>NC_090839.1:90248498-90570373 GCF_028021215.1 Eschrichtius robustus
ATTTAATACTTCAGTGGAATGCAAAATAATAGCTAAGAGAAGAAAGAAAATGGGCCTCTCATCCATCTTCAGTAGCAAAGGAAACCCAACCACTTGCATATCTCCAGACACCCTGCTCGCCCGCCTGTTCAACAGCAAAAAAAGCAGTGGTTGTATGAAACAATGAATTTCCTTGGAAACTAAACTGCAATATTTTTCTCAGTTTATTCAGCAGGAATTCAATGGTGGCATGGCCAAGTTCGAGGAGTATTAAGGTAGTAGTGATTTCATTATCATGATAACAAAGGGCCGTTGTATTCACTTTCCGTGTGATAATTTCCAGGCGCTGTCTTCCAGAGTGGTTTATTTCCACTGTAATTGTGTCGAATGTGGATACTATAGCTTGGCCTGCCTCTTGTATTGACTATATCTTTAAAACAGGGTGGGACCTAAAAGACGAAAAAGAGAAATGAAAACTTAGCATTTCAAGGAGATGATTAAGCAGACAAGGCTGAAGGCTCCTCACTGGAAGCAGTCAGGTATCAATCCTGCAATCACCTGCATCGCTCAAGCAGAAACAATCTGCTGAAGGAACCAGTCTGGCTGAGGCCACGGCTGCAAATTCACTAGACGGAGGCAGATTCTCCACTTAGTTGTGTGTGTGTAGAGACCAGGCCTCAAGAAATACTGCAGAGAGCCCATGTCTCTTTTTCAAGCTGGTCTTCATCGTACACTGCTGCGTGCACACTCATGCGTGCACATTCAGCCGCGTCTCCTGCGTCCATAACAACGACAACAGCGTTGCTTATGCTCTAACTACACAGCAGCTGCACCCTGCCAAGGCCCTGGTGTGCAGGTCACGCCTCATTTTCATCAGCAAATGCTGAAGTTGATATCTACCCCTGTGGTCTGGTTAAAGGGATGTGAGGGGAAAGGAAAAGAACTAAGCTAAAGCATCAACATCTGCTATGACGGATTACAGTTTTCCTTTCTTAACTTACACATTTTATTTTGAGATCAGTGGAGAGTCCCACGCATTTGTAATAAATAATAGAGATCTCTCGTGTCCTTTACTTAGTTTCCCTCAGCGGGGACATCTTGCAGAAACTATAGTCCAACCAAGATACTGACAGTGAAACGCGTAGTCTGTTGTATTCAACGTCCCCCCCCCCCAACCCCGCCCCCCAGCCTTGGTTGTTCTCGTGTGTACGACTCGTGCAGGTCTGTGCACCCACACCACGGTCAAGATGCAGAACGGGTCCACCACCACCAGCCTCCTCCACGCTGCCCTTCTGTAACCATGCCCACCCCAAGGTCCCATCCTGAACCTCTGGCAACCACGCATCTGCTCTCCATCTCTATAATTCTGTCCTTTCAAGAACGTTACATAAATGGAATGATACAGTATGTAACCTTTGGAACTGGCTTTTTCCACTCAGCATACTTCCCCCGAGATTCTTCCAAGAGGAGTCACACTTTGGTGGGAAGAATCCATACCTATAGATGCTCAACGTCTACAGGACCAGACAACTCCCGAGGCGCTGATGGCGGGTGCTGTCGGGCACCCTGGCCGACGTCCCGGGGCTGCTCTCCCTTGCCCTGCAGTGCCCAGGTCTTCCCCAAGTGCTGGGGGGAAAGCCCCCAGGGCCAGAGACAACGGGCCCCCCTCACATGGTGACCTGAGGCTGGACCGAGCTGACTGAAGGCCCGGCTCTGGGACTGCAGGTGCCTTAGGGACCCCCGGGCCTGCTCAGGGCGGCTCCTCTGCGAGCGCCGCCATCCCCGCCCGGCCAGTTCCCCGGGGCGCCCGGCACGGGCTCACGGCTCCGTACCCTCTGTGGCCCTGAGCTCAGGGCCACCGGGCTCCCTGGCGCGTCCTGTCGGGCGGCCTGCCAGAGCTGGCCAAGCGCTGTCTCCTCCGCAGCCAACACCCAGGCAAGTTTTAGTGGCTGGAGCCAGGGAGGCCAGGTCTGCTCATTTACTGATTCTCCTGCGTTTTTCAGAAAGTCTTCCAGGTGCTGAGCGCTCAGAGCAGCCGCGGGGCTGCCGAAGCCCTCACAGGCCCACGCGGCTTCCGACGGTAACGTCATCTCTTCCACACGCACGCGTTACCACTCCTCTCCCTGCTGACCCCGTATTCCAACCCAGCTCAACAGCGCCCTCAGCTACTTCTGCGAATAGCTGCCTATAAGGAGAACAGTGGGGGAAAGTACCGGGCGTATCAGCCAAGAAAGACTGAGGTGACTGGTGGGGAAAACCTGCTATGGACGAGTCATTCCCACCGTGGACTTTTCAACCACTTAACCTTCAAAGGGCAAGTGCGCGTCTTAGCTAATCAGCAGCAACTCTGTCTGGAAAGGGTACCCTGCCAACGCAGGCGCACACTAGACATTCAAAGATTTATGGCAATTGCAGCCGATAAAACCGGGGACTGAAACTAACACTTTGACCTCTTTTGAAACAATACGAAGCCGTCAGGAGAACGCTCTCATCCCGTGCGACACTGGCGTGTTAAGGATAGGCCAGCCATGCAGGCTGTCGTCCACATCCCCCGGGGGCCGCGGGCAGCTCCTCCAGTCAGCACAGCAAGCCTCCAGCCCCCCGACCTCACGGCTTGAGGCAGGGCTACCTCCCAGGCAGCCCCCAAATTAGGATCCCTCAGGCTCTCCTGCCCTTGATGCTGGGCTTTGCCTCCTGCACCATCCACCCCCCAACCCCGGCTCACGGCACAGCCCGGAGATGCCCCCTCTGCCGTCTGCCCTTCTCCCAGAGCGACCGTCTCGGGAAGTGGCAGAGCCCGTGGTGTGCCCTTGACTCACCACCGTCGTCCACACTTGGGTGCCTTTGTCCACTGGGGTGGGCAGAATGCCCCCCGGAGACGTCCACCCCCAATCACCGGTACCTGTGAACATGCTACGCTACGCGGCAGGGGGGACTCTGCCGACGTGACTGAGGTCATCGATCTAAAAACGGGGAGATGATTTCAGAGCAGCTGGGCGGGCCCAATCTCATCACAGGGACCCTTAAAAGCAGAGAACTTTCTCCAGCTGGCAGCGGGAGTGACGGCAGGAGGGGGGTGTCAGAGATCCGCGATGTGAGGAAGACTCGGCCAGCTGCTGGCTCTGAAGGCGAAGGTGGCCGTAGCCAGGGATGCCGGTTGTCTCCAGAACCTGAGAAAGACCCTCCAACAGCCAGAAAGGAAACAGGCCCAGTCCCACAACCGCATGAACTGGATTCTGCAGCCCATGGGTGAGCCGGGAAGTGGATCCTCCCGGGGCCTCCGGAGAAGAACCCAGCCCAGCCGGAGCCTTGGTTGCAGCCTTGGGAGGCCTGGAACCGTGAGGCGACGCATCTGTCTTATTTTAAGCTGTTGAGTTTGTGGTCCTTTCTCACAAGAGCGACACAAAGGCCGTCACTGGTCCTGGCTCCTCCCCGTGGACCAGCCTTTCTCAAGTCGCCTCGTTGGCAAATTCGGACCGATCTTCAAGGCCAGTCCTCGTGTTCCTTCTCCAGCAGAGGCTCCCTGCCCTCCCCGGGCCGGGTCTGCCCCACCCACGTACCCCCTGGGACCGATGACCCACGTCTGTGTGCTGCGGCCACCACGCTGGAGGCTGCTTCAGGGAAGGGCGTGGCTTCGTCATCTCTGTGCTTTTGCGCCTGCCATCATCTCTGGGAAGACACTTAGAAACCGCCCACTGGAGAAGAGAGAGAGGAGACGCCCACAGACTTCAGGACCCCGAAACTCCTTCAGGGGCGGAGACGCATCTAACTCGCCTTCATCCCACCCAGGCTGGTGCTCCCGCTGGGTGCCTGGCACTCGCTCTGCGCCGGTGAATGACAGGTGGTGAGCGGAGAAGCAGAGGATGGCGGGGGAGCCTGGAATTGGACGGCGTGTGGAAGAGTTCACACCCTGCTCCCCAGACAGAATTCCTGCTCATCTCGGGGCACCAGGAGCTGCCCATGCTGCATCCGGGAGCAAGTCTCCCCAGCATCGTCTGAGGTTTGTCTCACACGACTTTTCCTTTCGTTTAAGGAACAGTTCTGTAATCGCTCTTTTCTGAGCTTTAAGCAGTGATGAGATGCCAAACGGATAAGTTCTACAGTTGGTGATAGGATGCCGACAATTAATTTGGGTGCTTCTACTATGGGTCGTATGTGAAAACTATAAAAAAGACATCTTAGGCTTTTCTTACACCGATGTGACGAGTTACCAGGCAGGAGCTCTGTAGATCTCCGTGAGGAGAGGACTAGGCCCCCTGCAAGGTTCTCTTCCGGCCCGAATTGCCGCGAAAGCCCCTCCCTGCCAATCCCAGGGGCGCCCCCTCACTCCCCGCCTTGCCGAGGGTCTTAGCACTCACTGTGGGGAACCATAACTGCCGCGTGAAGGGACCGCCTTCCGCGTAAGACCCTGGACGCCGGGACCAGCACAGCATCGGGGGGGCCGACTCAGTAAAGACCTCTGTGTCGAGCGGAGGGAAGGAAGGACGAGAACAAGGAAGGGAGGAAGGAATCTGTGTTGCAAACAAACATCTAGGGGATGGTCAGTCTCAGCTCTAGGAGAGCAGCTTCTCAGTTGCGGCGCTGCTATCAGGAGAGAGGTGTCACAGGTAACTTGTTATTTTAACAGTAGTTCAGATATTGGAGCTTCTGCGTGATGCATGTATAAAAAATCAGAAGAGACCTGAGGTATCCAGAGAAAGCTCCGTACAACTGTCATGCCCACCCACCCGAGTTTCTGAGCGGGGGCTGAAGGAGGCATTGCGGCTCGGGCAGGACACGCGTACGCGTGGCCGCGCTGTGCGTGGGACCAGATCCGTCAGTCTGGACGGAGGCTGAGACGTTGCAGCATTGGTGAGAGGCATCATCGTTTTGTTTACACCCAAGAAAGAAGAAATGCTCCCGTGGGTTGTGAGGCACATCCTGATTTCGGAGGCTGCAAGCGTGGAAGATGTGTCATGTCACCGCTGTAGGTAAAGCACTAAGGGTGACGTGTGTCACCGCGGAGTCCTACCAACAGCTCCCAAAGCTGCCATTTCAGTCCTTCCGTGTCCGTTACTTCACACGATCCTCACAATACGAGCCGGAATCATCTTCTGCAGCATCCACATTTCACAGACGTGCACGCTGAGGCCCCCAGCGGCCAGCGAGTGGTGCAGTGAGGACCTGGGCGCAGTCCCGCCTCCAGAGCCTGTCCCGTCACGCGTGGAGCACCAGTGACCCCTAGAGTGTCCACTCTCTGCAGGACAACAGCTGGCACAGCGTCACTCCTCTGCCTGGTGCACAGTCTGAGAGGTCACAGAGGCAACTGGTGACCACCGAGGGAGTCCTGAGGGACATGCAGATCCACAAGGCAGGTAAGGTGGGACCCGGGCGGGAAAGGCCATTCGTCCTAAGCACAGGTGCTCGGGGCTCTGAAGGGCGATGGTCCAAGTCTTGGGTTGGCCTCCCTGAGAAGCAGACCTGAGTCAGGGTTCCCTGCCAGTGGTTTATTTGGGAGGCGATGGGAACACCATCAGGAGGGCGGGAGGCCGGCTGAAAAAGAGCACGTTACCAAGGCAGCTCCCGCTGTAGGTGACTGAGCTTATGCCGCTGGGGAACTCTGGAGGCCAGTGAAGACCACAACCTCCAAGTTACGTCCCCACCTCAGGGGTGAGGAAGCTTGGCCGATGATACTCCGGTCCACGTGGCGCTGGACTCACGCACGCCAGGGGGTGTGGATGCCAGCACTTCCAAACTGTCACACGGCGGGTGCCCTGGCCTCACGCTGGGGCAGCCCTGGCTCCAGTGGCCAGGGGACGCAGTCAGGAAACGGGCCCTGAGGCGCCTGCCTCATCGCGTGGGGTGTGCGGTGTGTGGGCAGGTAAGGAAACGAGCGGTGAAGCGACAGCCGCAGACCCTCCGCAGGGCAGGTGGAGGAGACCGTGGACCGCCAAACCCAGGAGGCCGCTTTCCCTGCTGTGTGCAGAGTCGCGTGTGTGACGCCGTCTGCAGTCAGACCCGAGCTCCTGTTTAAACATCAGAAATTAAGCAGTGCAGCAGCGGAGTTGACAGGTGGGCTGAACAGCCTGTCTTGTCTCATCAGTAAGAAACAGGAGTAAATGGAAGTCAATCTGTGTCTGCTTTCTTTCATCTGCGTGTTCATATCGATAGTTCACCGCACGGTCCCACCAGTGACAGGGCCGTGGAACCGGGACCAGGGTTTCCTGGGGATCCCTCCCTCCACGATCGCTGGGCTCAGGGCTATAATCTCCCAAATCACTCTGAATTGACAGAGGCTCTTGAGGGCTTTCCCAGGATGATTCAACCACAAAATCCTACCTGTCACAGCAAATTCTTATGAGTAAACGGGATTTAAATGAACATCATAAAGGTACACGAGTGTGTCCGTGTACCTTTAAAAGCCAGAACATGGAGAGATGGCAACTCAGGAGAATACAGAAACAACCTGCTCTGGAATCCAGATGGAAGTGCAAAACCCAAGTTCACGTGACAGATTTAAAAATTTTTTTTTTCAATAAATTTATTTATTTATTTTTGGCTGCGTTGGGTCTTCATTGCTGCACGCGGGCTTTCTCTAGCTGCGGCAAGCAGCAGGGGCTACTCTTCGTTGTGGTGCACCGGACTTCCCATTGCGGTGGCTTCTCTTGTTGCAGAGCATGGGCTCTAGGCGCGCAGGCTTCAGTAGTTGTGGCACGCAGGCTCAGTAGTTGTGGCGCGCGGGCTCTAGAGCGCAGGCTCAGTAGCTGTGGCACACGGGCTTAGTTGCTCCGCGGCATGTGGGATCCTCCCAGCCCAGGGCTCGAACCCGTGTCCCCTGCATTAGCAGCTGGATTCTTAACCACTGCACCACCAGGGAAGCCCTTAAATATTTAAAAAGGGAATTATAATGGAAACAAACGTTCTAGTTTACAGGGAGATAAATTTCTTCTCTTGCTTAAATTACCTTGAAATGTTTTAACACGATATAGTCCTGTCTGCTGGAGATTTACACGTTTACAATTTTAATTTGGGTTCAATCTATAACGCGCTGTGCTCATGTAGCTGTAGATCACCCCCGACAGAAAGGTCCTCGCCGGGAATGGGGATGGGGTATTGACATCTCTAAAGCGTGGATGAGAAAGGGAGCAGAGAACCAGCTCTGATCCCTAGTGGAGAATCAGCAATGATTTGTGACTCAAAACCTGCCTTCTCTGATGCTTTTAAAATTCGTGCACATCTTTCAGAGGGGCTGACAGGTTTGCATCACTTGAGTTTGGCAGTCATTTTCAGGCCACAGAGCCGTTTCCTAATGATTTAAAGGAATGTGACACACTCAAGGCAAACTGCCTTTTATGCAGCATTTCTTCACACTCTTGCTAATTTTTTATGAAAACACAAGCTTTTATTTTTCCTTAGTTTGCAAAGTGGCAAACTGCAAAGTATGTTACGTGAGGGGCGATTGCTCTCAAAGGGCTTTCTGCTTATGTGGTCCTTCCTGTTCTCCATCTGCCTTGTTTGGATTGAGAGGAGAGAAGCAGAGATTCTCCCACCTGAAGTGGACCCTGAAGGCACCTCTTATCAGCAGTGGCCACTAGACAGGTCACTGCGACAGTGACCACAGCCACTGCAGAGGCCTAAACGTATTATAGCAGCTGAAGAGACGAGAGAAATAAAGGCCTTTGCCTCACAATTTAATGTAATCTTATCATAATCTGAAAATAGACTGAGGATTCCCTTAGTCTGTGTACAATGCACCTTCCTAAACATCGAGATTTCCCAGCATTTAGAGCAGCTCAAATGTGCCTAATTTTGTCTCCTTTCTCCCTGGTTTAAGAATAACACATGATTCTAGGAAGCCTCTCTGTTCTCACTTTCTAATTTAACAAAAGGTAACACCCAAGACTTTCTGACTTGCTTCTGGGTCAAAAAATAAAAAATAATGGTCATAGATTAATCTCTGAACATTGATCATAACGGCCAAATAAGAGTTACAGAAAAGCCTCATGGCAGAAAGGTCAGCACAGGGAGGTGATAAACATGCCAAGGATTTCGACGCTCTATTTCCCAAGCTTTACGATTGGACGTTTTCAGAAGAACGGTTCTTGGGAGTATTCAGAACATCAACTCTTTGGACTTAATGCACTGATATTCTTGGGAAAGAAGAATAGGCTGAATCTGGGAGATAAACTCAACTTCACTTCCATGTGCTGAGTTAAAAACAGTCGGTGGAACACAGGTGTTAGCTACGTTGTTTCCACGGCCTGGGGTGTGCCGCCGCTCTCCGAGGATGCCCTCCGAGGATGCTGACGCCATCACTCCCAGTTTGAGCCTTACCTATGATAGAAAGGAAGGCTTTGGCTGTGGCGGGCTCGAAAGCGCTTCCTGGCAGCGCCGCCTCGCACACGTACTCCCCGACGTCCGAGGAGGTCGGGGTGCTGACGGTGAGGCGTCTCCCGAAGCTGTGGAGCCCACTGGTGACTCTCACCCCGTTTCTCTTCCAGGTCACACTCAGCTCCTCGACGGGCCTGTGAGAACGAAGGGCTTTAGTGACAGTAACTGTGGATCATGTAGATGGCAATAATAATCATTCTACCAGGAACCGTGGTGGGTTGAACAGTGGACATTTAAAAATCAATCCAGATATAACTCTACTCCCTTAAGGCACGCGTCAGCGACACAGGCTGCTCAAGGGCTATTGAGCAAGGATAGCTAATTGCAGCAGCGACGGACCATAAGTGCTAATGATTCCATTTGCTCAGGAAAAGAATGTTTAAAACAAATACTGCTAGGGGACACGCTACATGGGAGGCGGGATCACGGGGACTCCATTCCGGAGCGACCACTAATGGGGCTGAGAACACCTACGACGACAGAGGAGAAGAGAATTAACCCTTTCCTTTGCACCCAAAGGAGAGCAAAGCTCCTCTCTGCTCCTCAGCCAGAATCTAAGAAGAGACCCTCTACCATGACCCAGAGCTAAAGTGAAAAGCGCTGCTTTCCAATACAAATATTACCTTCAGTATAAATACTGCAGAAGAAGGCCCGGGACAGGTCAGCACACCCACGTCCTATCTTCCCGTACGCACTGTGCCCACAGCCCAGCTGGATGAACAAGACCACCATTGCTGGGAGAGCCAGCCACACGCAGGAGGTGTTGTCATGGGTTGTTACTCCCCGCGTGGGGGACTGGCACGCACCTGGCATTGGCTATGCATTCCAAGGTGGTCTCACTGGACCCGGCCACCACGCTTCTGTTGCTCGGGGGGATCACGATGACGGGGGCCACGGCTTCAGGCGTGCCAACATCTCCTGTGGCAGAGAGAGCAGAGGCCCGTGGAACTCTCTGAAGTGCAGAAGTTGTGAGGATCGGAACGTGACACGAGAGTCTCGTCGAGCTGCTCCGACAGGGCACCCAGCACCGCGGGACCCAACCCCAGCCCTCGAGGGGCACTCGGTGTGGTCCTGGTCCGTAAACACACGTCCCGCCCAGGGACCATGGGCACCGAGTGCTCCCGCTGCTTCTCCACACATCGTGCCCATAAAGGGCTTTAGACTGCTGTGCATTTTCCAAAATGCTTGCTGACTTTATCAATTTTAGACTTTGCTGATTGAGTTACCTGGTCTACCCACTACTTTCAAATCCGTTCACTTCCACAAATATCTCACGCACCAGGCCCTCCGCTGGGCACGTGTGTGTTTGGAAAGCGGCTGCTCTCTGACTTGGGCCCGAACATGGTCCCCGGAGCAAAGACATCCCATGAACCAAGGGCTCAGTTCTGGGCGTGCATGTTTAATCCCTTCTCTCTGAAAAGTAAATATTCCGACTCCATCTCTGTTGTGTGAGTATCAAACTATAAATAATTTAGCTCATACCTCTGGTGACAAGGGAGAAAAAAAACACAAGATGTTTTTGCCGCTTTTCTCTAAAATACAAGTAATACCAAAATTAAACTACGTGCGCATTACTACTGTTTATTTAGGGAAAATGAAGACCGATCAAACATTTTGAGAACAGGACTTTCAGTAAAGGGTGGAGATGGAAGAGGCTGGAAATAAAAATAAATTGACATCACAGCAAATGCCCAGTGCTTCCTGGAGGACCTCATGCTGCAGAGACCCGCCACCACTGCGAGCAGCTGAGGAGAGCCGTGGAAGGTTCCAGCTGCCGGCAATGCGGTCAGGGCGTTGAGAGAGAACAGGGGGAGAAAAGAGGACTGGCCTCTAGTCAGTTTCCCACAGCTCTGAGTCCTGCTTTCACTGCCTAAGCAGTATGAGATTCTGGAATTAAAGGTTCATGTGAATTAAAAAAAAACAAAAAGCTTGAGGCGGGCAGAGCCAACTAATCAATTTTTTAACCCTATGTATCGACTAGTTACTGCGAGGCCGTTTCAGGCCCTCGGGGCTCCTGGCAAGCGCCAGGCAGCCTTCCCCTCCCCACGCCCGGCAGGGCCTCCCGGGGACCTTCCCGCCGCCGACACCCTCGGCTTGTGAGACTGGGGATGGTGGGGCTGGTTATCAGACCGCCGAGGATGCTGGAGTACAGACACGTTCGTGACAAAGGCTGAATGCCTGCCTGTCATCTGTGAAAGCCGCGGATGAGGAGGAATGACCTGAGCAGCTAGTATTTGCAAGCAGTCATGTGAAGTGAAGGAAGGCAGCGGGGCGCGCAGAGGTCGCCGAGCAAGGTGCTAATTTGGCATGAATCAGCGCTCCGCCTGGCGCCGGAGAGGAAGCCCCCGCTCAGCACTTGTCGCTGCCCGGAGGGCCGGGTTCTCCCCACCCCAACCCCCCCACCGGCGGGCGGGCGGCTCAGCCTCGTCTGCGCGCTGCCCCCGAGAGACCCGCACGCGACAGACAGGTCAGCGCTAGGCCCGAGTTCACAGCCCCGGGGACGAGCGAATGGCAGGACGCACGAGCTGCTCCGCGCTCCGCGGTGATTCCAGCCGCCCCGGGGACAGCGGAAGTCGTCCGTAATTGTGATTCACACGGAACAGCAACTTCTATCTGTATTGCTCTCGAGGCCCAAACCATTACACGATTTCAAGGGCCCTCACCCATGGGGTCGACAGGACGAGGCGAGCGAGCAGCTCGGCTCGGGGCTGGTAAATGTCAGCCTGCCCTCAAACCCGGCCTCCTTGTTCTGTCTGGTGATGCGGGAGTCACACATGACGCTCGGAGAAGTAGGTGCCAGAGATGCAGATAAAACGTGACGGTTCCTAAAAAGTGCATTTCTAACACACACACGAGGTACACACATGCCGGCAAAGTGACCTTGACTTCTGGAAACTACAACAGAAAGATCAAAGCAAGGTCTTGTGATTGAGGAGGCTGTGCGTTTTCTACTGAAACTTAACATTTCAGTCAACTTTCACGTAAGCTCCCAGATTCCACATTTCTCGGTAGCAAGGATAGTGCTCGTTGTAGCACACGATGCTGGCACACTTTCTTCATTAAAAAAAAAAATGTTTTAAAATTTCAGTCAAATTCGTATGAGCACGTGGATTAAAAAGAACAACAGAGAGAGGCTTAAAACGAAACGTAACAACCCAGTCCTCCCCCAAATGTGACTTTTAACTTGTCAATGGGCAACTTTGCTTCAATCAGGCGGGAGGCTCAGTGCTGTCCCGAAGGGACCCTGAACCCCCGAGTGCAGAGCTCTTTCCTCTGGGGCCATTCATTCTCAGACGGGGGGGGGGGGTCCTTACCTGTCTGTCTGTCTGTCTACTCACCTTAGCTGCCGAGTACTCTACAGTGGGAGGTAGGAAGCAGACTGTCCCAGACACAAACCATTAACTACCCCGGCTCTAGCTCTGGGTCATAACTAGCCCCACGGTGGCCAAGTTCGCTCCCCAAGCCGAGACCTTCTCCGCCCACCCCCACGGTCATCATTCCTCCATCCAGACCCTCGTTTCATCTCTCAGTCACTAACAGCGCCTTCTTGTCCCGTGGACCTCCGTCTCTTCTTCCTGTACTGCATTTTAGTGGGTTTTTACTTCTTTTTTAAGTGAGAGGAGGTCATGGATGTGCATTTTTAACCTGCCAAGCTGACTTTTCTACCAATTTTTTTCCCACGTTCAATTTTTAGAAGAAAAATGCAAAGAAGACTATCTGGGCATTTTTAAAAGAATAAAACGACCTCTTCATTTCTGGTACTCCCACGGTGTCTAAGATATAATAAGCACTCAACAAAGACTCAATGATTGGTTAATCTTTTCATAAATATTCTACAATAATGAGCCACTACTACCACCACCAGGAAAATTACCCTCTCCTTCAGGGTTCCACATTAAAAAACATTTTAAAAATACCATATGCCAATGTATTAAGAATTATTGCCAAGAAGAACGAAAACAAAACGGGAAGCGGGAGGGAAACTGTACTTCACCAAGTTCCCACACGGCCGCTCAACATTCTGTTACGCGTTTACATTTACAAATGTTGCCCAATTTAATCTAACAACAAGCTATTAAGATAGCTATTATCATCCCCCTTTTATGGATGAGAAAATTGAGCCCCAAAGTCACATGACTAACATGGTAGAGAATGGGTTTTAAATAGAGGAATGTCTTCATCCAAAGTTCATAATCTTTCTTTCATATAACGATGTTTCCTCCTAATAAAAACTCTGGTTGTGCTCAGTTAACCAAAAATTAAATGAACTAGAACACTCCTTCCCCCGAGCATTTCCTTAATTGAGACTTTACTGTAGCGTTTTCAACCGAGCGTCTCCCAGGTTGGTTTAGGTGGGTGGGAGGTGAAGGCATCGAAGCAAAAGAGGATTTCTGCCGAGGTCAGCAACAGTGGGTGCTAGGTAGCTTCAAAGGCAGAAGGGCGAATGCTTCGTAGTTACGGGAAGACAGGCTCCTGGCAGAGGGAAATGGGGGCCCACTCCTAGTCAGTTTCCCACATGAACCCCTTAATCACTGGAGAGGCTGAGTAGAGAGGAGCGGCCCAGGTCGCATTTAATTAAAAAGTACATTTAAAGAACATCAAATCTCTCAGACAGAAGAAGAAAAAAAAAAAAGTTCAAAGTCTACCAGAACCGCTAAGCTGTGGAATTACTGCAGATAAAGTAGGATGAATGGCACACAGCCTGCTTCCCTGCAATCGAGACAGTGCCTGTGGTGGGAGAGCAGCGTACGGATAAAGGGCAAGTCACACGGACCCGGGGTCAGGAGCACAAGGAGGGGTGGGAGGTGGTGACCGAGACCGGGAAGGAAGGAACCAGCCCCGCGGACATCTGGGGGCAGAGTCAGAGAGTCAAACTCTGGAGACAGAAGTGGGCAAAGGAGGACACAGGAGCTCAGCCAGGTGACAGCAGGAGCCTGGGGGTTGTGAGGAAGAGAACTGAGTTTAGAATCCGGTGGAAATACTCTGGCTCCCAACGGGAAGCAAGTTACTCAACTTCTCCGAGACTAATCTTCCTGATTTGTAAAATGATGCCCGTTTCACGGGGCCGTTAAAACCAGGAGTACACATTTGACACTCTCACTTTCGACGTATGTTTGTATGTGTACACTTCGCACGTCAGACGGCGTGTGGCGCACAGGACGTGCCACGGAACTCGAGGCCGTAGCACCACGGTGAAGGGGAGACCAAGGCCCTCAGTCCCTGCTCTGCCCCGGGGTTTCCCGTCTCTCTGCCAGGACGGCCTCCCTGCAGGCGCTCTGAAGGCCTGTGCGCCCTGGCTGTGAGGCTGCGGGGGGCTGGACCTCAAGGGGAGGCCCGCAGCCCTGCTCGCAGCCCGGGAGGTGCGAGACCGCCTGCAGGCTGGGGGCCCACACGTCCCCACGCGCCTCCTCATGCAGGTCTCCACAGCTCACTCAGAACACAGCCTCTTTCTTTCAAAAAAAGAGCCTATGCCCTAAAAGTGGAATTTTTCAGAACACCTGAGAAAGCAAATCCCTCGTTTGGGCTTCCTCTGTCGGAACCGTCACCTTGCGCGTCCTGCTTCCTAGGCGAGCGCTACTGGCCACGCGCCTCAGGGGATCTTCGCGTCCAAACTGGCGAGGCTGTGGCTCTCCCCTCTGTTCCCTCCGTGGAGCCGGGTGTCCCCCTGGCCACCCAGAAGATAATGAGCTCAAAGGCCACCTCCACCGGGAGATGTTGAGGCACATCTGCCCGGAGACACACAAACATGCAAGATGAGCCGACCACACGGGCACACGTGTTCAACCAGAGGCGACCCCGTTCCGGGAAAGATGGGGCAACGACAAAGGCCACGGCCCCCAAGACTCCAAAGGCCCTTGGCTCTCCAGTTCCTAGTGGGTCCAGATCTACAGGGTTCTCACGCTGGTCAAAAGAAGATCCCCTCCAGAAGCAGCAGCTAATGGGGCCTACAGGACCTTTCGAAACCTCCAAATCTTCCTGCTCCAAAACAAGTGGTCTAAAATTTGTAGGAACAAAAGAGAAAAATAAGGTTGGGAACACACACGGGGAGTAAAAGGCCTTAGGAAAGCTCTCAGTGCTGAGCTACAGGTTCCTCGGTGTTATTTGAAAGCTTTTTTCAACATCCAATAATGATAATATTTATTGGTTGTGTTGACCAGATGACATAACAATTATAGACACGCTTTACAATTCAGGCAACTGGCTATCTGGGCAGAGCAAGAAGTGACCCGTCTCGAGCCAGGGCCACGGGTGCTGGGCTCCTTTGGCACCTTTGGTGCCAGCTCTCACCTCACTGCAGTGTCCCGATTTGTGGGGAGGTCTGTCCACCTTCTGGAATAAGGAGTGGCGGATGTGTTATTCATCTTTGCACGAAGCAAAGTGCCTGGGCTATAAGAGCCCTTCTGTGAGCACTTGTTGAAGGAAGAATTAAGTCTTGTCCAAATAGAGCACGGCTGGTTATTATTATCAGCTCTTTATCGCTATAGGATGATACGAACAGTAGCAAGTACCTCTTATTTCCAGGCACTGCGCGAGCGTGGGGAATATGAGAGTTAACTGCACGGGGTCAGAGGTCAGCGACGTCAAGGAGGTCTGGGTTCAGCAGAGGAAGAGAGTCACGTGGGAAGAACAAGCAGCTGGTGGTGGGGTCAGGAGAGCCGAGGGGGGGGACGCGGCAGGATGCGGGGTCGGGAGTGCCGCGAGATTGATTCTCCCAGGGGAATCAGGAAGGGCTTGAGCCCGGCCCTTGGAAGATGGGCAGTATTCGCCAGGCAGAGGAGGGAAGGAAAGGCATTCCAGGAACAGGAAAAAAGAAAGTGGAAACCGGGTTGGCTTGTTGGGAAAACTGTCAAGTGGTTCTTGAAGGTTGAGGGGAAACTGGGGCCTGGGGGTGACCCCAGAGGAGGCTGTCAGGGGAGGGGGGCCATGCTGCCGAGTTTGGACTTTATCCAGTAGGGAATGGAGAGCCACTGAAGGACCCTGAGGAGGAAAGTGGTGACGGAGACCGTGCGGGGCTGTCGCGGGCGTCGGGGGAAGAAGAGGCGCCGGCGGCAGCTGGATGTGTGTGCACGGAAGCTCTCCCGGCTTCTGGCTTGAGTGGTTTGATGGATGGCGGAGCAGCTCGTAAGAGTGAAAGCTCAGGAGGAAGAACGGGCTGGGGTGATGACGTGGGCGTGTGAAGCCAGAGGACAAGGAGGCCTGGGGGTGTCTACGTGGGCAGGGGCACCGGCTGGTCTGCGGCACGAGAGCTCGGGGATGAGCGTGGAAGGCAGCACTTGGACGAGCCCCCGGGCGGCGTGGAGTCTTAGGGCGCAGGCACAGGATGTGCACGTGGACCGGGATGGCTGGCGGTCGGGGCAGCGGAGGAAGGAGGAGAAAGACGAGCTGACACTAGGGAAAAAGAGGCTGTTGTTCCTTCCAGATGAACAGGAATTCTCACACGGGCGGTCAAGGCTGCTCTGCTCAGTTTCTGAAGATGAATCTCTGAGTTCGCCTCGTAGGACAATTGCTAAGAAAGGCGGAGCTATATGTAAGTGAAAATCCTGACCTTCCCCAAGAAGCGTTTCACTGTGCCACGGAGCACACTAGCAGACACTGCAGAGCTCGAGCCACTCTTCTGTTCAGTTCTATAGCTCAGCTTCTGCAAACAGGCTGCCTAGGGCCATTCCCAACCGCTTTCCGGCGATAAAAAACACAATTTAATTGGTCCGTCTCTTATGATTCTTGACCTTCTTCCATGCATAGCCAGGTACATTGGTGCCCTTTTGGGGGATGGGTGAAAACAGCTCCAAGACATTTTACTTAAAGAAAATCAAGTGGCTTTTCTTTTCTTTTTTTTTTTTTTTAAATAAATAAATTTATTTAAAAAAAAAAAAAAAGAAGAAGAAAGCTCTACTGCTTTCTGCTCTCCCACTTATTAGCTTGGTGACATCGTTGGCATGTTACTAACCCTCTCCTGTGCCTCATTTTCCTCATCTGTAATGTGGGGATAATAGTACCACCTCACAAACTCAAGCTCATCACTGAGTGCCCCAGAGTGATTATTAACATTGAGAGCCAACTTAATTACTTAGTTCATATAACACAGCCAGAAGAGACAAGTTATATTATAGCATCACTGGGTTTATAATAATATATAAATGAATGTCAGAGCCACACCAGGGAGCACAAAAAGTTGGATTTATTGTTTCTGACAACTGCAGAGCGACTTTTAGTTTGTTCATTATTCCCAGCATCACAAATCCGAAATACAATTTTGCTCCTCAATTACAAACATATACTCTGAAAAGTGATTAGGTAGCTTTTAAAAAATCATCATTATTCATTTAAGATAGAATATCTTAAGAATCTTTGCCAAGCAAGATATTAGCTTTACCTTTATAAATCTCTGCATAAAATGAAAAACAAATCAAGGCATACAAATTTCATTTTGTTCCATGTTTTTAAATACCATCCTTTGTTTCCCTTAAAAGATTTTTATCTACTCATTCAAAAGTATTCTGAAGCTCTACTGCCCGTTTAAGACAGAAAGAAGGCATTTTAGAGCATCTGAACTAAGCGCTGTCTTGACTGAACCGAAGCAGAACTCGATCAGGGTCCTCGTGGGCCTCCCAGCCACGCCTTCGCACAGATAAGGAACCTCATCTTTGTTGGTCATCACACCTGCTGTGTCTAAACGCGCCCGCGTAGGATAGTCACAAGTTCTTTCGGAAACGCTGCAGCCGTACGTGCTCCTGCAGATCTGTATTTTCCAACGTTATTAACATCAGCAAGTTGGCAACCTACAACCTGTCTTGTGTGATGTTCAAAGAGAGGCATCCTCCAGACACGGTCTCCCGTTTCAATTCTAGTCTCAAACAGTTTGCTCCACAGCCAGGAAGAGTCGGTAAAGACCCCAGTGGCACCGGACCCCAAAGCTACGTCCGTGGCACCTGTCAGGGTGGCGGCATCGATGATGACCTTTGGGTTCAAAGTGTGCGCGTAGCAGAGGGCATCGGCCAGGACGAGTATCCCCTCAGCATCCGTGTTAATCCACCCGTGTGGTCTTCCCGTCCTTGGATCTAACGACATCCCCAGGCTTGCTGGCCTTCCCACTGGGCATATTTTCACAAAGAGGGGCCAAACCTACGATGCTGATGGGCAGGTCGAGCCTGGCAGCAGACATGACGGCTGAACAGGTAGTGGTGGCTCCTCCCACGTCAGCCCTCACGAGGTCCATGTTTGCAGCCGCCTTGATGGAGATGCCGCCACTGTCAGAGGTAATCCCCTTCCCAACAAACACCAAGGGAGGTTCACTTGCATTGCGGCTGCCTTTGTAGTGAATTTCCAGGAAGACTGGAGGCTCTTCGGACCCTTTGGCCACACTGAGGAATGATCCCATTTCCTGTTCCTCAACCCGAGGCTTGGGTCTGATGTGGACGTCTGTTTTACTACTAGCACTTTTGAGGTTCTTCTCAGTAATTCCGGAAAATCTGGTTGGCGTCATCTCATTGGCGGGCGTCTCCATGAAGTGGCATGCCAGGTTCTGCCCAGAAGCAAAGAGGACTCCCCTTTGCCAGGCCTTCTGATCCCCACTTCCATGGGGCTTCACTGACACGGCCACCTTCTTTTTCTGCTTCAGATCGTCATACTCGTAGAGCCCAAGCACCACGCCGTGTGCATGGGTGTCTCCGCGCGCATGGGTGTCTCCGCAGGGGTCCATCTCCACGGACGGGATCTCCGGGTCCTGAACCTGTCTGCACCCCGCTGCAACAGCGGCTCTGATGTTTTCTTTGCCTTCGTGCCAGTTCTCCTGTTCATCAACTCCGGCCGTCGTTTTGCCGACGCCCACCACCACCACGTGGGGGAAGTCCTCATGCAGACCATAAAAGGTTTGGGTTTTGCCTGCCTTCAGGGGTGGTCCAGATACGTTCAAGACTTCTCTCAGCTTTCCAGACACCAGTTTATTAAAATTCTCTCCTGCGCTTGTAAACTGGGGCACATCATCCTGTTTTTCTTTGCCACAGATTCCTAAAACAAGGCCCTTCGTCTTGTCCGCGGCGGCTGGACCGGGTCCCCAGGAGCGATTCCCGCTCAGATATCGGACGGGCGACTCCCGCGGCAGCCGGAAGAGCCGCAGGAACATCTTTTCGGCTAGGCCCCCGGCACCGCCCTCCTCCGAGCACGTGGCGCAAGGAGGGCGAGTGCGCGCCCGGGAGCCCGGCTTTCGCGGGGGTGCGGGGGGGGGGGGCGAGGTTGCGGGGTGCGGGGGGCGGGCTCAAGTGGCTTTTCCACTCATCAGTTGCTTTTGCAACCCTTCGGAGTCTGTCATCTTTCTCGGCATTATTAAAACGGCCTGGCAAAGGGATGAAGTGCTCTCCTGCCTGCAGAAGCATCTCAACAGGCGTGTCTGATCGCTTGCCACCATGGGAGCCGGCGTCTTGATAGCTCATATCCTGTAGAGCTGAACCCTCCAGGTCACATACGTTTTAAGAGACTAGGAGATATATGTGTGTGTGCGTATATATATTATATATATAATCTCCAAGAACCCACAGAAATTATTATTATTATTATTTTTTGTTAACATGTGCTACAGTAAAAGGTGTATAGGCAACAGGCAAACCAGGTCATTCCCTCAGATTCCAAGAGCTGAGTTTCTCAAGGCAGAACCTGGGCAATTTTAAGACGCACTTTATTGTGAAAACGGAAATAAACAGCATGAATTTTCTCCTGATTGGAAAAATCTTGTTCACTAAATAGAAAGTTCCTCCCACCTTTCACTTTCCCCAAACTCACTTTTTAGGTTCTGCCCACCCAGCTCCTGAACAGGTGAAGCAGGCATGTAAATTTCTGCGTTAATAATCCATTGTGTATGGAGCTGCCGAAGAAGACTCTCCTATCCTATCCTTCTAAATGCTGTGTCCTTAATCGCTCGTTAGCGAGAACGCGCTCACAGCCGCGAAGGTGCTGGGCAGTGCGGCAGGAGGCATGCGGGGCTGCGGGCAGTGCCGCTGGACAAGCCCAGTTACAGAAGCCCTCCTGCTCCCTCCGGAGGAGGGTCCGCACCGGCCGACTCACTTCTTGTTTACTGTACAACAGTGGGAGGGAAAGAAAAATGGGAGGGAATACAGCCGTATATCCCATTTACAATTTTATCTTTACGTGTACTTCCATTTTTATCTCAATACGCTTCTGGACTTTTCTATTGACAAGAGAGGATAAATAAAATAATGTGACAGCTTGACAAACAATCCAGCAGTTTCTATTCTTCTCATTTATAACATGTTTGAAAACTTGCACATTTGGAAATCCATGGAATGTTACAAAGAATGTATTTTCATCGGCAGAGAAAAATGAAGGTGATAAAAGGCAACTCTGCAGCAGGCTTATTCGTTTGTTTATTTATTTCGGGATGGGCCCAAATTGGTAAACCACAGAACAGGAGTGTGGATTTAGGAACTGCACGGTTGGACCCTTGAGTGATCCAAATATACAGACAACAGCTTTCCATTTAAGCATATAAATGCATAACCTACCGTTTAATGCAAAAGAACCACAACCAACAGAGAAACTGGGGCCATATGTAGTTTGGGTGGGATAGAGAAGTAACAGGGTATTCTTCAGGAAATTAGGTCAATTTTCCAAATGGCATTCTGAAATTATTGAGAAGGTACCTAGGCACAATAGCAGATCACTTTTAGCTTCAGTGAGAAATGCCCTTGAATAATTTTACCAAACATGCCAACCTGGGCGTGGAGCCCAAGCCCACCGGGGCAATTGATGCCCATCTGAGGCTATTAGCAAGGACAATGGGGAACTGCAGGACCCCTTGGCAGGGGCCTCTGAAGCCTTGGTCCCTTCCATCCGCAGCTGGAGGAGTTCCAAGGAAAAAGTTTTTCTCACAGTTCCCATGAGACACGAAGTATTTAGAGGCTGGCACATCTGCAGGAAGAACACCACTGCACTGAGCAAACCTCGAGCAGAGAAATCAAAACCACATCTGGTTTCTTTAGTGACCATAAAGCCATCATTTGGAGGACCGGAGCTACACGGATGGGGGCCTCTGCCTCCGCAGGCTGCGGGCCCCTCTGACAATGGCGAGCCCATCCCTCCCAGCCGTGCTCTTCCCCTCGCTCCGAGCTCCACGGGACCCTCCGCTCACTATGCTTGTTTGGTTTGTGTCTGTCTCTCCCCGCAGGAAGAAGACCAGGGGCACAGGCACTTTCGTCTGTTCTGTTCTAGCCATTTTCTCGAGGCCTACAACAGTGCCTCGTGCACAGCAGGTATCCAGTAGGTATCTGTTGATTGAACATGGAGACAAGGGCTTGGGTTCCTGTGCTTCACCCGCCACGTGGCAGGCGCTCTCTGAAACATCCCAGCCGCCCTCCTCTGACCTGAGCGCCTCCGCCTGCAACAACTTTCCCCATTCCTACCCCCCACCTGCACTGCTGCCTGCTGAAGTCCACCCACCCATCGGGGCCAGGGAGCATGCCACCTCCTCCAGGAAGGCTTCCCAGACCCTCAGTTAAAGTGCCCTTCCCTCTCGGTACCTGCTGCATGCTTTTTAAAAATTGTGGCTAAATATACGTAACATGAAATTTACCATTTTAACCATTGTTAAGTGCAAAGTACTGTGGCATCAATTTACACAGTTGTGCAACCATCACCAGTATCCCATTCCAGAACTTCATCTCCCCAGACTGAGACTCTGTCCCCATTAGACATCTGCTCCTCATTCCTTTCTCCCCAGCCCCCTCCCCCTCTCCTGCTTTCTGTCTCTGTGAGTTTGACTCCAGGTACCTCACGTAAATGGAATCATACAGTATTCTTTCGTGACTGGCTTATTTCACGGAGCATAATGTCTTCAAGGTTCATATATGTGGTAACACGTATCAGAATTTCATTCTTTTTTAAGGCTGAATAACGGTCCATTGTATGGACGGACCACATTTCGTTTATCCATTCACCCGCTGATAGACACTTAGGTTGTTGCTTCTGCCTTTTGGCTGTTGTGAATAATGCTGTTATGAACATGGGTGTATGAGTATCTGTTCAAGTCTCTGTTTTCAGTTCTTTTGGGTATATATCCAGAAGTAGAACTGCTGAATCATATGGTAATTCTGCGTTTAAGTTTTTGAGGACACATCATACCATTTTCCACAATGGCTGTGCAATTATACCTTCCCACCAGCAAGGCAAAAAAGAGTTCCAATTTCTCCACATCCTGACACTTGTTGTTTTCTCTTTGTTTAGATTTTTTTTCAAAGTAGCCGTCCTAATGGGTGGGAATAGTGTATCATTTGATTTGATTTCCCTACTGATTAGTGAAGTAGAGCATTTTCCCATGTGCTTAATTAGCCATTTGTATAGCATCTTTGGAGAAACATCTATTCCGGCCCTTTGCTCAGTTTTTAAATCAGGTTGTTTGGTTGTTGAGTTGCAGGAGTTCTTTATATTTTCTGAACATTAATCACTTATCAGGTGTAGGATTTACAAGTACTTCCCCCTATTCCATGGGTTGCCTTTTCACTCTGTTGATAGTGTCCTTTGATGCGCAAACGTGTTTAATTTTGATGAAGTCCAATTCATCTATTTTTTCTTTTGTTGCCTGTGATTTTGGTGTCATATCTACGAAATCACTGACAAATCCAGTGTCATCAAGCTTTCCCCCCTATGTTTTCTTCAAGGAGTTTGACAGTTCTAGGTCTTAGCTGTAGGTCCTTTGACCCACTCTGACCCTGGACCTGGGGTATGCGGTGTAAGGCACGCAGTGCACTTTTCACGCTTGGTTAGTATCGCTCTGGAGCTGGTGTTGCCCATGCCCTGCCCACAGTCTCTGTCACTTTCCGCTTACTTACCAACCCATGACTTTCTGCAAACACCTGCCAGTTCCTATCTGAGGTCATTCTCTGGCCAGGGGTATGACTGGACTACAAGGGTGAGGTGGAGAGATAAGCCTGCATGCCTGGACGTTAATGTCCCTGGAAGTCGTTCTCAAGGAATAAAGCATGGGAGCTGATGAATAAATCCTTGCACTTTCTCCCTCAGTTAGCGACACTACAGTGGCTTCTATCCAGTCTCCGAGGCTCCTGGGGGACCCAGGCCAGATGTTCACTGAGGGGATGGGCTCACTCACTGATGCACCTGCGCTGGTGTCTTTCCCTTCTCTGTCTCCTTTGCCCACTCCTTTGCCCATACTTCCTGGGATCACCTCTAAATAAACGCCTGCACCCACATTTTCACTGAACTCACACGCTCTGCTTCTGGGGGAAAGTGAGACAAACCTTGGTCTCCTTCAGACGAGGGCACCTGTACAAGCGCATATCTGCCCCATCCACTGTAAACTCCTTAAGGTGTGTGATTTTTAGTCTTCAGAGCCTCTGGCAAACAGTCAGTGCGTTAACAGATGCTTGCCAAATCGAATAAATCTAACTTTACAGTTTCCAAATAGACATCAATATCTGTTCCTAAAATAATCAAATCTCTTCCCAAGACAAGAGTTTTGCACGTAAGTTTCTGGAGAGCAGCACAGTCCTGCTCCTGAGACATGTTTATGACCCTCTGTCAGGCTCAAATCCTGCTGAAAATCAGATTGTCTTTACATAGCATGAATCACAAACAGAATCTGTAACTAGAAAAGTGTCTCACAGATAAAACCAAGAACAAAGAAATGCAATCCTGAGTCCCTGGAGAAAACAGAATATTATCTTAACAAACGCTGTGAGCACATGAGAGAAAGAAAAAAAGAAAAAAAGGAGATAAATAAGAGAGAAAGGGGTCACACAGTATGTTCGGCGGAGTATATCAGGAAAACCACAGTTGTGCCCCCCTCCTTAAAATACAATAAAGATCTTCAGAAAACCAGACTAAATTGAAGTTATTTTCCCTGCTACAGACACCACTGTTCAACTCACAGACTAGAAATTATGGCAGTTGAAGCTCAAGGTAAATTCATGGTCTAGTTATAAAGATGCCTGCTTGGGAAGCCATACCGCAGGTGAACACTCCCAGGGCTGTTACTTTTGGAAGACTTTGTTTGACTGGAACAACATAAAATTGAAAGCTTTGTATTTTACAGCTCCCCCAGCCATGTGAAAACACAAAGAGCTGAGGGGCCAATATTTTGAGAAACAGGTTTCTCAACGTTTCAGCTCCTTCCCAGAAGGGGCACCCCACAGACCAACAGATGACCTTCTTTTTTTTTTTTTCATATAAGACTGATATCCTAAATAAAACCAGAGCTTCTCAAATGAGAAATCCAAGACCAATAAAACCTCTCACGTATTTAGTGTTTCATAAAACTGAAATGCCGAAAGGTGGTTATACCCAGAACTGAAGAAATATTTTATCGATCGTGTGGTGTTTTCTTCTGTAGTCCCACCTTAAATGCAAATGTTCATACAAATATACTGATGAACACTTCCTCTGCTGTGTTTTTAGGTAATCAATTTCTTATTTATTTCATCTTAGAAGAGAGCAAACTCCGAGGCAGGAAATCTTGCAGGTATCCTAACCAGCACAGAGCAACTGAGAGTACGACATGTTCCAAAACAATGAACAGTAAGTAAACAACCTGATGGATAACCATGGCCATCAACCATATTCATTCCAAGCTAATTCTAGGAATAGAACCGTATTCTGTTTCCTGACATTAGGATCAAGGAGCATTTGTCTCTGGAGGATGGAGTGAGGACTTTACCCCAGCTCATCTCTAGGTGGGCCAGGCAGGGCTGTATCTCTACCAACATGGTGGGGCTGACGGCTCCCGATGCACCAGCGCAGGTTCTGGGCTCGGCCTATTTGGAGATTCATCACGCTGAGTGGAGAGCGCTGGCCCCAAGAAGAATAAATAATCAGGTTGGGGACATTCAGCTAGAGAGCAGCGCCACACACAGTCTGAGCACACAGGTGAGACAGGAGCGGGGGTCTTGGCTTGTTTCTTGGTCTCTCTCTCTCTCCCTCTCACTCCTGCTTGTGTGTGCGCTCTCTCTCCCCCGTCTCTGGAAATTAGGTGGGTCACTGTCCTCGATGGGGAGCACAGCAAACTAGACCACAGAATGAGCCGGGGCACAGGGAGGCTTTGATAGTGACGGATGACAGCTCATAACTGTGGAGGAAGTTCCCCTTCTGTTTCCCTATCTCTTTTCTTTTTGTTAGCGTTGCTATATCAGAATTACCCTTGGGTGTCACAACAGAGGTACAAACAGATCAGGAAATCTTAAGAGAAGAAAATATTTCTTTTCCTGTCTGCCCTAGCTTCCTTTAAATGAATAAAGTCAGTCCCACAGTGCAAGAATAGAGTACTCAGCAAGAACAAGACATTTTCTGATATGACCCAAGGTTATCTGTTTAAACCAACTGGTTCTCTACTCAATCTGCTAGGAAGCAAGGAGTTGTTTCTTCTTAAATGTCAACACAACCTCATTTATATTTTGGTCTAAAATCAACACCGACAATAAATCTAAGGTTGATGACAGAAAGAGGGAGAGTGTATAAAGAGCAGAAGCTGTGTATATAAAGAATTAAGCCTACAAAACACAGCTAAGATCCCGCCTAAGATATATATTTAAAATTAATTATTGCAGGTGTTATGAGAGGGGAGTGCGCTGCTGGTAGAAACATAAGACGTCTGTTCACATAACCTGGAAGGCAGGTGAATAAAAAATAAACTCCTAATCCCATTTATGTGATTGTTCAGATATATTAAGAAAGAAACTGGTCATTGTGGGCCTATTTAAAACGTGGAAGGTTGATGATTACTCAGCAAATCTGGACAGTGCAAACTATCACTTCAAACAAATGAGCACTAAGGGTGTTTCACACACTTAGCAATCTGTTGTAGTTTTAAAGCAGCATGGGCACTCAGCTTTCTGCGTGACAGCATGAATAACAGATTTATAGAGGATTTACAGGAAATCCAAAAGTAATGATGGCAAATCTTTAAACAATAGGCACTTCCACCAAACCTCTCCCAAAGCTTCCAATAAGAGGATCCATCTATTTATTTAAAAATTTACCTTAGTGTGTGTTCAATCCATGGAACTACTCATTTATTGGCAGTGAAATGCCCCCACAAGCTTGCACAGAGGGGGAGACAGAACGGAACTGGAGCTAGGACAGTGCTCTCTTTAACCAGCATGGGATCAACCGGCACACAGACGTGGGGCGGAACTCACGGAGGAAGGCAGAGGGGAGCTTAAGGAGCTCAGAGTCCACCCCACATGCCTGAATATAGGCAAGAGTCTTCCCCCAAATTACTTCCCCCCGAAGTGGGAGCTGCCTTTGGTTGAGTCCTTTAAAAGTCTCTCAGATATGTCCATGACACTCTCTCACCCTGTCACATCTCACCCCTTCCCCTCCCCATATCCTCAAGTCCATTCTCGACATACACACACTACCAAATGTAAAATAGATAGCTAGTGGGAAGCAGCCGCATAGCACAGGGAGATCAGCTCTGTGCTTTGCCACCACCTAGAGGGGTGGGATAGGGAGGGTGGGAGGGAGGGAGATGCAAGAGGAAAGAGATATGGGAACATATGTATATGTATAACTGATTCACTTTGTTATAAAGCAGAAACTAACACACCATTGTAAAGCAATTATACTTCAATAAAGATGTTTAAAAAAAAAAAAAGTCTCTCAGATGACAAACGCTCCCTTTATTTCTTTGTTTTGAAAATTAAGTACTGCTTGGGAAAGACACATTAGCCTAAAATAACCCCAATTGAAACATGTGGTGGTTACCTGGAAGGAGTCAGTTTTCAGAAAGATGTGGAAATTTAACATAGGGTTAGTAATTATGCTCCCACTTCTAAGTGTTGGTTATTGTTCTGAAAGGCCTTTTAAATATCATTTGGAAAAGCAAAATGTTCATGTGGTACATCCACACTGTTGGATGCCACCCAGCACTAAAAAACACTGAGGAAGCTCTTTATAGACTGATATAGAAAGACCTCCAAGATGTACTGATAAACGAAAAAGCAAAGTACTGAACAGCAAATAGGACATGCTCCTTTTGGGGTAGGAGAGAAGGAAGAAATAAGACTACGCATGCATATTTGCTGTTACTTACATAAAGGAAAATAATGGAATAAAAAAATAATTCGGTAAGACAGATGCAGGAATCATTTTTCTTTTACAACTAGGCTTTTCTAAGAAATGGCTAAAGATAAGACCTTCTAACTGATGATAAAAATACAAATCAAATATATTTATAAACATACTTTTCCTCTTCTAAACCTGGTACAGAATTTATTTTCCTCAGAGTGTCTTTTCTGATTAATTTCAACCCACTCACTAATTAGCTTAATTTGACATCAATATTTTCAGTTTCCAAAACACTGAAAAACCACATACAGTTTTACAAACATTCTTAAGACCTTTTTATTTATATCTTCTAAATTGGTGCTTCTCAAACCTTCATGTGCACACAAGTCATCTGGGGAGCCAGTTCAAAAGCGGATTCTAAAGCAGCACGTCTCGGTAGAGCTAGCTTGCACATCACTCAGCTCCCAGGTGAAGCCTGTCCTGCTGCCCACGCTCTGGCAGCAGAGCTCTCACTAGTTAGAAGGAAAAGATCATGCTTTTCAGCACATGGTGAGTTTTCAATACATATCAACCAACTCATTGCTCCTCAGAGTGGAGCTGGGACCTGCAGTACAGACCTCTTCTGGGAGCTGGTTAGAGGGGCAGAGTCTTGGGCCATACCCTGGGCCTACTGAATCAGGACCTAAATGTTAAACTCTCTGAGTGATGTGTAAGCTCATTCAATTTGAGAAGCTCTGTGCTAGGTGATCTTACTCTTCAATTAGGATTATTTTCACATGTTTATCAATTACATAAAAGAAAACACGTAAAAATACTCTGTCTTTATGAGTGTGACTCGGCAGGAAGTAGTCCTGCTGGGGGTGGAAGGACGCAAGGTCTGGGACAACTACCAGGGGAAAAGAGGC
Organism: Eschrichtius robustus; assembly: GCF_028021215.1. Classification (NCBI taxonomy): domain Eukaryota; kingdom Metazoa; phylum Chordata; class Mammalia; order Artiodactyla; family Eschrichtiidae; genus Eschrichtius; species Eschrichtius robustus. Next base: position 90,275,780 of record NC_090839.1, read on the forward strand.
AGGAGGAAACTTGGGGTGAGTCCGAGGATTTCTGCACAGCACTGGCATCTCCAGAGATTCTAGAAGCTACCAGTCTGGTGGAACTTCAGTCCTGCAGAGGAGGAAGCAGGTGGAAGGTGGGTTGAGCCTCGGCAAGCTGGGTATGCTGGTAGGTCAAGACAGGACTGATACCACAAGGGAATGATTAAAATGTGGACACCGTGGTGTGGAGGAAGGAAAGGATGCTAGGAGAGGGCTAACAAATTGGGCAGGAGAGATGAGCTAGATATTGATGAAGTAACAGGGACAAAGGGCAGGAAAAATGGAAGGGAAGGATGACCATGAACAGAATTAAAGATCCCAAAGGCAGAACATTTTCAGAGATTATAAGGATTACAGCACATTTATTAACTGCTTAGTGTGGGCCAGACTCACTGTGTGTCCATTATCATGTATATTTCTATTGTTCACATTTTGACAGATAAGGAAACAGACTCACAAGGTAGATTTCCTGCCCAATGTCACAGCACAGAGCTGGATATACACCCAGGGCTTTATGACTAGAATCTGTGCTCTTAACTCCTACCCCATCCTAACCCCAGTGAGGAGGTCCCAGGTGTGGCCACACACAAGCAGCAGAGATAAAAGTCCATAGAGAGAAGGCTGAGAAATCCTGCAGCCAGAGTGGTCATTTCAAATGCTGAACTCAGGCCAATCTTCCTAGAACCCAGGCTCGTCACACGCAGACGCTGATAACTGCTCCAGGACCTGTCACTTTGAGTCTACACACCCCTACCTTGGGTGGGAGACATTATCATGGTTCACAGTATGTTGAGCTCTCTGCTCCTTCTAGATATAAGGGGAGGATCCTTCTCTTTTCCCAATGAGTTAGGTGTAGGTACCAGTTAGCCATGTATCGATAACTGGTTTTGGTCCATGAAATGTGAGTGGAAGGGATCTACATCATTTCCAAGCAGATGCATTCAAGCGCCTCTGTGCGACCCCCTGTGCCCCTGCAGTGAAGCTGCGGACACACCACATCTTAGAGCAGCGACACACCTGACAGCCCGGGTCTGAGCAGTGAGCAGCCTCTTCTCCCACACAGAACCTCTGCTGCACATGCAACGTGAGTGAGAAATAAACTGTGTTGTTTAGGCCCCTGAGACGTTCAGGTTGTCATTATTGCAGTGTTCCTCTGTCTACCCTGACGGATTCACTTGGCTTCCAAGAACCCCTCTAATCCATTCCTCCCACATAATCCGACTGTATTCTTCACTTCTCCCCAACATCCCTCCTCAACTCTGGTCATGCTGGTTTCCTTGCACCTGGCCTATGTCTGCTGCTCTGCACCTGGCCCGTATCCAACCCTCCACCCCTCCCAACCGATCTACGAATGACCTCATAGGCCATCTAGTTCCACAGACATCCTTCAAGGGCCAGATCAAATTCCCCCACCTCTGAAATTTTCCCTAATCACTCTGACCCCTTCTTCCAAATCCATAAGACCCTCACAGAACACATTACACAAGGTAACACTTCAATAAACATTTTGTTCAAAGGAATTTAGAAGACCAGTTCTGCTGCCTTGTCTAAAAATGCCAACAGAATCCTGAGATTAACCTTCAAAACATCCCTGGGAGTGGGGGAAACAGGGCACTGCTTGTATGTTCCTTATAGGTTAAGGCACAAATCTGGAATGCTCTTCTGGTTGCTGGTCTCCAGAAAAGAAGGGTAGAAAGGTTGGAGAAGGACACACAAAACAGCCAGGGCGATGGCACAGGCGGGGTTGTCTGGTCTGTGAAGGGCACTGCGTTCAATCTGGCAGATGCAGGCTGGGCAGATGGTCACCATCCATAAAACCCTGAAGCCTGTGTACAAGATCAACAGGGATGGCGCCATCAAGTCTCAGTAACGAATGACAGAATTCAGTGGCAAGTCTGGACTTTAAGGACAAATAAGAGGGCAAATAGAGGCCAACTCTGCCCAGATCATAGTTTGACCAAGAGTGAACATAAACACAGTGGTTCCTAGCCCATAATAAACTTTTAAGGCAGCTTAGACTCTTTTGAGGAAGACTCCTATATGTTTAGAGTTGACACTGGAAAGGACAGCTATATCTAATGTCTCCTGATGACACTGTGAAAGAGCATCAGATGGGACAGAGAGTTGGGTCCAGCAAGGCAAATTTTATCTTCTTAAAAGAAGTTAGGGCTTCCCTGGTGGCGCAGTGGTTAAGAATCCGCCTGCCAATGCAGGGGACACAGGTTCGAGCCCTGGCCCGGGAAGATCCCACATGCCGCGGAACAACTAAGCCAGTGCACCACAACTACTGAGCCTGTGCTCTAAGCCCACGAGCCACAACTACTGAGCCCACATGCCACAACTACTGAAGTCTGTGTGCCTAGAGCCCGTGCTCCACAACAAAGAGAAGCCACCGCAATGAGAAGCACATGCACCGTAACAAAGAGTAGCCCCTGCTCGCCGCAACTAGGGAAAGCCCGCGCGCAGCAACGAAGACCCAACACAGCCATAAATAAATAAATAAATAAATAAATAAATAAAAGAAAGCAACTTATTATTACTTTAAAAAAAAAAAAAAGAAGAAGTCACCCTCCACACGGCCGTCTGGCCCAGTGGCTGAGAGGGCACGCAGGGGGAGGTGGGGACCCCCCACCTGAGTCTAACTCTCGGCTTCCCACTCAGCTGTGCGAACGTGGACACGTTCCCGACCGTCTCAAAGTCCTAGTTTCCTCATCTGTAAAGTGGAACAATACCTCCTGCCTCAAAGGTTGCTGTAAATGTGAAGATGAAAGGGCACGTGAAGCATGGGATCCAGTCGCAGGTACAGACTGAGGGTGTTTTCAGTGTGTTTCTGCACTTCTATCACTGCTGTTGCTGCTGCCGTCATTCTCTGTATTACTGGTCTTTCCGAAGAAAATGTGTCTGCTTCTGCTGCTGGGTAGAACGAAAGGTACATAAAACTGTCTTGCAGCTTTATATTTTTGGACCTGAACTGTTCTTTGTCACTTTTGAGCAGTTTCTTTTTTTTTACTAAAAAAAAGTTTCATCATCATAAATAATATTTGCACATGTAGATAAAATGTGCATATATTGATAAAATTAACTTGTGAAAGGTTTTTAATTAAGTCGTAGAATTGAGGCATCTTAAACTAAGTAATAGTATTAGCTCACTACAGGGAATTTTATACTGAAAAAGTAAAGAAAAGATCTGTTCAACTATCTAGCGAATTCAGACCAAAAAATCCACTTGCACTTTAATCAACTAGCCTAGCAGCCCTAATGGCTCTGGATACAGTAGATAATGACTATAATTTATGTTAGCTGAGAATTCTATTAACTTTCCTATACCTTTTTTGAGGTTATATCATTAATGGCTATTAATGCTTCCTAATCAAGACAGAGCCAGTCACTGAAACAATTAACCTATTTCTGAAGGTGCAAAGAGAAAGATAATTCATCAATTTCCTATTTTTTCCCCCTGCTGCAACACTAGGCTGGCTTTTGTCACTAGATACGCTTCTCCTCAGGACTCACGGCAGCTGCTGTCAGCGATCGAGGACACACAAAGCATGTGTTCGTTTAGAAGGGTCGTTGCTGTAGTTCTGCGGTGAGGAACAGTCATTTGTTAACTCAGGTAAGAGCCTCAGTCACAACCACGATTTCCACCATCTAAAGACATTAAATGAAGCTAGATTCCTGCAAAGAAATACACCTCAAAATCCCATCTACTTATGAAATTAGAGGGTATTGTTTTTACTGCCGAGCAGATCTCTCTACAGTGACCTAAGGCACGTCCAGACAAGCCAGTTGGACAGAACAGCAGAAGATGGCGCAGATGGGGCACTGCCTGTGCCAGCCAGTGGCTGAGCTTCAGCCTGAGCCCTGGTGCACCACACGCCCGCTGAATGACGGTGTCACGGAAAGAGCTCACGCTTGGCCTCCAAGGGCCTTGTGGTTTGTTTGGGCTTTGCTGCCCACTCTCTGACCCTGGCCAGCTTGTTCCCCACTCCAGCTTCCTCTTACTACAGGAGAAATGGGGCTGCACTGCTGTGAGGACTAGGTGAAAGAACGCATGTAGGTGCTTGTAACAGCGGCTAGCACGCGGTAGGTGCTCAATAAAGTGAGTGCCTCAAAATACCTAACTACAAAGCAGGAGAAAAACTAAAGAACCCAACATTTACTGGATTAAAAAAATTTTTTTCCGCTAAGTCATGTGATTGCTTTAGAACGTCATACATTTTTTAAAAGATTCTCAAATACCAACACGTTTATCACCTTTTCCATATAATGTTTAGTCAGACCTGGTTCCTTAAGACCTCAATTTCTGAGCCTCCCAAATCCAAACTATGAAATCTGAGGAACAAAACGGTGTCAGCCCCTACCTGCCCCTCATGCAGAACGTGAGCCGATGGAAACCCATCGGTGGACGGATCGGGAGCCTGTCTGCGGCCTGAAGCCCAGGACTGAGGACCCCGCCTAAGTCCTAGGAATGACCAGGCTATCGAGACTGACCTTTATTTAAGTTCAGGTCCCCACAAGTCCTGTGGGAAATGTGGCTTCTGCCTACTCTCTCCTTAAACGGATTAATCCTGAAAGGATTATGGTTCCTGCTTGACATAAGGGGAGAAGTCAAGCAAGTTGGCCTAGCCACCGAGTTACGAGGTGGCTGGGATGGAGGGTGAACCCAGATCTGTGGGACTCCCCAGCCCGTGTCCCTAACCACCACGCCTCACCGCCCCTGAGACACACATGGCTTGTATGTGACAGCCTGTGCTCTAAGGGGTGAGTCTGAAGTCAAAACAATTTAGTGCCATTTCCCTGGAACCAACCCCAGAGCACCATTTGTGGAGCGCCTACTCTTTGCCAGGCCTTAGGCTGCGTGTCTATTCACACATCACCCAGTCACCGCTCGAATCAAGCCTGAGGTTGATGAGGTCACGTCAACCGCATTCCCCGCCTCCGAGGGTTCCTGGGAGCAGCGAAGGGTCCTCTGCTGGCAAGGAAGGAGTGCCGCCGACCGGGCTGCTGAGCACCACGGCCAGTGTTCCCTCTGCTGGAACTCGGGCTCCTGTGACCTCCATTCGTGTGTGTTTAAGGAGGCGCTTATTCTGGGTCTGGAGGATCAGAAAAGACGCCGTGACTGTGCACGGGTAGAGCTGATCCACTCCCCCTGCAGAAGCTCCGAATACTCGTCACAGGCTCGTCTCGGGCCCCTGTACTTGAGGACGCCGAAAGGGGTAAGATGTTTGTACCGCTTACTACCGTAAAAACCTCTAAAACAAATACAGTATGCTAACACATATATATGGAATCTAAGGGAAAATAAAGGTCATGAAGAACCTAGTGGCAAGACGGGAATAAAGACACAGACCTACTAGAGAATGGACTTGAGGATATGGGGAGGGGGAGGGGTGAGATGTGACAGGGTGAGAGAGTGTCATGGACATATATACACTACCAAATGTAAAACAGATAGCTAGTGGGAAGCAGCCGCGTAGCACAGGGCGATCAGCTCGGTGCTTTGTGACCACCTAGAGGGGTGGGATAGGGAGGGTGGGAGGGAGGGAGATGCAAGACGAAAGAGATATGGGGACATATGTACATGTATAACTGATTCACTTTGTTATAAAGCAGAAACTAACACACCATTGTAAAGCAATTATACTCCAATAAAGATGTTTTAAAAAAAAACACAAAACCTCTAAAACCGCGGAAACTCAAAGGACTGTTGAAAACACAATTCCTAAAAGATAATTTCCACATCATGAATGGGAAGAGGTGGCGCGATGACGGCCCGGAAGGGAGGAAGTGGAGGTGACGTGTCCGGGCACAGGGAGGCCGCGCGGGGGTCCCCTGAGCAGCCGGGACGGCACCGCGCGGCCTCTCCCAGCAGGCGCTCCGCCCGATCACCTGCTATTCCGAGACAGCGACAGCCCTCAGGCCACCTTCCCTCGCTGTAGAGAGAAGCGGGGTCCTCGTGCCCGAAGAGTCCCTGCAAGGAACGCGGGCCGGCCCTTCCGGGGCCTGCGGGGTGGGACCGCGGGGCGCAGGGAGGCCCCCTCCGCTCCGCCCCGATCAGCACCGCCGCCTCGGCGACCGGAGTCGGGCCGCGGGGGCTTCTGCTCAGGGGACACGCCGACGCCTGGAGCGCTACTGGCAGCATCACTGGCCGCCATCCGGCCCTGCTCAGCGTCCCCGCGGCGCCCTTGCCCACGTCTGGTGCCAGCCGTGTTAAGAGAGCGTGAACCGATCTCGAGGGGTCAGTCCTCTGCTGCAGTGACGTCACCGTCCCCACGGCAAGCGGGTGGCGCCTCGCGTGCTCATCTGGGTCCGAAGGCCCCCGGCCCTGCGCCGCGACACCCGGCTGCTCGCTTTGCTCCGTCCCACGCTCAGAAAGGGCGGGCGGCCGCTGAGCTGCCGCTGGACGGGGCGACAGGGAAAGGCGGCTGACGGACCAGACCTCGAGGGCCAGCCTGGAAGGCAGGATCCGGCAGGTCGTGGAGCGAGAGACAGACCCCAGCTCCTGTCCCCACAAGACCAGCGGGGAAACGACAACGGCCGGAATGCGGAGTGAGAATCCAGGACCTGAGGTCCCGGACAAGGGGGCTGTTTCCGGTGAAGGCCGGCCCCTTCCCCATAAACGGTCACAAACACGGCGACAAGGAAACAAAACATTTGAGTGGCAAGAGTTACGACAGACAGGAGGAGGGCGATGGGTGAAGAAATTCATTATTCTCTTTAGTGCCACGTGGTAAACTTGAAAATTAACACGCCGCCGCTCCCTGCGGGATGGCTGCTGGGACGCTGCAAGCTCATCAACAGAGCGGAGGGACCGCGCGCCTAAGGGGAAGGGCCGCCCCGCCTCGGTCATCTCGGCGCCCCTGGAGAAGCGCCCTGAGCGCTCTCCTCCGTCAGCAACAGGCTGCACGCAACAGAACTGAAAGGGACGTGCCGGCATCGGCCTGCGTCCGCGTGCCTCCCGCTTGCTGCCCGACAGCGACTGTGCACATGGCCGGGGTGGCCCGGGATGCACCGCTGGCCGGGGAGGCTGCACCCTGTCTCCGCGCCGGGCGGATGCCTATCCTGCTGTCCCGGCTACGGGCCCCTGGTCAGGAAGGGCCTCCTTTTTCCGTTCCCACATGCAGAGCATCATTCTGTCCAAGCCAAGTACAACTGAATGTCTTCCAAGAAATCATCCAGGAGCCAAACTGCACTTTCTAAGAGCACACGTAGCCATCCTCAGCTCCGTCCTGTCGCACACTCCTCACAGGCCACTGCCATCAAGTTGAGCCACTGTGGCTCAGAAACACGTGGCAGCCCAACTTCTCCCCGCCACCGGCATCTCTCACTGCCGCACAGGCCGGCCTCACTGACCCCCTGGCGGATACGGCAGCTTCCCGGGTCCTGTGAGTCTCTGTGGTTACACACCCTTGGGTCACCCTGAAGGCTGCCATTAAAAAAAATCAAACTCCTGCCCCTAGGTGATTTGAACTCACCCATTTTGTGCTTCTTAAATCCCTACAGAAATTTCCAGAGGAACAAAATAGGGAAATAACTGTATTAATACTGAAAATCAGGATTGCTTCCATCCACAGGAGAGTTTTTGCAAGGTGGTATGAATGAGCTCTGAGGGGGCAAAGGCTTAACTGATCTGAATTCCCATCTGCAGAAGAAAAGTCAAAGGGACTCCCACCTCACCCCCTGGGGAACCGCATAAGTGTGGCCAAGGTCAGAATGAGCAGTCTTCATTTTAAAGCATGTAGAGGAACATCTCCTTTATGAAACGGAACACTTCAGGAAATTTCTGAACCACACTGATTCAGATGAGTCAGAAAATCTGAATCGAATAAAAAACTCATTGAGAAGAGTCAATAATATACTATAAATTTGAAAATGGAATAATCTGAGGTCAGGAAAGATTGTTTTTAGATGAGAATACGATTGCCAAAATTAAAAATGCAATAGAAGCCCAGAAGAACAGATCAAAATAGTGCATAAAATCAAATCAGTGAATTTGGCTGGGATTGAGAGTCCTTCCTAGAATTCAGAGAAGACAGATTAAACGAGCTAGGAGGAGAAGAGAAGCAAAACGGAAGACTGATCCAAGGGCTCCACTATAAGCACAATAGAAATTCCAGACGGCAGAAGTAGAGTCAGTGAAAGAAAAATGTTAATCACGTTAACAGTGTGGAAAAATTCCCTGACATGAACACAGAGGATCTGCATCTTCAAGACAATAAAAGGGCTTCCGGAGTACCAGGAAAGAGAGAGCCACTACAGTCATGTCTCAGTAGAATGCTGTAGCTTCATGCAGAAACAAAACTTACAAGAGTCAAGAAAGATAAAGCAAGGTATCAACCCAGAGGAAACAAAAACGAAAACCAAAAACCTCCGGACTTCTTCTCTACAACATTAAATGCTAGAAGAGGATGAAGTGACATCTACAGAGTTTTAATGGAGTTAAACTGTATCGCAAATATCCTAAAGATGTCAATCACGGGCCATACCTTTCTCAAGGAATCTGACAGTTTTACTCCATGTCACACCCAGTGGTTTTCTGATAAACATTTAGCAGCCGGCCCTATCTGCAGTGTTCGACAATGACTCCCACCCTGGCATGTCTCAGGCTACATGTACGCCTACAGTCAGCACTCACCAGCACAAGACTGACTGAAACCCCACCCTCAAGCCCCCGACCCAAGGTTGCCCCAAGTTAACAGGCCTACAACGGGTAGGAATCTGGCCATCAGACTTACCTTCTCAGGAATGTTAGCAAAGAAACGGAGACGACTGTCAGCCACTGAATCTGAGCGGTCATGATGTAAAATTGAGTCTGCTGGCAGAAGAAGTAAGCAAAACAGGCTGGTGAAGCAGAGGAGGGAGCCAAGAGGCACGGAGGAGCAGAGACGAGGCCAGCCGGTTCCTGAGGAGCTGGAACGTGCTTTGGATCCAGGGAGTTTGTACTTTCAGTTTCTCAGGAGGCCTGGAGGTATCTTGTTCTTGAGCTCCATGAGATTCCCTCATTCCTTGTGTTCATATGAACCCCATTTTCACACTGGAGCCAGCAGGTTTTTATGGGTATCTATTTCTTGCAATTAAAAAGCTCTACTAGAACACCCTTAAAATAACAGCTCCACCTCTAGGAACTTAGGGTGAAGAAATAATTTTGATATTCACATAGATGTAGCTAAAAGGATATTCACCATTCTGTCTATAATGGTGAAAATCTGGAAACAATCTAAATGTCCAACGATTGAGAATTAGGTTGATGAATCATGATGCTTACTTAAAAAAAGAACACTAGGCAGCTATTTAAAATGATAAGGTAGATAGCTAATATTGTATAAGTAATAAGATACTAAGTGAACAAGTTTACAAAATAGTACACACAGTATGATCTAATTTCACTAAAAATGTCTATTTTTTATTTGTATGAAACATATACAGGCAGACTTTGGAGATATTGCTGGTTTGGTTCCAGACCACCACTATAAAGGGAATATCACAATAAAGCAAGTCACATGAATCTTCTGGTTTCCCAGAGCATATGAAACATAGTTATGTTTACACTATGCTGCAGTCTATTAAGTGTGCAATAGCATTATGTCTTAAAAACAATGCAATACCTTAATAAGAAAATACTTTATTGCTTAAAAATGCTAATCATCGTGTGAGCCATCAGCAAGTTACAACCTTTTTGCCGGTGGAAGGTCCTGCCTCGATGTGGATGGCTGCTGGCTGATCAGGGTGGTGACTGCTGAAGGTGGGTGGCGATCTCTTAAAATGAGACAGCTAAGAAGTTTGCCGCACTGCTTGATTTCCTTTCACGAAGGATTTCTCTGTAGCCTGCAGTGCTGTTTGACAGCATTTTACTCAGAGCAGAACTTCTTTCAAAACTGGAGTCAATCCTCTCAAAGCCTGTTGCTCCTTTATCAACTAAGCTTCTGTACTATTCTAAATCCTTTGTTTCACTGCAACAATCTTCACAACATCTTCACGAGGAGTAGATTCCAGCTCAAGAAACCACTTTCTTTGCTCATCCATAAGAAACACCTCCTTATCCGTGAAAGTTTTGTCATGAGATTACAGCAATTCAGTCCCATCTTCAGGCTCCACACTTCTAATTCTGGTTCTCTTGCTGTCTCCACTACATCTGCAGTTATTTCCTCCACTGTAATCTCAAACCTCTCAACGTCATCCGTGAGGGTTGGTATCAACTTCTTCTAAACTCCTGTTACTGTTGATATCTTGACATCGTGCCATGAATCAGGAATGTTCTTAATGGAATCTAGAATGGTGACTCCTTTCCAGAAGGTGTTCAATTGACTTTGCCCAGATCCATCAGAGGAATCACTATCTATGGCGGCTACAGCCTTACGAAATGTATTTCTTAAATAATAAGACTTGAAATTTGAAATCCCTCCTTGATCCATGGACTGCAGAATGGATGTTGTGCATGAAACTGGCATGAAAACATGAATCTCACTGCACATCTCCGTCAGAGCTCTTGGGTGACCAGGTGCGTTGTCTGAGCAGTAATATTTTGAAAGGATTCTTTTTTTCTGAGCAGTAGGTCTCAACAGTGGGCTTGAGATATTCAGCACATCACACTGTAAACAGATGTGCTATCACCCAAGCTTTGTTCTTCCACTTATAAAGCACGTGCAGAGTAGATTAATTATAATTCTTTTTTTTTTTAAATGATACAAATGAGCTTATTTATTTATTTATTTATTTTTGGCTGTGTTGGGTTTTCGTTTCTGTGTGAGGGCTTCCTCTAGTTGCGGCAAGCGGGGGCCACTCTTCATCGCGATGTGCGGGCCTCTCACTATCGCGGCCTCTCTTGTTGTGGAGCACAGGCTCCAGACGCGCAGGCTCAGTAGTTGTGGCTCATGGGCCTAGTTGCTCTGCGGCATGTGGGATCCTCCCAGACCAGGGCTCGAACCCGTGTCCCCTGCATTGGCAGGCAGATTCTCAACCGCTGCGCCACCAGGGAAGCCCAATAATTCTTAAGGGCCCTAGGGCTTTCGGATGGTAATTGTCTTCAACTTAAAGTCACCAGCTGCTTCAGCCCCTAACAAGAGAGTCAGCCTGTCCTTTTAAGCTTTGAAGCCAGGCAATGACTTTTCCTCTCTTGCTATGAAAGTCCTAGATGGCATCTACTTCCAATATAAGGCTGTTTCACCTACATTGAAAATCTGTTGTTTACCGTGGCCACCTTCATGAATTATCTTACCTGGATCTTCTGGATAACTTGCTGCAGCTTCTACGTCAGCACCTGCTGCTTCACCTTGCACTTTTATGTTATGGAGGTGGCTTCTTTCCTTAAACCTCATTAAACCAACCTCTGCTGTCTTCAAACTTTTCTTCTGCAGCTTCCAAACTTTCAGACTTTTCTTCTGCAGCTTCCTTACCTCTCTCAGCCTTTATAGAATTGAAGAGAGTTAGGGCCTTCCTCTGGATTTGGCTTTGGCATTAAGGGAATGTCGTGGCTGGTCTGATCTTCTGTCCAGACGACTAAAACTTTCTCCATATCAGCAGTAAGGCTGTTTTGCTTCCTTACCATTTGTGTGTTCACTGGAGTAGCACTTTGAATTGACTTTAAAATTAAAGCAAGAGGTGCAAGAGGCCTAGCTTTTGGCCTTTCTCAGTGTTTGACATGCCTTCCTCACTGAGCTTAATCACTTCTAGCTTTTGATTTAAAGTGACAGAGGTGCCACTCTTCCTTTCACTTGAACTCTTAGAAGTGACTGTAGGATTATTAAGTGGCCTAATTCCAATACTGTCATGTCTCGGGGAACAGGGAAACCCGAGGAGAGGGAGAGAGATGGGGGAACAGCCGATCAGTGGAACGGTGAGAACACACACAGCGTTTATCAGTTAAGTTTGTTGTCTTACGTGGGTGTGGTTCGTGGTGCCCCCAAGCAATTACAATAGTAACATCAAAAATCACTGATCGCAGATCACCACAACACATTAATAATAATGAGAAAGTTTCAAGCTAGAAAGTCATACAAGACACTTCCCTCTCTTTAGCCCCATAAATTAGTGTATCATAAATCCTGCTGACTCTACATTCTCCCCCAAACTCACAAGTATGATCCCTTCCCTCTACCCTCTTTGCCACTCGTAGTGCAAGCCCTCGTGTTATCTCATCCGACATACTGCAAAAGCCTTCTTCCAGTTTGCCCACGTGCTGCAGCCAGCATGGTCTTAAGACGCTCACAGCGCTGAAGCCCTGAATGAGTTACCACGACCCACGGAGTAAAGTCCAAAAGTCTCAGTATGCACAGCACGATCTTCCCACATTGACCCCCAGGCCCATATTCCATCACCTCCCTGAACACAAACTGGCCGCCAGCCACGGCGGAGTGACTGCCATTCCCGGGGTGTCTTCCCTGCTTCTGCAGGCGGCTCCCTGCCAGCACTGTCCTTTCGCCTGGTCCTCCCCACTGCTTCCTTTTCATCCTGAAAGGCTCAGCGAACTGTCCTCTCCTCGGTAAAGCTTCCTCAGAACTGGCACCCCCTCAGGCTAACTAGGGGCCCCCCTGTGACCTTAGAGCCCCTGGGGCTTGCTCTAGTGGTCACTAGCGCTGATCACCTGTCTAACTGTGGTTCTGCTTGGTCTCTTCCCGGGAGGACTGAGGCCTCTCTGAGGTCCAGTCTGCGTCTGGGATGTGAGGCGTGTGCGCAGCCCGGGTCTCGTGCAGTCTCTGACGTGCAGCGGGTCCCAGTGAATGACACCGTGAGGTCCTCGACTAGACTGTAGGTTCCGTCGAATCAGCAGCCCCTAGCCACCCCACAGGGCCCAACGCGACAGCACGCTCGCCGTCAGGTGACCACTCAGAATCTTTAAGTGCTCTGAAAGCCGATGCTGTGCTCAGAGGCTGACTCCATGGGGGAGAAACACATGGCGATGGTCAACGCCTTGACGTGATCAGTGCTCTCTGCTAACTCTCTCAGTTCACCAGCAAGAGTGAGAAAGCCACTCTAGCTCCTCTGCCCCCCACTCCTCCCACTCCAGCTGCCCTCCGTTCTGTCCTCACTGGATGGGTGGGCAGGGCCGGGCACATGACCCGTCTCTGCTTCTCGACCTGCAACTTCAGGGGGGCCCCCTGGCCTCAGCAAAGACAAAATCCGACGTGAAGGCAAGGTGCACACCTACGGGCCGCACAACCAGCCGTTCACCCTAGGTCTTGCCTCTCTGCAGATGAACTAACCGTCCACTGGTCACTGACACACATCATTATGTCCCAGGGAGGGAAGGTTGACTCTCAGGATCTGCTAGGAACCCTGGGTTGTTTGGTTTGTTAGGCAAGGCAGGGAGAAGGTAAAAGGGAGTAGAGGGAGGTGAGGCGCCAAAGACAGATCGTGTGAGATGGAATATCGTTAATAATAGTAATTATATTAGTGATAGCTTGAATTATTCATATTTAGTTAATAGTCATTATATTAGCATTGATAGTAATAGTTATGAACTAATGGGCTAATGATGATTGCACTGAATGTTGTAATAATAATGGATAGAAGAAGAATTCTATGCCAACAGATCAATCTGAAAAGAAGTAGAATATAACACTGTAAGTGGTACAGATGTATTCATGAGAAAAAGGGTGTGAGAAACCACGTATGTGGAAAATTATTAGAGGATAGATTGGGCCAGCTAAAAAAGGAAGGCTTTCGGTAGAACTGATATCCAACGTCCTTTCCTACAGATAAACTTGAGTAACCCACAGATGCTTCCCGAGTGTTCCCAGACAGCATGGTGTGGAGATGGGGGACACAGGGGCCCCCGCTACTTCTGGGGTTCCCAGTCGTCCCCTGAGTTTGGGCTGGGAAGGCAGTGCCTGGGGCAGCTGATCTGAGACACAGTCAAGGAAAATATTGCCGTGATCTCTGCCTAGAAGGGAACTCCTACAAAACTATGGATTCCTCAGGAGGCCCATGAAACTGAGTTTCCTGGGCCCTGAAACAGAAAACTAGAATTAAAAAAGAAGCTGTTTCTGCTTTATTGAGACTTTGCTCAGAATCCCTGAGCCCTAAATCTTCTCATCTTCCAATGGTGACCATATACCCTGAGTGCAGGATGAGGGGTGTGTGTGTGTGTGTGTGTGTGTGCAGAAAACACCGTTGGGGCAGACCTTCATAGTGGCCCAGGGAGGCTTCAGACCAGGATGGTAGCACCAGTGTGACAGAACAGTGCAGTCAGTTAATACTTTTTCGTGACCTTGGAAAGCTCAGGCACCTTCCAGAATGCTAAGGAAACAGATTCCCTGGCCAGAAGAATCTGGCCTCTTGAGGCAATACTCTGCAACATGCAGCGAATGTTGCATGTGAATTCTCCAACACAGAGAGCCTTTATAGACAGAATATGGCTTTTAAAATGTGCCTCACAAGAGACAATTTTGAACAGAGTATTGTGCTGTGGCAATGTGGCAGCACAGCAGAATAATGTTTTTGTCTCATCTCTCTTTGAAATGTTCCGGTTGTCTCTCTGCTGAGGCTCTGTGAGCTGCAGAGAGAACAGAGGTACCGAGCTCTGCACATTCCACCGGAAAATAATGCGACTGTCTGCTGATGCAGCAAGAGGGGAAGCATCGTACACTGTGTCATTGTTTTCCCTGCAAAGAAACACAATGCTTCCACATCGGCAGCACCAAAAAGTTAGCAGTCCCTTCAGATGGCCTTTCAATCCACGGGCGCTTTTATTATTTTCATACATTTTAAATGAACCTTACCCTCGGCCTCTACTTCTTCTCCTATAAAAGATTTACTTCCCCCTGGGTGTCGATGCATAATGATCCTTAGTGCGCATTTATGTTTTCAAGGCTGTGTTTCAAGCCTATTGCATTTAACGTTTATCCAAAAGAGGCTGATTTATGTATTAAGAGGGACTTTACTTTGAGCAAGTGAGGTATACAAAAAGATAAAGCCAAAGATCATGTGAATTAAGAGAGGATTCTTTAATCATCGAGCTTCTCTGTAGTAAATTTTAAAATATTTGTACTTAGAAAGTGTGTATTTGTTTGAAACCTCACATTGCACAGCGCATACAGAACAAATCCATCTGCACACACTTGATGCCTGGAAGACACTGCACCAGGCTCTGTGGGGACCACACAGATGGTCCCTGCCCTCCAGGCGTTTCCCAGGCTTATCATCTCCGGGAGGGCTGGGGACACACTTAAGTATTAAGGGTCAATCAGTGCTGTCAGTGGCCGTGCCACCCTCAGGAGGCCACAACACGAGGATCAAGGCCCGTGCCCACTCCACCAGCTGCCCCTAACACAGTCCACAGCGCCACCCACAGAGTAGCTGGAGCACCGGCCCAGGGCCAAAGCAGGAGTTAAGACTAGAGGCCGTCGGGTCACCACCTGAGAGCTTGAGAATGCAGCCAAACTGGAGGACAGCAGAGGCAGACATGGAAGGAAACCCAGTGCGAGAAGTCAAGCATGCGGGTACAGCTGTGTCCGAAGACAGTCTGCCCCTGGACCCCTCCATTACCTGTGCCAAGAAATTCCCTATTCATTTGTACAGCCGGTTCCAGGAATAAATAACCTTCAGGGGAGCCAGGAGGAAAATGGGCCAAGAGGCACAGTCAAAGGGGCCACCTTCCTAATCTCCTTCCCGCCCCCTGTCCACCTGAGTAGAGAAAGACCATCTAGATGTGGCTTCACTTTCATCTCCTGACAGACCATCCTAGAACCCCAAGATTACCTATGTTGGTGGAAAGAACACCTACAGATGTAGGGGACTTCAACCCGTGCCTTTCAAATATGGCTTATTCCTTCTTTATTCGAAGGCATCCAAAAAATGATTTCTTTTCCTCCTGAATCCCCCAAAGAATGCTGCCTTTTCCTTACCCCTGCTCTAGAGACCAGGGAAAACACAGGTAAAACACAACTATGTATTCTCTTACAGAAGAGCATGATTTCCTCTTTGACATCACAAATATATTAAAAGTGATTTGGAGAGAGAAGACAACTATCGCTATAAGCTTAGGGGTGATAAGCAGCTGAGACGACCAGATGCCAGAGTTCTTAAAGGAAGGAAGGGATTGTTAATGGCCAGTTGTAGCAGACAGACTAAGGGTCAGAACACCCTGACACGTCCACCACACGCTTTAGGGGTCATTCCCCTAAAGTCACGATGTTGTTTCCATGTGACCCACCCTTTCTGCTCATAGCTGACTGGGCCGTGGGTGGGCATCTGGCCAGCAGTCTATGAAGGGACCTGCCAGTGTCACCTGGGCACGAGGTCACGGTGGGGAACTAGACCAAGAAGATCTTCACCTAGATTGGGTGACTTCCCTCAAAGCCTGCCTTCCTTATTTCCACATGGGCCTGAGCAGTGAATTCTCTGTCACTCTCTGGAACCCAAATGAGTGTTTGTTTTCTGCAGCCCCATGTGTGGAGTGTGTCAGACACACAGCAGGCATCATCTGGGTTAGAAATCCAGTTCCACGGACATTCCATGCTTCTTCTATCACAGCCTTCACCACAGTGCACTATAATCTTCTCTCTCTGCCTCTGTTTCACTCACTAGGACCCACGTCTTATCTCACTGATATCACAGAATCGAGTGTATTGTAGACACTCAATACATGTTTAAGTAAAGGAAAGCTAAGCAGCAGAGAAGTGATGAGAAAGGCCAGGGGATAACTGTGAAGCAGGAATGAATATAGTGCTAATTCAGCATCACCCCAAGCCCTAAACAAACAAACCACCCCTCCTGAAATAAGAATAAAAAAATGAGCAGTATGTACACAAGCACTCGCTCAATCAAATTACTGTAGTTCCACAGAAAATCACATTGGATGCACATGGTAATATGTAACAGTAACTGGGCGATTCCAGAGCTACAAAGTATTGGTCTTAACTCTGAATATCATAAGTGTTAACCTAGACAGAGGAAGCTTGCTAGAAGACCCTCATTATCTCTGCTGTTTGAGTGCTACATCTTTTGTGATTTATTTTATTTTGCTAAGAATGTATTTAAAAAACATAAAATTACCATATGATGCAGCATGCCCACTCCTAGGTGTATACCCCAAAGGATCGAAAACAGGGACTAAAACACACAGTGAGTGTTCACTGTAACACTATTCACAACAGCAGAAAGGTGGAAACAACCCAAAAGCATATTGACAGGTGAATGAATAAACAAGTTGTGGGACGTTCATTCAATAGAATAGTATTCAGCCAAGAAAAGGAATGAAGTTCTGATATATGCTACAATGTGGATGAACCTTGAAAACATTATGCTAAGTGAAATAAGCCAGATACAAAATGACAAATATTGTATGATTCCACTTTGATGAAATATCTAAAATATGCACATTCATTGAGATAGAAAGTAGATTAGAGGTTACCAGGAGTGGTGGGGGAGGAGGGAATGGGGAGTTAATGCTTAATAGGTATAGAGTGTCTGTCTGGGGTGATGAAAATATTTTGGAAATAGATATTGGTGATGGCTGGACAACACTGTGAACGTAATTAATGCCATTGAATTGTACACTTAAAAATGGTTAAAATAGCAAGTTTTATGTTATACATATTTTACTACAATAAAAAATCTATTTAAAGTTGTTTTTAAAGATCTATTTTTTTTAAGATCTATTTTAAAGATCCAGCAATCCCACTCCTGGGTATACATCCAGAGAAAAACATGGTTTCAAAGGGTACATGAACACAATGTTCACTGCAGCACTGTTTACAATAGCCAAGTCATGGAAGCAACCTAAATGTCCATCAACAGATGAATGGATAAAGAAGATGCGGTACATATATACAATGGAATACTACTCAGCCATAAAAAAGGATGAAATAATGCCATTTGCAGCAACATGGATGGACCTGGAGATTATCATACTAAGTGAAGTAAGTCAGACAGAGAAAGACAAATATCATATGATATCACTTATATGTGTAATCTTAAAAAAAAAGGATACAAATGAACTTATTTACAAAACAGAAAGAGACTCACAGACTTAGAGAACTGAAGTTATGGTTACTGGGGGCAAGGGTGGGGGAGAGGAATACCTTGGGAGTTTGGGATTGACATGTACACGCTGCTGTATTTAAAATAGATAACAAACAAGGTCCTACTGTATAGCACAGGGAACTCTGCTCAGTATTTGTAATAATCTAAATGGGAAAAGAATTTGAAAAAGAATAGATACATGTATATGTATAACTGAAACACTATGCTGTACACCTGAAACTAACACAACATTGTTAATAGACTATGCTCCAATGTAAAATAAAAATTAAAAAATACCTATTTAAAGATTTCTGATTTTAGCTACCTGGCAGAATGAGCTATCATGGACCCATTCCTGTTATAAGCACGTAAAGTTCTAGGTGAAATATAAGAAAGAAATTTAAAATGCAGAGCTAAGCCTGATAGAAAAAAAGAAGACAATTAGTATATGCCAGAAAATAAGAAATATCAAAAAGACAAAGAAATGTTACTTGTGTTTTGTAGGACTCTTTAATCTGAAAAATTAATTTAAACCATTTCCAGAACAATGAAACCAGTGGGATAATGACACACACAATGCAAAAACATACCATAATAACACTTCCACAATTCATGAATAGGAGAATTAAGTACTAATGAAGATGAGCTCTCACACACACAAAATACAGCCACCATTAGGAAGAGTCAGTAATATTCAAAAATAAGCTTTACACCCCCTGAACGTGAGGCAAGAGAGTAATTTGAGAGAGCCTATAAAATAAGAAAGTTTCAAATTATTAAACATAAAAGAAAAAATGGAAATTCTAACAAAATAATAAAATATTATGAAAAGAAAAGGCAGATTTAAAAAGTAGCAAATAGAACTTCTCCAAATGAAAAATATTGTCATTGAAATTAAAAATTCAGAGGTGAGGATAAATATCAGTAAGACAGAGCTAAAGTGAAAATAATCAAATGGAAGAGAGATCAAGAAAATTTCCCAGAATATAGCAAAGACAGAAGAGATAGAAACTATGAAAATGAGGCTTAAGAGAAAGTAAGGTAAAAGAAGACGGTTCAATATATGTTTAAATAGGAGTTCTAGAAAGAGAGACTACAATAAGAAAAAGAAAAACAATGTCCGTGAAAAAAAACCCTAAGAATTTTGGAATTGATAAAAGACGTGATTCTTCAGACTTAAGAAACGTAGTGTATCTTAAGCAGGAGGAAATAAACTACCTAGTGAAACGGCAGACAGCAAATGCGACAGGAAAAATCTTAAAAACAACCATAGAGAAAGATTACCCACAAAAGAATAATTGAACTGGCAGGAGATTCCTTATCGGAAAAATAAGGTGGCTAAAGAAAATGGAATAATAGCATCAAGGGGTTGAAAGAAAATAAACTATCAACCTAGAACTTTATACACATCCAGACTTCATTCAAGACTGAAGGGAAAATCACCCCCAACGATACCCAAACATATGCACAAATATTCATTGTGGCATTACTTATAATAGAAAAATAATGAAAATAATTTAAATGTCAATATACAGGAGACTGTAGAATAAACTATGGTACAATGAATTTGTAGTTGCTGTAAAAAAGGAATGGTGAAGGTTTTTACAAATTGATTTCCAGGATATTAACTGAAAACAAAGCAAGGTGCTCATTAATATATAAAAAAAGCTTAGATTTTTATTGATATAATTCGTATACCATAAAAGTCACCGTTTTAAAGTGCACAATTGAGTGGTTTTTATTATCACAAGGTTCTGCAACAATCAATACTACCTAATCCCAGAAACCACAAAACTCCTAGAAGAAAACATAGGCAGTAAGCTCTTCAGCATTGGTCTTAGCAATATTATTTTGCATATATCTCCTCAGGCAAGGGAAACAAAAGCAAAAACAAACAAATGGGACTATATCAAACTACTAAAAAGCTTTTGTACAGTGAAGAAAACTATCAGTAAAATGAAAAGGCCACCTACCGAATGGGAGAAGGTATATGCAAACTATATATCTGATAAGGGGTTAATATTCAAAATATGCAAAGAACTCAGAGGATGCAACTTCAAAATAACAAATAACCCAATTTAAAAATGGGCAGAGGACCTGAACAGACATTTTTCCAGAGAAGATATACAGATGGCCAACAGACACATGAAAAGATGCTCAACATCCCTAGTCATCAGGGAAATGCAAATAAAACCCACAATGAGGTATCACCTCACACATGTCAGAACAGCTATTACCAAAAAGACAACAAATAATAATTGTCGTAGAGGGTGTGGAGAAAACGGATCTGTCATGCACTATTGGTGGGAACATAAAGTGGTACAGCCTCTGTGGAAATTGGTAGGGAGGTTCCTCAAAAAATTAAAAATACAACTACCACACGATCCAGCAATTCCACTTCTGGGTATTTTTCTGAAGAAAAAAAGCCACTAATTTGAAAAGATATATGTACACCTATGTTCACTGCAACATTATTTACAATAGCCAAGATGTGAAAGCAACCTAAGCATCCACTAATAGACAAATGGATAAAGAAGATGTGTTATTTATGTAAAATGGAATATTAGTCATAAAAGGGTTGAAATCCTGCCATTTGCCACAATGTGGATGCACTCAGAGGGTATTATGCTGAGTGAAATAAGTCAGACAGAGAACGACAAATACCATATGATTTCACTCAGACGTGAAATTAAAAAAATAAAACAAATAAACAAAACAGAAACAAACTCACAGATACAGAGAACAAACAGGTGGTTGCCAGAAGGGAGGGGCTTGGGGCATGAGTGAAATAGGTGAGGGAGATTAAGAGGAACAAACTTCCAGTTACGAAATAAATGTGTCATGGGGATGAAATGTCCAGCATGGGGAATCTAGTCAGTAATATTGTAAGAACTTTTTACGGTGATGGATAGTAACGAGACTTATCGTGGTGATCATTTGGTAACACATAGAAATATCGAATCACTATGTTGTGCCCCTGGAGCTAACACCATTGCAGGTCAATTATATTTTGATATAAACAAACAAACAAACACTTTGTTCCTTTTAAAATTAGGTTATTTGTACTTTTATTGTTGAATTGTAAGACTTCTTTACCTATTCTGGACAACAGACTTTACCAGATATAGGACTTGCAAATATTTTCTCCCATTCTGTGGTACATGCTTATTATTGCAAAAAGAAACACAGAAAGGATACAACAGAAACTTAGAAAAATGGCTGTTTATGGGGCATGGCTGAGAATGGAGTACGATGTAGAGATAAGGAAACAGGATTGGGCTTCTCTGAGTGTATCTTTTCATGGAGTTTTAACTTTTGAACTATGCTAATGATTTACATATCCAAAAATATATTACTAAATCAACAGAGATAGAAAATTTTCCTACAGTTGATTCAGACAGAAACTAATCAACCTAACTCTACATCAAATAGATAATTATAATATGCATAAGAAAAAAAAAGAATTAATCCAAGAAAGTTTGGAACCCAGTAACTGATTGTAGCTCTCAATGGGATATCTATTTTTTTTTTTTTTAATTTTTATTGGAGTGTGGTTGATTTACAATGTTGTGCTAGTTTCAGGTGTAGAGCAAAATGAATCAGTTATACATATATGTATATTTACTCTTTTTTTTTAGATTCTTTTCCCATGAGGCCATTACAGAGTATTGAGTAGGGTTCCCTGTGCTGTGCAGCAGGTTCTTATTAGTCATCTATTTTATATACAGTAGTGTGTATATGTCGATCCCAATCTCCCAATTTATCCCTCCCTCCTCAGTGGGATATCTTTTATGCACACACACAAAAAAAAACCTAGAAAGAAATCCTGAATTGTACTTAATGACTGTAAAGTAGGTAGTGGTATTAGTATAGCAATTGCAAACAATTTAGTATGAATTATAGACATGAGAAAAAAAAATATTAATTTTGTTGGAAATCAGTGTTCTCACTGTGGGATAAGGGAGATACAAATATGTAATGCAGGGAGGGGAGAAAGAACCCTGTGATATCAGTACTAAATTGAAATTCAGAAGTGCCAGTATAAGTGCATGATTTTATACATAACTTACATATGTAATATATAAAAATATAAATATATTTTTTCAGTGGATAGAGGAAGGAGCTATATATATATCTTATATAATATGTCTTATATTATTATATATCTTATATTATCTTATTATATATATCTTATATATCTCCTTGCTCTGTCCACTGAAAGAGCTTAAAAGCAGTAGTACCTCAGTAGTAATGAGCACACCTAGTTCCCAGATCTTGGTTTCTAAATACCATACTCTACTAAAGGAACCATGGCCTCTTGGAACCTTGGCTGATTCCAGGGCCGTGGGCAGGGAAAATACAAGGTGAGCACCTTGTTGTGCCAGAAGGTGAGAAATTCTCAAAATCAGATGAGAACAGGTGGAAAGGATGTAGGACACACTTTGAATGGGTCCTCGCAAGCCAAATATGGAACAGTTTGAGCATCAGAATGAATAACTGAGGGATCATATTATAACATGTTGAATTAATACAGAGAGCACATGAGTCCATTCTAAAAATTTTTTTAAAGGGCGGTGGTATGGAGAAGGAAAAGCAGTTCTTTACGGAAGAATGCTAACTTTAAAAACATAGAATGGTAGAAGCTTAAAAAATCACGAGCATTTGACTGAAGCAAGAGTCATCAATAAATGTTAAAACCATTGGGAAACAGAATAGTCACATAGTTTCAAAGTATTGCTACACAGATTTTTAACTAATCACAAAGGGAAAAAAATGCATCTTTACATGTGGAAAAATCTGTTGGCCTCCATTTAACCAAATAACCCCTTAATCAAAAATCATCAATAATGAGACAAACCGACATCCAGTGGCCTCTGATGTGGTGCACTGAGAAGGGCATAATATCACCAAAATGTTTAACCTGAATCTAATAAAGATAAAACAATCAGATAAACTCAAGACTGAAGAACATTATACAAAACAACTAGTCTGGAGTTTTCAAAAATGTCAATGTTGAGTTGAACAAAAGGCCAGGAACTCTTAGATTAAGGATAAGGAGATGAAGAGGACATGAGAACTAACGCAATGAATAATCGTTAATTGGATGCCAGAACAGAAAAGAGCTATGAAGTTCTTTATGGTTATAATAAGGGACATTTGGATATGAACTATATACTAGATAATAGTGCTAAATCAATGTTAAAATTTAAAGAGCGATATTTCTACTGTGATTGTGGAGGAGAACGTTCCTACTTACAGTTGATAGGTGTCGGAGTATCGAGGGGGAATAGCGTGACAGATTTTGAGATGCTTTAGTCTAACATAAGTGTGTGTGTGTATGAAAGAGAGAGACAGCATCAGTGGAAAACACTAAGAATCTGTAAATCTAGGTGAAGGGTGTAAGATACACATTTTATCATCTTACATTTCTGCAGGTTACAATTTTCCAAAATAAAAGTGGGAGAACCAAAGAGTGAAATGAAATAAAGATATTTTCAGACTTTCAGTAGAAAATGACTACCGAAGACAGTACTTGTGTAAGAAGGATACCAAACCCAGGAGGAGGGGGTGGCAGAAGAAATGATGAGTAATCTAAATAAGCACTAACCGGGAAAAGGAATTTTGTGTCATTATTATAACTTACTTGGGGATTAAAAACAAGACAGAATCCATACAGGAGGCCACACAGACGTGAGATGTGGAGGAGAAGTTGGCCGGTACTGAAGTCGGTCCCTTTCTGTTCAGAACATGCTGCCTGATCTCCGTTAGGTCAGTTATGCCTGTTAGATATTTGAGGGTAACCACTATAAAATGGAAATCTTTATGTAAATTTAAAAATACACAAATTCTATATTCTATAGAATCTGAGGGAAGTAAATGTGTAAGAAAATAGGAAAACGCGCATTAGAAGGAGTAACACCAAGTTCAAGTTAATGGTTCCCTCAGCAAAGAGAGGAAGAGGGGGCAGGGGAGAGTGATATTTACAGTTAATTTTTTTATAAAAGAATCCATTCGAATACATAACAATTTATATGGTGAGGCACCATGTGAGTAAGGGAACCAAAAGTCAAGGGAAGAACTGCAATTTGCTGTGACAACTCCTGCAGCTGAGATGTGCACAGGCCTGGGAGCAGGGGCACTCGGGGTCAGGGAACTTCCCCTGGAGGAGTGTCAGCCTGCACTGCCACTTGAAGACATTGACATTGAAGACAAGGGTGTCCAGGACAGAGAAACAGGGTGGCAGAAACACAAAGATGCAACAGAGCCGGGCGTTTGGACCGTGGCGCGGCTGAGTGTGACGGAAGTGCTGGTGCAGAGGGGAGGACGCTGCCGATCGGCCTGTGAGGGAGGTGGCGGGGGGTGTGGAGGCAGTGACAACGTGTCTGGACCAGATGAGCTGAGGGCTTCACCTGCATTCTCATTCAGTCTCCCCAGCGATCCTCTATGGGAACCTCAGTTACTCCCATTTTACAGACAAGGAAACTGATGCTTCGAGAAGATGAGCATTCCTGTAAGTCACATAGTACGGGGTAGGCATAGGATTTGCACACAGGTCTTTTTGACTTCAGAGCTCTGTTCTTAAGAAGATGTTAACCTGTAGGTGATGGGGAGATATGAGAGAACCTTAAACAGAGGAGGGCATGGACAGATGTGCCATGGGAACAGCCCTGTGAAAGTTTCAAAGCAGAATATCACTGTAGGGGAACTGAGGGTGAGATGTTAAAAAATCCAGGCTAGTTTGGAGGTCTCTCAACACCAGACCAAGGAGGTAAGTGTCTTTGTTTTCCAAGACAATTTTCACACGCTGTCCCACTTGACATTGACAGTAAATCTGGGAGGATTGCAGGAAATATATTTTAATAAATTTCTCATGATTAAAGTTGAAATCAAAAAGAAACCTAGAACTCTACTGATATAATAATAAAATGAGGTACATATGGGCTGTTTTATCTCACTACATTATTGGAAAACCGTTAATTCAGAATTGATGATAACTCATTTAGTAGGGATTGGGTTAAAAAATCGACATTTGTTTAAAGATAAAACTTTTTCTCAGCAAATCAACAATATAAACAAGATGTCTGGAATAACCTCTTTGCACTTACAAATGAAAGATGTTCGCTGTGATAAAATTACCATCTATTTATTAAAACATGTTCCCAAAGAGCTCTAATTGCTAAGACTTAGTTTGACAACGAAGGGTGACAAAATGCCTTCAAAACAATAAAACTAAAACTCTAAATTAGTCATTCTAACTTTTTACTCATTCAGATGACTTATCATTAGTCAGAATTACTGCAAGGCTGCTCTTTTGTTTCAGGAGCAATTAGTTTCTTAAGAATTATTTTCCTAAGAACAATAGGATGTAAAAAGCAAAAGACAAATGATAAAACTGAACAAATATTTGCAATGCACAACATCTAAAGCCATTCAAAAAATGGGCAAAGTGCATGAAGAAGAAACAACTTAATTTTCATTGCCCAATTTAAATTATAGCATACATATATAGTTTCCCATATATTGCTTTGAAATTTAAAAAGTTAGCTGAAAAGAATCCTTGGGGTAAGAGAGCTGAATGACATAGTGACAAGAACATTGTACGAGAAGGCAGAAGGTTTTTAGCTTTTGCTCACATCATTTCTTCAACCTAGAACAGCTTTGCCATCATCGGTAAGCCCGACTGCGCCCAATTCTTAGGACTCAAGTCAACTGTCAGTACTTCAGTGAAGCCTTCCTGGATCACCGAAAGCCAAAAATAACCTCCCTCACTGAATGACTGAACTGCTGCGTCTGTGCTTCTTTTCATTTCAGGCTGCAGTCACGGGCGCTCATGCCCGCTGTTCCCTCCTGGTGTGTGAGCTGCTTCCTGTTAGCACGTCGGCCTGTCAACTGTGTTGACTGGTCTCCGCACACAAAGCGGCTTCATGTAGCCGCTACCACACCTCCATCGAAGGGAGAGAGGGGAAAGAGGTGGGCTAAGCAGAGCAGAAGAGGAAAGGAAAAGCCAAGAATGAGGGAAAGAGAAAAAGGAGGGAGAAAGGGGAGAAGGTGATAAAGAGAAAATGGAAAGGAAAGAAAAAAGAAACTGAAAATGGCAAGGAAAGGGAATTTGATCAAAGTTGGCTAAGGAACTATATCCATTTATCTCTTCTTCTTCCCATGAGAATTTTATATAAAAAAATATACACACTCACATGCACCTGTAAAAACAAACTGGACAATCTGGTGAGATGGCTGTCAATATTCGAAGAGTTTTAACAAGCTTGTGGCATATTACAGGTCCCTAGAGAATAGCAGCATTATCCACAATAGCCAAAAGGTGGAAGCAACCCAATTGTTTATTGACGGATTAGTGAATAAACAAAATGTGGTCCATCCAAACAATGGAAATTTAGCCTTTGAAAGGAAGGTAAATCTAACACATGCTACAACATGGATGAACCTTCAGGACATTATGCTGAGCAAAATGAGTCAGACACATATTATACGATTCTACTTATATAAGGGATCTAGAGGTTATCAAATTCATAGAGACGGAAAGTAGAAGGGTGGGTGCCAGGGCCTGGGGAAGGCGGAATGGGGAGTCAGCGTTTAATGGGGACAGAGTTTCAATTTTCGAAGATGAAAAAGTTCTGGAGATGATGGTGGTGATAGCTGCACAACAGTGTGAATGTAGTTAACACTGCTGAACTGTATACTTAAAATGGTCAAGATGGTAAATTTTACGTTATGTGTATTTTACCACAATTAAAATTCTTCTATTGAAACAGTAGATGGAAAGGACTTTTGCTTTCAGCTGTGAAGGAGTAAGAGGAATCAAATTTATTTCCTCACCTTAGACAGCTAGAACACCAAATGAAATGTATGAAACAATGATTTTCAGATGTTGGCCCGCAGGCAGAGAAGAGCGCTGATCCCTGAGGGAGAGACGGTGTGTAGCTGCCCCAGCTCACCACCTCCAGCGTGTCCGTCCCAGGGCGAAGGACCCAAACACATCCCTTTGGGTCTCCTGAGTTGACAAGACAGACTCCAGACTTTGGGGAGGCAAGGAGGCTAAAGCCTGTGGGCCCGAACCCCAGAGAGGAGGTAAGAGCACAGACACAAGGTCCAGAGATCTGAAGGGGAGTCCCCTCCCATCTTCTGCTGAGTGCTGGCTTGTGCATCTGTGGTCCGGGTAAGGAGACCATCCAGGCCAGGGTGGGGCAGGAGGGAGGAGTTGGCAGTACACCCCCAGGAGCCCAACAAGGCCAGAAAGAGTTTGTGCTCCACGACAGCCAGCATTGGACAGACTTTATCACCAGCAGACCAGCTCCACCAGAAAGGTCAAAGCAATGCCTCAGGGAGAAGGAAAAGGATGCCAGACAGAAAGCTGGATGTACACAAGAGAATAAAGAACCCCCGAGATGGTAAGAATGTGAGTAGATATAAAAGACTTTTGTTTCTCATTTAAAAGAATTTCTTTGAAAGAAAAGTTAGAGAAGCAGTAAAGATATAGAAGACTTCAACAACATTATAACCTACTTGACCTAATTGATATTTATAGAACATTCCACACAACAACAGGAAAATATAAAGTCTTTTCAAGTGCACACAGAACATTTGCCAAAATACTGTGGGCCATAGAACAAATGTCAATAAATTCAAAAGGACTGAAATCATGCAAAGTATGTTCTCTGACCACAACAGAATTAAATCAGAAATCAATAACAGAAAGATAATCTGGACAATCTCCAAACAGTTGGAATTTACCAACACACATAAATAACCCACAGGTCAAAGGAGAAATTACAAAGGATATTAGAAAATATTTTGTCATGAATGAGAATGAAAACCCAACATATCAAAAATCTGGGATGCACCTAAATCAGTGCTTAGAGAGATATTCACAGCATCAAGCGTTTATGTTAGAGAAGAAGAAAGGTCTCAAATCAGTGACCTAAGATCCACTTTATGCAAGTTCAGAAACAGAGAACACTAAGGTCAGGGCGGGAAGTGGGGCGGGGCGGGGCCGGGAGCTACTGGCTCTGCAGGGCTGTGAGGAGGTGTCAGTACAGCGTGGAGCACGGAGCTTCACGGGGCCGGAGCCAGCAAGCTTCCAGGCCCAGGCTGGGCAGCCCCCAGCCCCAGAAGGCTAAAGCGGAATGCGTAATTTAGCAGGAGCCATGAACGTTTTTAAACCGCTCCAGATTTAAGTTACAGGGAGAAGTAAACTAAGTTTTATGAAAGCTTTGACTTTTAATACTATTGGCAGTATATTAAAATGTTCTGAAGATTATTTATGGCACATATTTTCCCAAACTGGTCCAACTCCAATGGTGGAAAGCATGGAAAGTTCCCAGCTTAAAGTACTTAAAACACGCCTGGCGCTATCTAGAGAGGAATCTCAGGAGACATTGCTTAAGAAAGTTCCCCTGTCTTTTAGTGAATTTATTCCTGAATCTTTTTTTTTTTAATTTTTATTTATTTATTTTTGGTTGCACTGGGTCTTTGTTGCTGCGCGCGGACCTTCTCTAGTTGCGTCGAGCGGGGGCTACTCTTTGTTGCGGTGCGCGGGCCTCTCACCTCAGTGGCCTTTCTTGTTGCGGAGCACAGGCACTAGGCGTGTGGGCTTCAGTAGTTGTGGCTCACGGGCTCAGTAGTTGTGGCGCACAGACTCAGTTGCTCCGCGGCATGTGGGATCTTCCCGGACCAGGGCTCGAACCCATGTCCCCTGCATCGGCAGGCGGACTCTTAACCACTGTGCCACCAGCGAAGTCCCTTATTCCCGACTCTTAAACATCACCACAATGCCTGGCTACTGAGAAACCAGCAGGGCTGTCACTGCAGTCAAGCTAAGAGAGGTGAGGAAAGGAAACGCAGGGTGTGCGCCATGATTTCACCTCTTCAGTGGTGTGACCCAGGTGGTGCTCAGAGAATATTTGCTCTTACGACCCTCTCTCAGGTAAACCCTATATTCCTAGGGTAGACTGTGCTTCCTATAAGACAACTGAGTTTTATTCAAATACTGTGGGTATTTTATCTTCATTCCAAATGCTAATATGGTGTGCTTGGTATCTAAAGATAGGAATTTTTTAAGAAGTCTTAGTTGACTCGACGTTATCGGTATAAATGCTAGAGGATCAATCTCCACTTTAAATATAAGTGAAGAATAAGTGACCATTTCACACATTTCGCAAAAATAATATATTTCCCCTCTTATTCTCTACTTGAAAAGACCAGGAAATTCAGGAAATTGTTACCTTTTTTCCCGCTGTTTGATTAAATTAACACTTTCAGAGATCCACTCAGCAAGATAACTATTCCAGACCATTAAAGTAGAATGCTGGAGAATAAGAAATGAACCCTAAAGCAAAGAATAAATAAATGGTTATGATGCTAGAATTAGAAGGCCTGTCAAAGGCAAACCTGTAAAATCCTTAGTGCTGGCCTAGGAAAATCTAAGTCAGGCAAAACATTTCAAGCGGCAAGTGGGTGGTCCTGGAGACAGGGTCAGATAAGCATTAAGTCACCACCTTCGGGAGAGGGCAGGGCAAGGCCCAAGCTGAGTGAGGAGGCCAGGACGCCCCAGGAGGGGGCTGGGGCGGACTCTGCGTGTCCGTGGACGTGTCTAGAGACACCTGGGGTGCCATCGGCCCTGTGGACGTTGACTCCACCTCTGAATGCACTTGCCGTTCCTTCACCCCGTGACAACGGCTGCTGAAGCTGATTCCCGAGAGGACAGGTGAGGAGTGCAGAAAATCTGACACCTACTGGATGCTCGAGGGGACCCGGTGGTTTAGCCTGGAGAAATGCGGGAGGGTACCGAAGGCATGAAAACTGGGTTCAGGTACCTGAAGAGCTGCCTTTTGAAACAATAACAGCAACAGCAACAATAGCAGCTAGCATCGCACCCGTTAGCTCATCTGTTCTCACGGTCAGGCTGTGAGCAGATACGACGAGTGGCTCACGTAGATATGAGCGCGCTAAGGCACAGAGGTGCTAAGCATCCTTCCCAAAGCCACACTGACGAGGAGCTGGCAGAGCTGGGCTCAGACCCAGGGAGCCCGGCACCTGTGCTCCTAACTGCCTCGCTGCCCCCTGACAGAGGGAGAACTGGGGCCAAAGTTCACAGGTGAGGGCGTCGGGTTTTGACTCAATATAATGAAGAATTTTCTCACAACAGGAATTACCTGAAATAAACCTAACAACGCCCTATGAGTTGGATGCTATTATCTTCACTACACAGACAAGGAAATCAACCCAGGGAGTTTAAGATGGCCCATGTTCCACATCTGGTAGATGGCAGAATGGGGTTAAAACTCAAATCAGCCTGATTCCTAAGCCTGTGCTCTTCCCACCACAGCCCAGACTCCTCATAATGTAATAACTCCTGCCAGATGGACTGGCCGAGAATCAAAGCATCATCCCTGAGAGCAGCTCGCGGCATCATCTAATCCAAAGGTAGCTATTACCTTTGTTACTAGTGAAGAGGAACCTGAGATTCACAGAGGAAAAGCCTCTGGCCTAAGGTACGCTTGTAAGTGGTGGTGTCGCAACTCCCCACAGGGTTCTCTCTGCAGCCTGGAGCCGGGTGCACGGCCAGAGGACCACCTGAGTCGGAGGCCCCGCGGTTTATATCAGGCCTATGCTTCTCCCGCTATAAAAATGCAGCACCGCTGTCCTTGCTGATTCACTCTTGGGTTTCTGTACGGAGTCTGTACCTGTGAGACACAGTGGTACTTGTTCAAAATCTTTTGCCTCCCCCCCTGCCCTTCGCATGACTTCCCAGAAGGGGAAGGGTACATCCCGCCCCATTAACTTTGAACTTCCCATGTCACCTGCGGGAGAAGGTGACAGTGTGCCAGGTCCCAGCAGAGGCTTTACGAGGTAGTGTGGGTTTCCACTTCCCCCTGGAGGTCCCGCCCTCCACCAGGAGAAGAGCACAGCCCAGATGGCAGCTGCTCATTCCGCTCTGGTCTTGGCATGAGAAGACATGCGAAGCACGGCCAGGCTCAGCAGAGCTGCAGCTGGCTTGCAGGATTCTTAAGTGGAAAATAAATGTTGGTTGCTGGATGCCACAGAGATTTGGGGGCTGTTAGTTACCGCAGCAAAAGCTGACTAATGCAGAAACCGGTGCACAGAAGGAGGGGCTGCCATGACAGAAAGCCGAAATCGGTGGCATTGGTTTTGGGTCTAGGTGATAGGGTGCCAGAAAACTCTTGCAGGAAGTTGGAAAAACGGCAACCCAAGGTACGCAGCACTGAAACATCTGGCAACAAATACCACCTGTGATAACTCAGAAGGTAAAACATGCACCTACTAAACTTGTTTTCAGAATGTTACCAGTGTGAATTGATTGTTACAGGATACCTTTACATCCTATGCAGGGAAGGAAGCCCCCCACCCCAAAACAAAAACAAAAAAAACCAACCCAATCCTTTGCAACTGAAAGGGAATATAGAAAATCCAAAAATTCCAGGACTTGAAGGATTTGCAAATGGAACTATTATACTTCTCACCAAATCAAGGTTGGCCATTAAGGCACAGCCTCCTGGTAAAGACTAAATCAAATGTATGACTGTTAACTCCCTTTGTCGAAATCCCTCAGTGGAATCTTCTCAGTTGCACAAAATGGCCCCGGGAGAGAGACCCGGAATTTGGTCTCTTGGAAGCACCAAAAGCTCAAAGTACTTGTGACTGAGCGTAGAGAGAGGACCTGGGATCAAAGATTAAAAACAAACAATGGTTTCACGAAGCGCCGAACACACTTTGAACCTGAATGCAAACAGACTGTGACCATCTGCCAACTAAAATGATCCTCAGCTCCCACCTTTCCTATGGGTAGGAGACAAGTTAAGAAATCTGCTTGCCATCGGGGAGGGCATTTCTTCCAGTGCCTTCCTCAGAGGGAGCCGGGGAGGATGAGAGAAGAGTGTAACTTCCAGAGGGTGATCCAGAGTCATGCAAACGGCAGACTGGGGCGTTCTCCTAATCAAGGAACACCCGAACCCTTGCCTCGGCTCTGAAGTATCTGCCCAGCAGGACATCAGGACCGGCATGGGCTGTTGTGGGTCTCCTGCCCTTCCTCTTTCCAAAGTGGTGGTCTCTGCTCCACCACTGGGGAAGCAATGAACCTGCCTTTCGGTTCACGAGACCCCACGTCAGGAGGGGCTGATTGGACACAGGGTGGCCCTTGACAGCCTGACGCCATAAACGTGTGATAGTCTTTCACGTGGGGGGAGAGGGAACACGTGTGACCGACAGGGCGGAATGCGGCACGGCACATCACATGCTCACAACCGCTCGGGATCTCCCTGCTCTGGCTGTGTTCTTCCAGGAGCAGGTACACACCCCTGCCACGTTTTCTGCGGACTTGGGCACGCGAGCTGCTTTGACCAAGGGAACATGAGAGAAGTGACAGCACACCAGCTCCCAGCAGAGGCTTCAAGAGGCACTGGGTGTTTCTGCCCCCGCGCTGGAGCTTCTACAGTGAGGAGAACGTGCCCCAGAGAGCGGCTGCTCCACCAGAGCCTGGGTCCCAAGTAGGAGCACGTGCAGCCCGGGTTAGAGGAGCCAAGCCTGGCCCGGCCCGACCAAGCCACAGCTGACTGGGAGACCCACAGCGAGAAACAAGTGTGTGTTGCTATAAGCCCCTGAAATTTGTGCAATGTTAGCTACCACGGCAAAAACTGACTAACATTCAAGCATAATAACCACAGACCCAAGGCTACCCCCAGAGAATCACATGTCATCTTCTCTCATGGTTGTATTCAGCAGCTTTGTTCAAGAGAAATATACTCCAACTCACACATGTATCTTTAATTTTACTGGCAGCCACACTGAAAAATTAAATGGTAAGAAGTTTAAAAATATATTTTATCTCATCCAGTATGTCTAAAATATAATCATTCAAAATGTGATCAATACAAAAATGTAAACTTGAGATAGTCTCCTGTTTTTGATACTAAGCCTTCAAAACCTGACAGCATTTTGGTACAGCATGTCACAACTTGGATGAGCCGCATTTTAAGTGCTCAATAGCCACACGTGGCTAGTGGCTGCCATACTGAACAGTACAGGTCTCCAGAATGACTCTTCTTCCTAAACTTCCACGAGTGAAAAGAAGAGAATTCCAGCACCAGCTCAGCTGCCAACTCTCTACAGAACTCTGAGCAAGGAATATGTCTGGGAGTCATGTTAACATGAGAGATTAGACCATTTCCCAAGTTTCTCTCTGCTTTGAGCATTTAGGAAATGTCAAAGCAATACTGACTGCTCAATCACGCGGGAGTTCTTGGTTATAAACGATAGAAACCAACCCAGGCTAACTTATGTAAAGCAAGGGGTGGGAGGTTTCCAGGAAGGTTCTCAGGAGTTCACAAAACCAATAAGAGGCTGGCCAGGCAGTTTTAGAAGACAGACCAACAGGAGCTAAGGTATCTCTAAGACATCATACAGTCAACACCTTCTAGTGGGAACGGTCTGGCGAGGATGTCACTGGCACTGCTGTAGGACTTGCCACCTTTGGACACGACCACGGTGAGTTCTAAAGCAGCTACAGCGCCTTATGTAGAGGAACCCAGCCCTCCCTTTGTCTTTGTGTCACCCAGGCTATCCCGTGTCCTGGGAGAGCCGGGTTCCCGGGTGCCAGGTGGCAGGATGGGAGCATCACGTCCCTACAGGGTTTCACCGCCATCTTCACCAATGCAAGTGCTTTTGGACATAAGGCACTTGTCTTAGTATTAGGAAGTATGCAAAAATTCAATTACATATTTTCTATCCTCAAGGATCCTGGAGGCATTGATTAGACATCATTTAGTGGGTTTTTGAATTTCTAGGTCCTAGAGGACAACAGGGCTGTGGACAGTTTTGTCAGGATCCTTGAAGTCGTATCAATGCATCTCATTAAAAAATTAAGAGCAACAAGATTACGCTATTCCCATATCTCCACTTAAAAGAAATCAAATTTCATCGTTCCTTTTAAAATTCCTGCAATTATCAGGAGTGCTCACAGATTCATTTTTAGATAAAATGAAAGAACTAAAGTGAACATAGCTTATCATATAGAATACGAAGAGAATGATTCAAAAGATACGAAAACCTTGCCAATTCTGCACCAATACCTTATTATGGAAAGCACTGGCTTCTCACAATATGTGCAAGATTTTTTTGCCTCCGTACAATGCAGAAATGAAGTCTACTGCTCCACAAATCCTGATAACCCCAAATTAGATCTACACTAGAATTCTAAGATCCTATTTGTGTATAATTTATCAGAGTCATTTCCACTGTGGTGATATTACCATTGTTTTGTGATGATATACTGTACAAAATGCCATTATCAAGGAATTACATTCTGTGAACAATGAATTCAGTAGCAGTCTGTTAATGCATCACCATTGATTCATTGGATACATTTTCTCTTTGGGTCCTCAAAAGCCTTTGTAAATCCACTCTACAGCAGGGCAAGTAATAGCACAAGCCCTCCAGAGTGGGGTGTGGTTCCTGTCCTGTCCTGCTCTCAGGGGCCAGAGACCAGGCTGTAGGATGTAGGATGGGGCGCAGTTATGGAAACAGCATCAGACTGTGGGAGGAGCCCTTCTCACTCAGAGCAAGGAATTCTTTCCACAGTTTTCACAACAAATCGCTGAGTGAGGACAGCCTGGGAACAGCTGTAAAAATACGGTTTCCTCCCTCAGCAGACAGAATCTGTGCATGTCCGCAGAAAACAGAAGTAGAGTCACAGATGTAGAAAACAAACTTATGGTTACCGGGGGTGGGGGGGTGGGCATGGGGATAAACTGGGAGATTGGAATGGACATATACACACTACTATATGTAAAATAGATAATCAGCAAGGACCTACTGTAGAGCACAGGGAACTCTACTCAATACTCTGTGATGGCCTATATGGGAAAAGAATCTAAAAAAGAGTGGATACATGTATACGTATAACTGATTCACTTTGCTGTATACCTGAAACTAACAACATTGTAAATCAACTATACTCCAATAAAAATTTTTTAAAAAAATGCATTTTTTAGTTGTTTAGGTTTCAAAAGAGCTGTGAGAACAACTGTTGATTACTACCCCACGATGATATTTCATGCCAAGAAGATTTATTTCCAAGCATAACTTGGAGGGATAGGAGAGAAAAAGATGTTACAACTACTACGATGTGTAAAATGAAGAGAACGCATCTGCTTAAAGAACCATCAGGCCCAGGGAAATGACAACATGTTCTTTTGAAGTTTTAAATAACAACATACTTTTTTTGATTTGTTAAATAACCAAACAAATATAGCTTATGAGCAACAGCAACCTTGCCTCTGGGCATTTCTGAGGAATTAATGAGCAACTGACATAGCCCAGGGCAAAACTCTTCCAGCCTTTCAGAAATCCCCAGGAAAGGCCCTAGGCAGGCCTCCATCATGACTGCTTAATTAATGGTACTTCTCTTACTGGGGAAGACGTTTCTGGGTTTCTGGGGTTCACTAAGACCCAGCAGTCCCTACCCTGCCCTTCCTGGGCACTCGGAAGACTGCACTTCCCAGCCTTCCTGTAACTAGTTGGGCCACGTGACAAGATGTGGTGAATACAATGGAACTAGAAGCGGCATCTTCATTTCAGGGCTGAATCAGTGAGAGGCCCAAGTGGGAGTGTCCAGTAATTCCTGTGACCTGCGAAGGCCCAATGAGCTTGGGGCAGGGGAGCCACAGGATCAACACTGCCCAGCTCCCCGAGTCCCCACATGGACCCGCAGTGGACTCTGTGGGTGAGCAATAAACCACTGTTGTTGTCAAACCACTGAGACCACGGGGTTGTCTGTGACAGCAGTGGAACCTAGCCTACTTACTACTCGAGGTTGAAATTAAAAACACATCACTCCAACAGAAGTACTTCCCCAGCCTCACCCGTTTCTCTTCAGAGTAGGTGAGATACACTCCTTCACGGAAGCAAGTAGGCTCGGAATCTCAAGAGCCAACTTTTGGGTCAGAGTCAGGTGGAAAAGACCCCCAACCCAGATGGAGGAGGTACCAAGCCCATGAAGCCACTGTTGAGCTGAACTGCTAGTTAAATCCTTGGGTTGGCAGGAAGGAAGGGGAGTTTCCACAGAGAAAAGAACATGAACGACCTAAAGTGTCACCTAAAGCAAGTCACTTAGGCCATTAAGACTCAGTTTTATTACAGTAAGTCCCGTACATACGAACGAGTTCCGTTCCAAGAGCGCGTTCGTTAAGTCCAGTTTGTTCATAAGTCCAACAAAGTTAGCCTAGGTACCCAACTAAGAAAATCGGCTACATAGTACTGTACTGCAACAGGCTTATAATACTTTTCACACAAATAGTACATAAAAAACATACACAAAAAATAAACATTTTTAATCTTACAGTACAGTACCTTGACAAGTACAGCAGTGCAGTACAACAGCTGGCACACAGGGGCTGGCATCGAGGGAACAGGAAAGAAGCGTTACTGACTGGAGTGGGGAGAGGAAGTGGGAGAGGGTAGAGCTGAAGGGTCGTCAGCAACGGGAGACGGAGGGCGAGCTGCAACGTCACTCACGCCTGCCGTTGATGGAACGCACGTGCGCACGCTTGAAAGTTCGCAACTTGAAGGACTGTGTGTAGGGGACTCACTGTATCTGTCAAATGACAGTAACATGACGGCCTCACGCAGCAGACGCTGTGGATCCCCCGCGGCAGTGCCCACTGGCAACCTCCCAAGGCCAGTGTCGGTATCCGTCCCTGACAGCTTTCTCTGGGGGCCGGAGCCTGCTCTGCCTTCACCCACAGTGGCCAGACGTGCCAGAGAATTCGCTCCCCCCATGCACCGCTGTCAAACCGACGATCACGAGTCGTCTACACACCTCGGCCCCCTCCCTCTCCCCTGTACACGTTTTGCACTGACTCCAGAGTCCCCCAGAGGGATTAAGCTCTGCTCGTCTATGGCACTACCCGCTACTGTGCCTGATAATAAGCCTCTGTCGGGCTGCCTTCCCTTAGTTGTGTCACATGTCACCCCTGTCCTAGGACTGCCTCTTGGATAAACCACTTGCATTGAAATCCTTGTCTCAGGGGATGCCTCTGGGACATTAAAACTCAGAACTCAGCTTAGGGAGTTAAGAGGGAGAATTCAAAATAAAACAACACACAAAACGCACAGTCCTGTGTCCTGTCTCCAGAAAGTGCTTACTAGGTGCCAGCATTTATCACTGTCATCGTTATTTACTATGAACTCTGGGAGGGAATAAGAGAGAGGAAAGGCTCCAATGAAACTGTACAAGCAATGAAGGTCGGCACTGTGGAAAGATGGGGAATGAAGCAGGCCAGGAGCAACTAAATAATTCAGCAGCATCCATTCTGTTTATTGGAAGATATGATAATACACACTATAGGATTCACCAACTTAGGAGAGAAAACGGGCACACAAAAATGCCCCAGCTCCATGGAGGGCTGGGAGTGGCTGCCAGGACGAATGGCCAGGGTGCGAGGCACGCGCTGACTTGATATAAAAGCCGTCGCAGGTTCTCAGTAAGTGACACATTCACAGAAAACTTATGAATAAGAAACACCCAGCGTGAAGGGGACAACCATCAGAGGTCTGCACTGCATTCTCTACAAAATGCGAGGAC
This sequence comes from Eschrichtius robustus, assembly GCF_028021215.1. Classification (NCBI taxonomy): domain Eukaryota; kingdom Metazoa; phylum Chordata; class Mammalia; order Artiodactyla; family Eschrichtiidae; genus Eschrichtius; species Eschrichtius robustus. The sequence goes on from NC_090839.1 coordinate 90,313,377, forward strand.
GTGTCGTAAGTTCCAACCCCACAGCGGTGCCGTCGGCCCCAGTTAACTGCCCTGGGGGACCAGCCCGAAGGGCACCGGCCGGTTTGCATGTGGTAACTCAGGAAGCGGCCAGCCCTGAGGACCTGCCGGTCATTTGCATCTCCAGCTGTCCCCCAGCACGTCAGGCCACCCTACCCACACTCCCTGTGCCGCACACGCACTGCACTCCGGCCAGTTGCAGCCGTCTCACCTGCGGGCAGGTTCAGGCTCAGGTACGTCAGGTTCAGGTATACCTGACCCGCCCCTCCCACCACCCCCAGAGCCGCCCCCCGGGTTGCTGTCAGAGAAGACTGGGGGAGCAGGAGGTCAAGGAGAGCACCTTCCTTCCCGCCCTTTCTGATTTTCCCGCCTGGAGTGACAGGGGCCAACGGCAAGGAGAGGGGACCAGCTCTCACCTGCCCAAACCCAGGCCTCGAGCCCAGGCCCGCTCATCAGTACGGAAGCCTCATCTGTAATGACCTACGTGGGGTGGGGTAGCCTTTTCCTCTGGAAGTCTGAAGGAGCCACAGCACAGGTGCACTTACTTTCGGAGACTAAGCATCTTGCTTCACATAAAGTGGGGAGCGTCCCGGCCACCCCACGTGCCCTGTGCTTCCTCTGCCTCAGAGTGTCTCCCTCTGTCCCCCCGCCAGCCTGTGAGCCTCCTGTGTCCCCAGCACGGGCCTGGCGCACAATCAGTGCTCCCAAATGGCTCAATGAAAGGATGTTAAATAACGAAAAAGTCAGGCAGGCACTGATGTTCCCTCATCTAAGAGACGGAGTTAGCCACTCCACCGCTCAGGGTTCTCGTGAGGAGTTAAAAAGAGGCCCAGGTCCCTACGTCAGAGGCCAGTACACAGGAATGCCAGGAAACAGCAGCAACAACAAAGTAGCGGTGCATCCCCTTCAAACATACTGAACACCTTTTCTGTGTATGGCACAAGGGATTCAAATGCAGGAGGCCCTCAGGGAGCCTCAGCCTAGTGGGATATAAAAGACGCACAGCCAACAAAAGCTGTCAACAAAGGAAGCCCTCAGAAGAAGACTGTGTACCTTGGGAAGAGCTTTGCACCCCTGGTTAAGGGGCTTGGACAGTATCTGGCAATATTCTTTTTAAGGGTGGTGACTTGATTGCATCTATTTTAAAAGTAGGATTCTTGAGGCCACGTGGAGCTTGAGGAGAGGGAAGAGGCTGGGACGGTAGAACGATGAGAAGCTCACATCCTGAGGAAGATGAGATTCAGGGCGTCTGGAGCAGAGAGGAGGGACCAGATTCAGGGTGTCTGGAGCAGAGAGGAGGGACCAGATTCTAGACCCAGCATCTTGGATCACGAGGCAGAGTGATTACTAACGGGGCTGACGATGCGAACAGGGTCTGGAGAATAGCTCTCAGGCGGCTGGTTCTGTCTTCATGGTAAAGTCTACATTCCTCAGAAGGGAGATGAAAGGCCTTCATAATCCGGGGTCCTCAAAGCCTTCCACTGGCCCCCAGGAGCCCTGGTTAGCCTTCAGGGGGAATTTCTGCAACTCACTTTTGCAATGAGACAGCCTCGGACAGCAGAGCTTCACACACACCACCCCCCCACACACACCCCACATACACACCCCACACACACACCCCACACACACACCCCCACACACACACCACATATACACACACACACACACACACACACACACACCCCTGGATCAACCTATGGGAGTCTGCCCAAAGAACTTTGTCCTTCGGGTACACCCCTTCCCCAAGGCTCTCAGGAAGGAGACCACCCTGTTGTCCTTTATAAATTCCTTTGGGACGATACAAAAAGGGCTGTGCATGCTCTTAAACTTTTAAGAAACATTTTTTTTCTTCCTAAAACAATCTTAGGAGGAACTTCAACGTAGAAAACAGAGGAACACGGGGGCCACGCCAGATTAAGAGTGTGTGCTGCACACGCCTGAAGCCCCGCCCGATGCCACCCAGGAAATCTGCTTTATGCCTGGGGGCCTCTTGGCGCCTTCCCAGGACCCCTGGGCTCTGCAGAACCCTGTAGGAAAGCCCCTGGGCTCCATCAGTCATGCCACTAGCTCAGACGAGGATCACATCTGTGCGGCCCCTCCAGCCAACACCTGTACTGACCTGTGGAAATGGGGTAAAAGCTCCATTACCGAAATTACACTTGAAGAGAACAAAAGCCAGAACGATCTCTTAGGTATGCATGACTAAATTGTTTTCTGCATCAATACAGTACAGTAACTCAGAGGATGCAGAGAAAGTCTAAATTATAGAATATTTTCTTTTAAATTAGTTTCATTCACTTTAACGGCTCAAATGAATTGCTAACGAAGTGGTTCCAAAAAGAGGCCCTGCCAAGGCCACTTCAATAAAAAAAGGAAGTTCAGTGGTAATAGTGACAGCGGTGGTGCCTAAGCCCTTAAAAAGAGTTCGTTCGGGTAAGTAGGCAATAGGTGCCCCTGCAACGCTATCTACAGTCCAAACTGGCTCTCTGTCTCACAGATGGGGCAAGGGGAAGTGTAACCCCAGGCCAGGTGATCGTAAACCCTAAACGTGAGGCCTACGGAGTCCCAGCACAAATTCCAGGAGGACAGAGTCAGAGCTTGCGGTCAGATTACGAAGGAGAGAAGAAAGACGAAGCCCTGACGGGACGGCGTTTCTCGGTTAATGCTGACCGGTCAACCTGCCTGCACCACCCCAGGAAGGGTCTTGTACTGCCCCCTCCGCCGCCGGCGGGTCCACGGCCCAGCCCTAACGTGGAGGGAGACCGCACAGCGACCTCCCAGGAGAAGGCGAAGCGAACGTTTGCAGAGCCGCGTTGCAACGCCGTGTACAGCAACCGCGCAGGTGACGGCGCCCTCCACCATCTCCCCGAGCCACGCTGGGATCCCGGCGCCCGGAGCCGAGGTGCCGCTCCCCACTAGCTGTCTATTTTACGTTTGGTAGTGTATACATGCTGCTCTCTTTCGTTCTCGAGGGTGAGTGGCAGCCAGTTACCCATGTCTTTCCAATCCCTTCCCAGGAGCCTCGTGCGAGTCTGAAGTGTGCGCTCGGAGCCCCCCTCCGCCTCTTCCCAGCAGGATGAACGACGGCCCCGCGGAGGCTTCCTAAGGCGTCCTGCCCCTGCGGCGGAGCTGAAGCCCTCGCGCTGGCCTTGCGCTCAGCCGCCTGCCCGGTGACCTCCTGTCAAGGCTGTGTCAGCTCCCTTCGTGTCGCCTCCACCGGGGGGACGGGTTTTGGGGAAAACCGAATAAGAGGGGGCGTGGGTGGAGCAGCAAGAGGCCGTCTGGGGATTTAGCTCGGGTGCTTCTGGGCTGTTTCTCACCTGTTTCTCACCTGTCTGCATGTTCTTAAAACAGGGCATTGTCTTAAGATGCATCTGTGCGCTGCTGCACTTGTATTTGGATCTTGGCAGCCCCCCGGGGAGGTGGCCGAGCGCACGCAGGGCCGTGTCCCTGCTGCCCTGCTCGTGCGGCCAGCCGGCGGTGCGGCCGACAGCTCGTCACCCGGCCAGGCCCTCCCCACCCAGCGGCCGGCGCCACTCCCTCCCCAGTTCTTCACTCGCCCGCCCGCTGCTGCGTGTGGCCGGGCTGCAGCCCTGACTGGCTATTAGGCATTCATTTCTAATAGGGCTAACACTTAACAATTATTTTTGCCGGAAATGAAGGCCCACCTCACCATCCTGGGGTCGCAGAATACACCCTTCTCTCTGCGAAGCACGGCGAGAATTACGTTCATTAAGATCTTTTCATAATGACATCCTTGCTATCAAAGGGCACGGAGATGATTGACCTTGGCATCTAGGATTAAGGCTGCATTATTTTTCTTGATTACCAGCAGCAGAATAGAAGGGAAATTATAAAGCCATTGAGAGGATTAATACAGCCTTGATCTCTCTCCTGGCTCTTTATCTCAAGTGATTAAAATTCTGCAGGAAAAAAAAAAAATGGTCATGTGGCATATGCCGGCTGCCACAGACAGACACAGTATCAGCTCCGTGCATCAGCTCGCATCATCAGCTCGCATCAGTATCAGCTCGCAGACATCAGCATCAGCTCGCGGTGACAGCCGCGCAAAGGTTAATTATGCATGCTGTATATAGTTTTAATCACTTTAATCAGAGCACTGTTCCGCTACAGACCAGGCTGTAACTTTTCTACAGGCAGGGGAAGCAGTGCAGGCAAGGTGGTGTTCGTGCAGGAAAAAAGAGAAGAAAAAGGGTACATTCACCACAAAAAAGAAAGATAATGCAAAAGCTACTGACTGAACAACAAGATTAAAGCAGGTGTCCATCCTGAACAGGCAGGGAAGGGTGAAGGGAGGCTGGAGGAGCTGGGAGGTGAGGCCGACTTCGAATCTTCTCCGCTCCAGTTGTGAGGCACAGCCTGGCACCTGATCCAGGAGGCAGGCTATGGCCTCTGCATCCATCGAGCACTGTGGCTGCAGGCAAACGGCTGAGCTCCCAGGCCTGTGTTGCTGGCTGCCGCACCATATAATCTCACAGGCACTTCTAATTCCCTGCCACGTTCCCTGATGCAAAGTGCACAATTCCTTATTGTACCTCCACCTTTATCCAAACAATAACGTGTGCTAAACGGTTCACATCTGGTTTCCGGCCAGCATGTACAGCAACGTACCTTCAATTACATGCTTTTGCGTACCGCCGTGTTTTGCCCTTACAATTTCGTGGTCTGGTTTCACTGTCAAAGAGTAAGAATATTGAGAGCTTTTTCAGTGCTCTGGATAATCTAAAAACCAGGCACGTTACTACACACAGAATATTGAGAATTAATCGCCCCCAGAGAAGCATAGAGGAGGAGAGACCAATTGGGTACATTCTCTCAAAGAGAAATTATTGACTGTCTGATGTAAAGGTCACAGTTTAAGGAATATGCAGGACAATTATACATTTTTCATTATGGTCACCTTTTATTTTTTAGATAAGTGAATTTTTAAAAACTTTAATGTGAAAAAATTTTTTTAAATATACTATTTGATTTTAGGGAGAAAATGTGAAGAAAATGCTCTCATCAAAGAATATAGAAATATTTTATTTTATTCTAAAACTCAAATGTGGAGATCTGAATGCTATATATGCTTTAATGGGGTGTAACTTACAACAGCCTTTCCAAGTGAATTTGATAATATGTCGCATTTAAAATATGCTTTCCTTCTGTCCAGCAAATCCATTTCTAAAACTGTTTTCTAAGCAAATAACCATATATGTATGAAAAGACATACGTATAAGGGAGATCACTGCAGTTCACTGGAAGTAAGCTAAATGTCCACTGATGGACATTATTCCAAATTTATTTAATTTGGAAAATCCATATAATGACATTCTATGATGATGTTATATACTGACATGGAAACCTGTCTATGATATAGCATTAAGTGAAAAGGAGATTATAGAACATTATATTTCATATAATACCATTCCTGTACATATTTGTATATTTTCAAAAAAAATTTGGAAGGCTATACCTCCAAAGTTGACAGTGGTTAATTCTCTATGATAGCATACAGGTGATTTTACATTTCTTTTTCTTACTTTTTCTGTATTCTCTTTTTTCATACTTTTATAGCCATAATTAAAATGGGAAAATCACGTAAAGATTCCTAACTGGAAAACAGAGCGAAGCCTCCATCACATATAGTTCACATCTCTGATGGATTAACCACCTCCCAGATGACATGGACTCAGGGCAGGCTCAGAAGTAGGAGGCAGCTGAGGAGCATATGCTCTTCATCTCTTTGAGATACCTGACATCTCACAACGTCATAACAGCTGCCGTCTGCTGAGGGCCTACTGTGTGCAGGGAGCCACTGTTCCCTCAGTGAATCCTCACAACAGCTCTGCCAGACAGAGAGGACTGTCCCCACATCTGGAAGAAACCAAGGCTCAGAGGGGCTGAGTGCAGGGACAGTAGAGAAGGGGTGATGCCCAGCGGCTTGAGGCCACACTAGCGTAAGGGTTAGGGGCGCTCTGATAGGTCGGGTGACCAGGGTTAGGGGCTCTCTGATAGGTCGGGTGACCAGGGTTAGGGGCGCTCTGATAGGTCGGGTGACCAGGGTTAGGGGCTCTCTGATAGGTCGGGTGACCAGGGTTAGGGGCGCTCTGATAGGTCGGGTGACCAGGGTTAGGGGCTCTCTGATAGGTCGGGTGACCAGGGTTAGGGGCTCTCTGATAGGTCGGGTGACCAGGGTTAGGGGCGCTCTGATAGGTTGGGTGACCAGGGTTAGGGGCTCTCTGATAGGTCGGGTGACCAGGGTTAGGGGCTCTCTGATAGGTCGGGTGACCATTCTGATTAGTCAGAGTTCATTCTGATTGGTTAGGATCTGCTCCTGGCTGGAATTTGAATCTAGTTCTCTCTAATTCTGAAGCTGGATCTTTTAACTGTGCCGTTTCATCTATGAACATGCTACCTCTCGATCTAAGAATTAAAATTTATACATAAGACCAATGGGAGGACAGAGAGAGAGGTTATTTACCTTATCCAATAAGTCTTTGTTTTACAGAAAGAACAATGTATAATTTATTTTTACCAATCCCTGTTAATATTAAGATATATTTCAACCCCCCAAAATTGTTTTGGGGACACAGAGTAAAGTATTAAAATGCTAAGGCTTGGTGAATGCAGCTCAGTATCTATATCCCACCTTAGCTACTTCACGTGGAAGCATGGTCACTTATCTTGATTAAAAGTGCCACCATGTCAAAAGAAAGTAAGTATCCATGTCCCTTTAAAAAAAATCTTTCCTTTGGCCACTGAAGATCTACTATAGCATTGTATTTTGAGTTTTGAAATCCGAAATGTAATCTTTAGCATCTTAAACTTGAAGTATCTTAGGATGTTATGAGTCATCTATTTCACATTTTAAAATTGTAAAAATAACATCCAGAGAAAAAGTAATGTCCTGCAACCAGTTACTGAAAGCATCCATTCTCTTAAATAGAATAAGTGCTGATAAGAGGATGATAATCTTGGATTCTTCCTGTCTTAGTTCTATTGAGGCCCCAAGAAATTTAAGTAATGATTCCTTCCATATCCCACAGTGTAAGATCTCAAAACCAGACCTGCAACATTGGATGTAAAAAATCTGTTCTGCAACTTTCAGCTGCAGAACCCTGTTTTGCAAATTTGCAACCTAAAGGAGACTGGGGAAAGTAGCCCCAAAAAAGCTGGAGATTAGAAAAAAATTTTGGAGAAAGTTATCAGAATGCTGGGAATCTAACCTTTATCCCAGTTCACCTCAAGTCAAGCGACTGGGGCTGCAGCAGACCCCTGGCAGAGTTTGGTTATGTGTCCCTGGCAATTTGAGGGTAAACAACAAGCTGGTGTCCAACTCACACCAGACCAGGCAAAAGGACTGGAGAAAGTGCCTACAGTACAAGAGCCGCCCCTGGGAATGTAACTACCCTCCCACCCATGGCAGTGTGGAAGTTTCCCATGGATCGTGTATGAGCCAGTTTGGCATCGTCTTGGACCTTGCCCAAGAGAACTGCCTGGAAAGTGAAAGAAGGTAGCACCTGGTACCTAGGGGCTAAGGAAGGGAACACAAGGACCTGCAGGCTGGAGGAGGTGCATTCTTCCATATTAAGGGATCTGTAGCTGAAGATTCCCAGCATGAATTGGTCTCAGGATTCACAAGGGCTCTCACAGGAGAACTTCGCTTTTAAACACCTATGCACGTTCAAGAAAGTACTAGTCAAATACGAACTTTCCTGCATCCTCTTTATATCCCTTCCCCAACCCAACCTCTAGTCAATCTTTCCTTCCTCTGTCCGCAAGTCTGCAGACGGGGAGGGTTGAGCTAGCTGGGAGACAGAGAGAGGAGAAACAGAAGTGAGGAAACAGGAGAAGCCAGCCACGAGCCCCTTCCCCGCTGCAGGCTGGCTGTTCCACACAAGCCTGAAAAGAGCAGGGGGAACGAACAGCTTCCAGAGCCTCTCCTGTGTGTTCTGTCAGTGTACTTTCTGAACTGGGGATTATTTGGGGTATTAAAGGGAGTGAAGGAGTGTTTGTTTTTCTGAGAGTGACTTGGAAGGTAAATGGTAGAGACGGGATATAGTGCAACTCTGGTGTCAGCTTCTACATGTAGAGAGCACCACCTCCATGATTAGAACAGAAAAATGCCGGACAAAGCGCAAACCAATGCCTCTTCTTGGAACTGCCGGAGAACGGAAGCTGCAGGGCCCTGTGAACCTGGGGCTCAGGGCTGTGGCCCTAACAGGCGTTCCTGTTCCTCCCCTATGCGCCATGCTGGCCTGGCATGTGTTTCTGTCTCTCCCCCAGAGGCAGAGCCCCCCACCCGACTAGGTTCCACAGTGTTCTCCTGCTACACTTTTGTTGCTCTTTCACGTGAATCGTGAATCGTAAGGCTTTTGTTTTTCAGGGGGATTAGAGGAGATGGGTACGGGCAGCATTGATGGCGACTGCCATTTGCCCCTTCCGGCTGCTGTAGGTTTCCACCAGTGCCTAAAGGCTGCAGTTGTGCTGTCCTTCCCCCTGCAGGTGAGCGGTTTTGTTCCTGAGGGAACAGAAGAGATGGGTCTGGGCAGAGTTTCAGCAGCGGCTGCTGTTCTTCTCCCCCAGCCAGCCCCAGGAGGGGAGCTTTCTTAAGACTCCCGTCGACCTTCCCTGTGAGCGCCCTGTAGGGCTCTGGAGGAAGCTCTGCACTAGGCTATGAGTGCCTGCACGCCCGTGGCCCTTAGGGCTGCACAGTCACACCAGCCCACACTTGACCTTAGACAATTTATTACAACTTGCAGCTGAATCTTCCTGTGGGCTTCAGTCCTGCCCAGTGGCGTCTGTCCCAGGTAAGCAATGCAATGCTCAGGTCCTGTTTCTCCCTGGAGGTGCCTATCTCTTTCTAGATTTGGAGTTAGTTGTTTTCCCTGCAGCTTCAGTTCTCTGGAACTTGAATACGCACAAAGAAATAAATGAAGGTAAATTAAAATACTTTTCTTTCTTTAAAATTAATTAATTAATTGAATAATTTTGGCTGCGTTGGGTCTTCATTGCTGCACATGGGCTTTCTCTAGTTGGGCGAGCGGGGGCTACTCTTCGTTGCGGTGCGTGGGCTTCTCATTGCGGTGGCTTCTCTTGTTGTGGAGCACTGGCTCTAGGCATGCGGGCTTCAGTAGTTGTGGCTCGCAGGTTCTAGAGCACGGGCTCAGTAGTTGTGGCACGTGGGCTCAGTAGTTGTGGCTTGCGGGCTCTAGAGTGCAGGCTCAGTAGTTGTGGCTCACGGGCTAAGTTGCTCCGCAGCATGTGGGATCTTCCTGGACCAGGGCTTGAACCTGTGTCCCCTGAATTGGCAGGCGGATTCTTAACCACTGCGCCACCAGGGAAGTCCTAAAATACTTTCCTTATTTTTAAATTATGTAAAAGACTACTGACTGTTTAAAGCTGTAATGGTAAGAATGTATTGTGTGTTGATAGCATATTTAAAAGTAATATTATGATGATAATAGTAAAAGAGATGAGAGGGAAGAATTGGCAATATACTGTCAAAAGATCTTTATACTATACATGAAACAGTATAAGACCATTTGAAGGTAGATTCAAATTATTTTAAAATGTATATTATAAACTCTTTAGCAGTCATGATAAGAGTTTTCAGAAAAGAGGTACAGAGTTCAATGAAACCAAAAGTGGTTTTTTAAAAAATATATATAAAAAAAGTAATAAACGTCTAGGCAGGATGATTGAGAAAAGAGAGAAGACACAAATTACAAATTCTGAAAAGAGAGAGGGAACATTACTATTGACACCATATATACTAAAAAGATAATAAAGAAATACCACAAACAATTCTACACCAATGAATTTGATAACTCAGATGACAAGGACTAACTCCTTGAAAGAAACAAGTTACCAAAACTCACTCAAGCAGAAAAACATAACCTGAATAGTCATATATATCTATTTTTTTATGCTTATCATATTAATTTCATTTAAAACTTAAAACAAAGCGTACTTCAAAACACGGCATGGCATATCATCACAAATAAAGGTGGACATTTTATGATGACAAAAGTATTAATTCATCAAAAAAGTCATATATGTATTAACAAAATTATATTTGTAGTTGAAACATTTAAAAATAAAATGAAACAAAATGCCAGTCCCAGATAGTACCAGTGGTGAAATCTTCCAAACACACCAACTCTACAGAAAACAGAAGAGAAGGGAATACTTCTCAACTCATTTTATGAGGCCAGCATTACCCTAATACCAAAGCTAGATAAACACATTACAAGCAAAGAAAACTACAGATGAATACCCTTCATGAATATAGATGTATATATTCTCAACAAAATATTAAAAATTTGAATACAGGAATATAAAAAGTGTACAAAAGAAACATACATCATTACCAAGTGGAGTTTATCCCAGGACTGGAAGGTGGGTTCAATGTTGAAAAAAAACAATCAATGTAATTCATCTTATTAACAGATTAGATAAGAAAAACCATATGAACATCTCAATAGATGCAGAAAAAAAGAATTTAATAAAATTCAACATTCATTCATGATAAAACCCTCAACAAATGGTAAAAAAAAAAAAAAAAAAAAAGAAAGTTTCTTAACCAAACATAGGATATCCACAAAAAACCTACAGCTAACATCATACTTAACAGAGAAAGACTGAGGACTTTTAAGGTCAGGAATAAGGAAGGGATGTCTTCTCCACCACTCCTATTCAACAGCCTATTCAATCCTAACCTATACAAGAAGGCAAGAAAAGGACATAATACAGATTGAAGAGAAGGAAAGAAAACTGTCTCTATTTACAAATGAGATGACTTGTCTATGTGGAAACTCTTAAAGAATTTATGAAAAAGCTCCTAGAATAAGTGAGTTTCACAAGATGACAAGGTACCAGATCAATTTATGAAAGTCAATTGTATGCCTGTATATCAGCAATAAACAATGAGAATTTGTGGGAAAAAAAGAACCCACCATTTACCCTAGTACCAAAAACAAACAAAAAAGAAAAGAAATACATAGGTATAAATCTAACAAAATTTGCGCAGGATCTGTATGCTAAAAGCTATAAAACACTGATGCAGGAAATCGAAGAAGACCTAGATAAATGGAGAGGTACACCATATTCGTGGAAGATCAATGTGGTGAAGATGTCGAATTCTCTCAAGTTTGACCTATAGATTCAATTCAATACCAAATAATCTCTTCAAAATACCTGACCCTTCCAAAATGTCAAGGTCATGAAAAACAAGGAAAGAATGAGAAACTTTTACAGATTGGAGAATAAGGAGACATAACAACTAAATGTAACATGACAGCCTGGAGTGGATACTGCAACAGAAAAAGGACCTAAGTGGGAAAACAGGTGAAATCTGAATAAACTCTGTAGGTTAGTTAATGGTACTGTACTAATGTTAATTTCTTAGTCTTGATAAATGTATTATGGTTACAAAAAATGTTAATGTTATGGGAAACTAGATGAAATGTATACAAAACTTTCTGTACTAACTATGTAATTCCTCTATAAATCTAATATTATTTAAAATTAAAAGTTTACTTTCTTTTAACAACAGGTAATAGCACCTGCTGGAGATTTCCCCCAAGGGGTCAGGGAAAGACTGGTCTAAGGAGAATGTCTTGAAATGACAGTGAGAGACAAGAAGTAAAGATATTTATTTAAAAGCTGTTGCATCTTTCTATGTCCAACCTGTTCAGTGTAACAGTTACACCCTCACTGAGCACTTATTTTGTTCCTGATAGCTGTCAACTTCTTCCCCCAGAGACTGGCACATAAGGTCAGCTGCCTTAGCTGAAGCGGGGCAAAGAGCTGTAAAAGTGAGAAGTGGCCATTAATTGATATATTAGAATAAATTTATAGAATAAGAGAGTTAAGTTTAACATATCAAAAACTCATAGAAACTCTGGCCTCTAGATTGTAATACCTTTATGGAATCTTCAAAGCAAAGCATTATACGGCTTTACATAAGCTTTTCTGAGTGCTGACAAAGGCTCTGTATTAAAGAATAATGCATTTTTAAATGCCCTCTGTTATTCTGATCTTTTTTACTTCTAATGACACAACGACAGTATGTACTCCATTCACACTGAAGCTTTCACATTACACTCAGATGGATGATCCAGAATAAATCCATGAGACACTTAAGTTGTAATACTCAGGGAATGTTAAATATCAGATGGCATTTCTTTCAAATAAAATTATTTAAACAGCATTTTCTTCTTCTACCCTGTGGGACCAAAGGAATCCATGTATGATTTGTTAAAGGCTGCATGCGATGCGCTATGGTAGCTTCTGGTCTGAACTGTCCATGTGAGCCCTTCTCCCTTCTGCTGGGCAGCATGGCACTCCCACGCCCAGGTGACTGCCCGAGACAGCCCATGTCCTCCTCTTGGTGAGGTCTCAAAATCCTCAATTTCAAAGAGTCAAAAGCAGCGTGCCGACATCTTCTCATCGGCAAGGAAAACGCACCTGGCCTGTGGAGTGTGGAGCATGCAGGAGAAGGAAGAGGAGTTATCCAGGAGAGGAGATGGGGCTTTGAAAAGCTCAGAGCCGACGCTGACTTCCTACCGCCCCACTTCCCTCTGGGCTTTGCTCCCCCGGTGGAAATCTTAGAGAAATGAAAAATGCAGCTGTGCCAAAATGCACACCGTGTTAGTTCCCACTTACGTTTTTTAAAGAAATCTTCAACTGACAATGCTCTGCAGCCAATCAGAATCCCCTATAAGAACCACCAGAGTTAGCTTCGTTTTTCCCCAACGAGAAATGTCAATCAACCTCATATTTCCCTTCTGTATTACTGCCTTTCGACAATGTAATACAGTAATTTACATTTTCTTGAACAGAGCAATGATACTGTACACATCATTTATTCATCTCAGGATATTAGGCAACAAAAGCAAGCAATGTACATGTTTCTCACTCTGAAGGCTAAAAGGATACCTTTTTTTATAAACAGTAGCTCTTGAACATACATTAACAGAAATGTTTGCAATTTAACTTCTGTTATGGAGAAAAAGGTATATGCTATACTACATGTAACTTATGTGCCCTTAGAGGTGCCCTTAGTTTCTGAAGAAACAGAATAAACAAGAGTATAGATTTATATTCATGCTAATTCTAAAATTAGAATGGAAGTCCAAGCTGTTTATCATGGTAGAATGCAGTATTAAAATACTGGTAAATTCTTGTGGAAGAAAAGTATAGAGGAAAGAACAGGGTTTGACCAGAGTAGCAGAGCATATTACATCACCTGGTTGTGAAGACTTCCACATACTTTATTTCATCTAATAGTAATGCAAATTGTGTTTTCCACAAAAAGAGCAAATTTATTAACCAGATGTCACCCAGTCTGTAAAGCCAACTTTGATAAGGTGGCTTTCTTTTCCTATTTCTTTTTTAATAAAGTCTAGTTCCCCTGTACAGACAGTTTTAATCTCATTATATCAAGGGCCTTCTTGATGGTATTTAATAACCACAGTGCTTCCCTGAGACAAATCTCCTTGCTCAGATGAGACCAGTCACTGAAACAAACCAAGCAGTGTATTTTCTTCAGAATCAATGATTGGTGACAGGTTTGTTTATTGTTCATTAATAAACAATAAACGATAACATTCCTAGTGGGTAATTGTCAGGTCACTTGATTACATTTCCTTCCAATTTATAAGGCTGACCTATGACTTATCAGTTTGGGCATTTCTTCTAAACTTCACACACCACAGAGTTGCAATCCTTCGTCATGGAAGCTAATGACAGAATTAACATTCTGCTAAACATTCAAACCAAAATGACTCTCGAGTTATGAAATAGGGTTTTTATGAGACACTTTATGTAATCTGTGAACTTGGATCATCTCTGGGAAGATATAAAGGATAAGTGATGGTCGCCAGAAAGCATTTATCTCTTCCATGAAAGAAAAACAAACACAAAAGAGAACACACAGTGCAGTGGAAAACCATGAACAGCCAATAGATGATAGCTAAGAAATAAAACACACCATTATTTCCGAAGAAAATTCTGATTATAAAGACCCCACTATCTCAAAGCTGGAAAATAACCTAGAGATCCAAAAGTGTATCTTAAGGGTTTTCTTTAACATGTTTTAATCAAAAGGACCTACGTTTTCACATATCTTCACACCAAAATAATCAAAGTCTAATTTCTGAACGTGATTGGGGAAAATATGTTTTCAATTAAGAGTTCAATTTTTTTTCTCTCCTGTGTTCAAGGCCCTTTTTTTCCCTTCAGCCAGTTTGAGCTCATCTCCTCAGACTGATCAACCAAGACCAATTCTTATTTCATCTTAATCCAACACAATAAAATCACCAAACATGGTTTTTCTGTGTTTGGTTGAACCTTAATTTCCCTTAGTTCTCATGTCATCACTTGGAGAAGCAGGACGTTTCCATCAGTGCCAGGGATGAAAACCCACTTACAACAGCCAGCTCTACAATCTCCCACTGTTCCTCGTTAATTCGCCAGGAGGGCAGAGGAAAGGGGATGGCTGCGTCCTCCAGCCTGAACCCTTCAGGGAACCCACAGCCTCGCCACCACACTGGCCACTGAGCTGAGTGCTGTGGACTCAAGGCCGTTCACTCTCTTGGCAACCCAGCTCCCATGACCAATGGGGTCAAATTCCAGCTCTTCAGCTGGGAAACTGAGTCCTTCACAGTGGGTCCCAATCCTTTCTCTCACACTGTTTCTCCATCGTCACTGCCCTTAAAACGCATCATGTGGTTCCCACGCAGGGGACGGTACGCTTCCTCACTCTAACCAGCTTGGTTTCTGCGTGCCCCCGGTCTCTCTCCTGCACTAATCTGTGGTGCATGGATTCTGGGTGGGAGGTGCGGGGCGTCCATAAGCTCCCTGGGATCGTGTGAACCGTTGTGTGAGTGGGCGCATTGTTTCGGAGAGCTGGTCCGCAGCGTTCACCATCTCACTCTACACTCCCCCTTGGCAGTGACGCTCCAGCTACTCTGGACTCCTTCTCCTAAACCTAACAAATCCCTTCCTTCCTAAACCTTCTGTGCTTGTTCTGTGCCCCTTTCATCATTCAGAGCACACATCAGCCTCTGGAAGGGCTGCAGAGAGGCACCTATTTGCTGTCTGTCTTCCCCTCGGAATGGGGCTCATCAGAGCAGGGTCACCACTGAACTCCCAGAGCCTGGAACAGGTCTAGGCAGAGAGAGAGAGACAGGACCAATCGATATTTGCTGAATTAATGAATATGTGAGTGAATCAGCCTTTCGAAGTGGTTTGAGACCTAACAGAGGTTCTGACGTGGCTGTGCTAGATGAGGGCAATCAGCTTCCCAATAATCAAAAGGGCTCACGTCATTCGCTGTAAACTATCTGACTCAACTAATAACGTACAATCATGATGTTCTATTCCCTTTGCCTTCGGCTCTGTTACTGTGGTCCCCTTTCCTTTCAGGCAGGTATCAAATCTCCTTTCAGGTGTATACAGTGCCGTGTTCACTGCTCTTCTCTTTGTTTTTCCAAATGCATATTTAAAGCTTGTTCACTTAGGACTGCAAAGGCTTCCTTTCTCTGTGAACCTCAAAATACTTTCTGGAAAGACATTAGTGGTAGGGATCTTGGGCTGTATGTGGGTTACACAGAAGAAAACCCATAAAACTGATGTGTTGAGAACTGAGGTGACTAGTCACCTCGCTTCTAGCTGGGGGCTGTTCCATCATTTCTTCATGCAGACAGAATTTTGGTAAATGGCACATCACATGTAAAAAAAATTTCTGAGCCTGTGGTCATACTACTACCACCTTCCAACATCCCTTCAAAGAGAGAAGGATGAACTGCCCTTCCCCATTCTCTCTCTTTGTCAGACTCACTCTCTTAAGGCTAATTCCAGCCTCCCTTTGTCAGGAGGCTCTGTCTACCCAAACACCCACTTTCACCCCTCTTTTTCCTCCCCTCTCACTCTGCCCGCTTCACAGTGGCTCCAACATGGCTTCCTGTAAATCTCATCTCCTTGGACATACTTCACTCTCCAAGACCAGCACCCAGGGTATGTTCTTTCCATTCCTGTCTGATGTCTAGGGGAAGGGGTTTGAATGATGGAAAGCTGAATAAATGTCTGGAAAACGCTAGCAACCCCAGCAGCAGGAGATGAAGTTCAAGTAGGAGCAAAGGAGACTGCTAAATTTGGAGGGTTCCTTCTGGGGAAAATGCTTCTTGCTCACTTCCGCTTCCTTGTTTATAGAGAGACGTCTACTCCTGATCTCTTCCTCTGTCTCTTTCTGCCCTGTCCTTCCTTCCCTCACTGGGGAGACGTGTGACTTAGCTAATTAGTGGATTTGGGAAAAATACATAGACAGGGTGTGCTCAGCTTAGTTTCCCCTCTTCTTCTTTCCTAGGCAGGCTACCCAGCCCACAGAAGGTGCACCTGCCCTGCTCCTTCCTGCTCCTCCTGGAGCTGCACGCGTGCTGCCCAGGGCCGCCCAGGACTGAGTGGCTAAATTCAACTCTGGTTTTGGTGTTAGCAAACCCACTTTCCTGCAGATCCCAGCCACGCCTCCAAAATCTGCTTTATTAGTCATAAAGATACTATTTTAACCTCCTATCTGCCTTCCCCTTTTGTCTTATTCCATAGGTTGAGAACTCAGGCAGGAAAGAGGGGTTATTGTTTATTGGGCTCCTCAAACCATCACAGATGTTAGCGTATTATTTACTCTCTCTCCCTCCCCAAATGCTTCTAAAATGACAGTAAAAGATTTTTTAAAAATTATTGTTCTCTAAGTACAAGGCAAACAGAAGAGGCGATACAACACATTCTTGGAAGAAAAGAATTGATGGCAAGTTACAACTCAAGTGCCTGTTTAAAAAGATACCTTTAAAAAGTGAATACTGTAGAACCCAGAAAAAGAGGTAGGACCTGGAGGCTGCAGGTATCACAGAAAGTTTGGTTGAGTTTAAGGGTGCAAATGGAGAATTGTTGCCTATCTCTATACAGAGCTTTTGGAGTCCCTCCCCAAATTTTACCTAAAAAGAATATCATTTTTTGTGTGTGAAAATATTAGAAGTAAGCCCATTCCAGACACAGTTGTACTAAAAATGGGCCAGCCCACTGCTTCACACCCATTAGAATGTCTACTGGGATAAAAAACAAAACAGAAAATAAGTGTTGGCAAGGATGTGGAGAAACTGCATCCTTTGGGCGTTGCTGTTGGTAACGTGATGTGGTGCAGCCACTGTGGAGGACAAGATGGCATTCCTCAAAAAGTTAAACATAGAATTATCATATGATTCAGAAATTCCATTCCTTGGTATATGACCAAAAGAACTGAAAGCAGAGACTTGAGCAGACATTTGCACATCCATGTTGATAGCAGCATTATTCACAGTAGCCAAAAGGTGAAAACAATCTGGGTGTCCATTGACGGATGAATGGATAAACAAAATGTGGTCCACCCATACACTCGAATGTTAATCAGCCTTGAAAAGGAAGGAAATTCTCACACCTGCTACAACATGGATGAAGCTTGAAAACATTATGCTAAAAAGCAAAAGAAGTCTAACACAAAAGGACAAATATTGTATAATTCCACGTAGATGAGGTACCTGAAGTAACCCAGTTCACAGAGACAGAAAGTGGAAGAGAAGTTATGGGTGGAGGGAATAACAGGAGT
Organism: Eschrichtius robustus; assembly: GCF_028021215.1. Classification (NCBI taxonomy): domain Eukaryota; kingdom Metazoa; phylum Chordata; class Mammalia; order Artiodactyla; family Eschrichtiidae; genus Eschrichtius; species Eschrichtius robustus. Next base: position 90,331,045 of record NC_090839.1, read on the forward strand.
TATTGTGTAATGGGTACAAAGTTTCAGTTTGGGAAGATGGGAAAGCTCTGGAAATGGATAGTGGTGATGGTTGCACAACAATGTGAATATACCCAATGCCACTAATTGCACACTCAAAACTGGTTAAAATGGTAAATTTTATGTTATGCATACTTTATCACAATTTTTAACAAAAGGACCTGCTGGCCATGGGGTGCCGAAAGGGGCACTAAGACATCGATGGAAATGTTGAGAAAAGTTTCTACCAGAACTTCTCTCAGAGGAAGTTGTCTGATAAGTGCACTGATGTGAGAGGCAAGGCGCCCTGGAGACGAGCAGGAGTGATACTATCTACTCCCTGCGTTCCTCCTAAGGTGTCTGGGTCACACTGCCAAGGGGAACATTCCAGTTTGAGACGGAGGTGAATGGTTGAGAATGACAATGAATTGGCCGGACGTTCTCACCAGCACTTCCCTGCCCCACCCCCAAGGAGCTCTGGAATACGGAGCTAAGAGAAGGTGCCCCAAAGGAGCCACCAGTATCTCAAATCCTAGTTTTGTCAGAAAAAGGATGACATTTCTGGTAAATACAAGGAAGAGACTAAATGAAAGTCGCTGATTATCCAAGCTTTACCTAACAAATAATTCAGGTGACCACATTTTCCAAATCGAGAATTAGGAAATATCTGAGAAAGGAATCTCTGATTCGTAAATATGGGGGAAAGAAGTCTGATAAGGTCACAAAAGTTACCTTTAGTTATATATTTAACACATAGCCTTTACTGAAAAGAATAAATTGTCAAAAATTATTCTATTCTAAAAAGACATGGCTGCTATATCATAGCAACACAGACTGAGACTGCACTACCCTGCGAACGCTGTCTCAATCAGGGGTTCTCGATCTTGGCTGCAGACTGGAAATACCTGGGGAGATTTAAAAAGTGCCTATGCCTGGCGTCCTGCCCTCACATTCTGACGGCATAGGTCTGGGTGGGTTCTGGGACTTTCCAAAGCTCCCCATGTTATTCTAATACGCAGACGACAGCTGAGCGCTTGTCTAAATAAAGGAAACCAATTTCCTAATCATTGCGTAAGCAGATAGATCTGCAGATGTAGTCATTCAAATGAGATGTCTGTGCAGGAAACTCCCACCACCATTGGCAAGGAGTTTTTGGAAACTTGCTCTCAAAAATGTTTATACAAAGCAATACCCAGGAGCCTTTGTTTTGCGCTGAGTCTCTAAATAAAGCTGAGAGTTTGAGTCTCCTGGATGCCAAGTCAATCCTCACTCCCAGGAGGTCTGCATGAAGGAGCGTCTGTAACCACAGTGAGGTTCCTGTACCCCAGCAGCTGCTGGGATTGTTTTCCACAGAAGATACCCACCTTTACACTGGGACGGATAAACACAAACCCTTCTAATGCAGTAATCAGGACAGATAATTGCACCCTCGTAATTGTTTTCTTTTTTCAGCTTAGGTTCACTTTGATGGGAGACGGTAAAATTAGTCCACAAGCCATGTGAAGTTTGCTTCTTTGCTGATTAAAGCCTTAATTGATTCAGAATGTTTTACAAATCAATCTCTGTGAATTATTTCAGGCACATGAAGGCACCTTATGAAAAAGCGTTAGCCCCAAATAAGGTTTTGAACGAGCACCAAGTTAACAGACAGCCCTTCTGGTGAAGACATTCAAGTTCTCCATGGGATGGAAATGAGTCTTGCTTTCTCCCATTTGTGTTCAAATTACTCATTCCATTTCTTTTGGTGGCACCCAAGCGGCAGGGGGCCAACTAAAACTCTTCAGCTTGAAGCACACAAGCACTCCCCAAACCCAAAAACGCCTGTGTGGTATTACTACCCCCCTGTAAGCACGGGAGCAACGACGACGTACAGGAGACGCTCCGATTTTACAAAGACATCAAAGAAAACAATGGGTAGATTCCATTTAAACAAACAAACAAAAAATGACTTAAGTAGCTAGTGGAAAGACATTTAATCAGTATTCTTTCCTGATCCTTATGCAGGGTGCTGCCTTGACCTTTATGCATAACACGGCACACTGGACACACAGAGGGTGCTTAACCAGCCCCGTCAGGACTGTTTCCAGTTTATACCAGTACAAACATCCTCCTGTGTACTTCCTTGTGATCACGAGCAAGTATCTCTCAGAGCAGTGAAAAGAAGGGTTACAGAGCAGGGGCTTAGTCATTTTAACAGATATCAGCACCCTCCTCTCCAAAATGGCTATCTTAACTTATACATTAGTTAACAGCATTTGTAAAATTCCATTATACCACACCCTGCTCAACACTGGATACTATCAAATTTTTCAAACGTTCGGCAATTTGATGAGTGAAAACTTATATTTTGTTTTCATTTGGATTTCCTAAATTAAAAGTGAGCTTGCCCATGTTTTCCTAAGTTCACTGGCAATATGTATTCATTTTCTCCCAACTGCCTTGTCATATGCTTTGTCCATTCTTTCCACAGAATTGTCTTTTTTTTTTAATATTGATTACCTCTAGAATATTAGGCCTTTGTAGATTAACTATGTTGCAAACATTTTCTTCCAGTCTGTCTCTTGTCTCTTAACTTTGTTTATAGGGCCCTTTGTTACACAGAGATTTTAAATTTTGATGCAATAAAATATTTTATCCGTTCTCTTATTGCTTTAAGTTTTTGGCTCTTATAACGGCCTTCCCTACACCAACATTTCCTAAGGCTTTAACAGTTTTATATTTTACCTCTATGTGTTTGGTCAATTTGGAATTTTGGTAAGTACAGTGTAAGACGTGTCATGGCCACTGTGGTTGACTCATCAATGCTGATTCGACCCCTGGAAATCGGTCCAAGCCAATGAGCACTCCCCTGGCGGCTGTAATTGCAGTTGACTGAATGAGACAAAAGGGAAAGAATTTTCATGGTGTGACTCTCTTTCTCTCCTGATAATGTAACAAGGAAGCATGAAGCCCAAACTGCCACCAGCAGTCACCTTGCAACTTCAAGGAAAACCAGATGTGGGATGAAGGTGATGCTGAGGATGCTGAGGAAGGCAGGAGGAATCTGGGGCCCTGATGACATCATGGGCCACACCGGGCACTGCTCTGCCTTCGGACTTCACATGGGATAATAAATCACCTAACTGTTAAAAACCAGTTTGAGATTCTTCTGCTCCCTGAAGTCCAAAGTAACCTAACTGATTAGTGGGTTTCACCACATAAGAGTGCCACTACCCTGAAGACACCATAAGTAAAGGTCCTGGAGAATGAGTCACCACGAGGAAAAGCCACCTTGGAAGGAGACTTCTATCCCAGGACCTAGCTGACCATGGGTGGGCCAGAGATAAATCCTCTAGCTGAGTCCTTCCCCAGTTCATGACCCACAAAATCATGAGCGAGAGAGAGAGAGAGAGAGAGAGAGAGAGAGAGAGGGAGAGGGAGAGAGGGAGGGAGGGAGGGAGGGAGGGAGAAGGAGAAAATGGTTGTATTTAGCAAGTAAATTTGGGGGGAGTTGTTAAACTAGATAACCAAAAATAGTACATTTGTTCATTCTTGCTCCAATATTGAAAATTTATTACTTTATCTTTATGATATGCCTTGAGACTCCAGGGAAAAATTTTCCTCTTTTTTTAGTCCTTATAAAACTTGTGTTTTGAACTTCCATTTCCAGAAGATGGCATAGACATAATTTTCATTGTTCCTCCACTTAAGCACAACAAACCCCTCTGGGTTTTATATATAAAGCAAACGTAAGACTCTGAAAGGTGGGTGAAACGAACCTTAGGACATTTTTCTACATTCTATCCCAATCCTCCCTCTCCTGAGAAAGCCATGGTTAATAAACAGTTCAATGTGATTCTTTTTTGTATGTTTTTCAATTGAATTAGCTGTATATTCGTGTACTAATAAAATGTATAAAGTATTGTTTTGTGTTTTCTAATGAAGTGGTATCATACTATATGTATTGTTCTGAAACTTTCTTTTTTCCCACAGAGAAATATGTTTTGGGGGTCTAGCTATACTCATATGCACAAATCTACCTCATTATCCTTAACTGATCCATTGCATTCCACAGTACGAATATACTAAGATTTATTAAGTCATTTCCTCATTGAAGGCTTACATATTAATTCTAAAATCAACTTGATATGTTTCATGATTGTAATGAATTTATAAATTTGAGGACAGTTGATATCTTCACATAATTGAGTCTTTCCATCCCTGAACATGGTACATAACTCCATTTGTTCCTATTTTTAGAATCTTCAGTAAAGTTCTACAGATTCTTGTGTATTTTTTATTGGGTTTAATCAAAATATTTAAAAGTTTAGCCTGCTATAGCGAATGGTGTATGTTAATTTTGATTACATTTCTATGATATTTTTCTACGTAGTTACTCCCAATGAACAGAAAAACTGTTAATTTTTTCCATGTTGATCTTGTATCCAGCCATCTTTCAGAACTCTCCTATAAATCCTAATAGTCAATTGATTACCTCAGATTTTCTGTGTAAGCAATTACATTGCCTGAAATGATACTCTGACCTCTTTCCAATATCTGTAACTCTTTTCTCCCTCCCTTCATCTCTCTCCCTCCATTTCTCTCTCTCTCTGGTCTTATTTCATTTACTGTGCCCTTAGTATTGATATAATGTAACAGTGGGCATCCTTGTCCAGATGCAGACTTTAAACCCAAAGTTTCTCATAATACACCAGTAGGTTGTTTCTAGTAGATTTTTGTTAGATACATTTTATTTTTTTGATTAAAGAAAGAACTCTGGTTTTAGTAATTTTGATCATTAAGAAAGTTTAAATCTGCAATCAATCATTTAAAAATATTTTCTTTTTCTATTCCCAGTTGGCTAAGAATACTTTTTACAGTGAATGGGAGCTGAATTTTTTTCATAGTGTAATTCTAAACCTTCTTTACATTTTTATATTCTTACGTCACTACTTGGTGATGATATATTAACTGTGATTGTCATAATGTCTGGGTACACGCTTCTCTTTTCAACATGAAATATCCCCCTTTGTCCTTTATAATACAATTTGCCTTGAATTCTAATTTATCTAATATCTCATATATTCTAATTAATATTGCTAAACCTAATTGACTATGGTTAACATTTGTCTGATATGTTTTTATATTTTTTATCTTAAGCTTCTTAACATTATTTGAGAAAATAGTTCCTGTAAGTAGCATATAATTTAACTGTTTTTTCAAAACCCAATCTGAAAGGCTCTGTCTTTTATAACAGGTGGGTTTAAATTAGTCACATTTACTGAGATTACTAATCTTTGGACTAATCCTGATATTTTACATATTTATTTTGCCATGATTCTTAGTTGCTTGTTTTTTAAAAAAAGTTCTCTTTTCTGTCCTTTCTTGGATTTATCCAATTGATTCCAGTATTTTTTTTCTCCTGGAAAAGCTATGCATTCAATTTCTATTCTTTTAGTGACTGTCCTTAAAATTTTAACATTTACTTAAACTTACTTTTTCCTTATATCTAGACTAAATTAGTAAGAATCTCCTTCTCATGAACAAGATTAAAGAATTATTATACTTTTTCTTTATTTCTCCCCAACACCATCTCGCTTCTGGGGCCCAAACTCCCAATACCTCTTAGTGTTGATAACTCTTAGAAGCTTAGTTCTATGTTGATAGTATCAACAATAAACATTACTTAGACTTAAGATTTGGGAAATTCTTTATTCATTGTTACTTCATTTGTATATAGTTTTCTTCCTGCTGGAGTATATCGTTTATTAATTCTTTCATAGTCTGTTTAGGTGGGGAATTTCTGAGACCTTGAATGTTTGCAATGTCTTTTTATTTTGACAGTTAAAAGACAGTACAGAGTTCTACAGTCAAAGTTATTTTCCCTCAGGACCTTGACTAGAAGTATTTTATTTTTCTTTATGGGATATTTTAGGATATTGTGTTGGGAGGTTTGTCTGTTTGTTTCTGTTTTTATTGGCACCCAATGACTCCTTTGTCTTTCTACAGTTATGAAAGTTCCCTAAGATTTCTTTACACATAACTACACCGAATTATCTTATTATAAAACTCCTGTTATTGAATAAATGCTGGCTCTATCTTCTATAACCATTAACTCCCACCCCCCACCCAATATCTCATAGTTTGTTTTTGATATATTCTAGGAGGGTCCTTAAGCTTGTTTTCCAGTTGTGTTCACTTCTTTCTTCAGTCTACTGAATTTTTATTTCAGCAGTCAATCTTTACTTTCCAGGATCTCTAGTTTTTTACTGATGAAAGTTTTCTTGTATCTTTCCCAAAGTAATACATTTATCTTCTTTTTCACTTGTTCTCTTCAATGTTTCCTTGCATAAATATCCTTTGCTGAGTCTGGCGTCTCTCTTTCATGGTGTTTCCTGGCTGTCTAGTGACTCTTGGTGGTGTGCTCATCTTTCTATTTGAGATTCCACAGTAGCATCTACTCACTGCAGTGAGAGGAGGGAGTCAAGTGCTGCTGACCAGGACGGTTATCTAGATAACCTTCTGGGAGTGAGTTCTCGCCTTTCCTCCTGGCTTTCTAGAGGACTGACCTCTCTCTTTCACCCGAATCCCAGTACTCATAGCTCTCACCTGTAGGCAAATACGTCTGCAGCCACAGCAGAGGAGGAGTGAGGAAGTACCGCGTATGTGGAGAATACCATAGATGGAGCGGTTAGAGTTCCATCAGTCACCCTCCGTTTGCACCTGGGTGCTGTCTTGCTCTCAGCGTCACCCACCTCTGGTGCTGCCCCCACCTTCTGTAAGTTTCCTGTCAACCCACTCTTGGTTGCTAGGAATTCCTCATAATCTATCCTTTTTCCTCTTTTCTGTGTTGTCTACCTATTTATTTATCTATTACCTATCTACTTATCATGCATTTGTCTATCTAGCGTCCATCTATCTATCATCTGTCCATCTCTGTTCTTGTTTCTATTATTTACAGTGCAAGGAAAAGGCTATGGCAGAATCTTAGTCTGCCATTTGACCTGAAACCCCGCAAATATTCTTCTTACATTTTCAGAAGAAAATATTGTAGAATAAATCCAAGTTGTCACTTTTATGTATTCTAATAAATACAGGCCCTCACGTACAGTTGTGTGACTCTATAAAATTTCATGAGCAAAATATTTCTTGAATTTGCATTCCATTCTCATGGAAAGATCTTCTTGTCAGCATTATGGAATATGGTCGCTATGTTCCCGATAATAATCAAATCATCTCTAGCAGCTAATAACAGATACTGGTAATAAGTACATACTGAGAATGTGGGTAAGGAAAGAAGAAGAGGAAATAATTAACATTTATTGAGTGTCTGTCATGTTCTAGGAGCTCTTTTTATATTATCTGATTTAAGTTGCACAAACCCTCTGTAAGGTATAGACTGTTGTGTTTATTCCCATTTTTACAGATGAGGGATCTCTTGGTGGTGTGCTCATCTTAGTATTTGAGAATTCATGCTAGAATGTAGGCTGTATCTGTTCACTGCAGTGAGAGAAGGGAATGAGTCTGCTGCTGACCGGGATGCTTATCTAGATAACCTTTGGAGAGAGTTCTTGCCTTTTCTCCTAGCTTAGCAGGAGTCTGGAGTTAATCTTCCCACAGTCACAAGATGAGGAAGGAACAGAGTTGAGATCTGAACCCCTGCTCCCAGCACATCATGTATCATGCATCATATTTGGCTCCAACAAGTTTTCTAAGAAAGTGAGATTTACTGTATCATCCTCCAGTACTTTATTCCTCAGAGTTTTAATCCCTATTCCATATTCTCAAATTAAGAAATTTGTTAAGCTTTATTTAAAAAAATGGAATGCATACATGCACATGCACATATTCAAAATCTAATTACAAAATTTTTATAGCATAGCTTTCAATATTTAAATTCAGTTGATCAAAAAAAAGGTCTAAGGATTGTAAAACATAAGACAGACTAGATTGTGAGGTCCTAAAGGACAGTCATATTTATTGCTATATCCTCAACAGCTGACACTTCATAAATGCCATCCAGAATTGTTAAATAAATGAGCAAACTCCAGAATCTACACTCAGAACTGCAAACTGTTGCCAAGATTAGTCTGAAGAAGAGATTTCCTTCCATCTTTCCAATCAGCAAAATCAACATACACATTGGGCATCATCCAAATGGAAACACGCCCTCATCCAGGCTGCTATGTTGGAAGATAGAACCAATCAGTGTAACCACAAGTGAACATTCTGCCTTCACAAGGGTTGACCCTCTGGGGGTGGGTGACTTCTATGACAAAGGCACATGGTATTTAAAGACTAAGAAAATGTATGTTTTTCTTTCCTTAAATAGCATGTTTTAAAGTAAATTTCAAGAAACGTATTTTTTAAACAAATAGCACCTCTCTCACATTTTGCCAGACTCATAAAATGGATGTGTTTCCAACTGGGATGGCTGATGACAGCACCATAACCACATCTTCCAAACACATGTGCTGGCCTTCAAAGACTTTATACCATCCAGTCCTTGGGGCTGGTCAGCTTTCTATGCTTCCACAGGACACTAGCTAGAACCATTTTTGTAATCAAAATTTCAAGATGACTTAACGATCCCAAGAACAAACAAGAGTAGACCCACACCCTTGCACACAGTTCATCATGAACATGAGGCCTGGGGACCAGCAGTGGGGCCTGTCCTCTACTTGGTCTATAAAAAGGCAGACTCTGATCCAACCCTTCCTTCTCATTTCGTTCACTCAGATTAACTCACTTCAACCCCACAAGCAACCTCTCAACGCACTGGCAGCATTAAATGGTTTAAAATACACTTCAAACACATACTTCCTATGAGAAACACATATTTCTCTTATTTGTCAAAATCTGTCAGGGATATGAGAATGCGCTACCTCATCTATAGGTCTCATTCTTTAACAATCATACTTTAAATCTATTTTTCTTCCTCCAGGGGGTGTCCAAAGCCATTTAGCCATTTTGCTTCAATGTCCAGTCTTTTTTCCAAAGGGCACATCCTCTGGGTTCACAGTGGCTCCCGGTGAGGAGGGTTTACTGGTGGGCTGTGGGCAATCACTCTGAGACTTTCCCATAAATCACCTGTACCAAGTGCCTAACGCCAGCAAAGCTTACCTAGTGAATGAGGCTCTTTTTTTAAAACACACTTCCTCACGACACCTGTATGATTAGCAAGTTCTTACATCAAAGATATTACTTATCTAAATTATTATGCTCTAGGGATTAGTATTATCAGAATACAGCTCCATTAAAGGGAATGCTGGTGACAAAGCAAGAATATAAACACATAATACAATGAAGCATATTATGCTTCTATCTTTATGGAAATATGAAGTATAAGTTAGTTTTAACTGAGATTTAAAATATGTTAAATACTTATTACTAACATGAAGCAGAAATTAAATATCAATTTCTTAAGAAATATGAAAATAGGATAATTCCTTCATTAAAATGTTAATATCACCAAATAATTCAATTAAAAAAAAGACGATATCATGCCTTCAAGAGAGACATTGTCTCCTAAAAGCTTATTATTTGTGGTAGATAGTATCTTTGCTTTTAACAAGCTTTAAATGCATTTTAATAAAATGATAATTTTCACTCTAACAAGTGAAAATTCCAAGATGTATAATTATGAATTATAATCATGCACATGTGGGATTTTTTTCTGTTAGTCCATCAGATTTGGTCAAGAACTCAGACACTTTTTAGAAATTAAAAAAGATGTCTTGTTCTTATTAATAATAAAAATATGTGATAATCAAGACAATAATATAATAAGTGTCAGTTTACTTAATTAATTATTAAATGAGGCAATAGGGACTTCCCTGGTGGCGCAGTGGTTAAGAATCCGCCTGCCAATGCAGGAGACACAGGTTCGAGCCCTGTTCCAGGAGGATCCCACATGCTGCGGAGCAACAAAGGTTGTGAGCCACAACTACTGAGCCTGCGCTCTAGAGCCCTCGAGCCACAACTACTGAGCCTGTGTGCCGCAACTACTGAGGCCTGCGTGCCTAGAGCCCCTGCTCTGCAACAAGAGAAGCCACCGCAATGAGAAGCCCGCGCACCGCAAGGAAGAGTAGCCCCCGCTCGCCACAACTAGAGAAAGACCGCGCAGCAACAAAGACCCAACGCAGCCAAAAATAAATAAATAAATAAATTTATAAAAAATAAAAAATAAAATAAGGCAATAATAATTAAATAACCATAATAATTAAAATGAGTATCACCTTCCAACATGCCAGGCACTCTTATACATACTTCACACGTATTTATTTAATACTGAAAAGGTTCCTGCGAGGTGGGTGTCGCTGCTGCTTCCTTTAGAGCAGGCAGAGGCTCAGGAGCCAGCTCGGGGCCACCGCAGCCCTCGGCGCAGCCAGACTCGGAGGCAGGCGGCCCGTGCCCAGGCTGGCGCTCCTCACTCCGCAAGGGCCATCTCTCCTAACTGGCTTTTGTCACAGGACAGCAGCACACATATGTGGAAGGACGTGCCTCCATATTTTTAACCTGCTAGACAACATCCCAGAAATTCTACTCTGCCTCCAGGCCCTTGTCAACTTGTGAATTAAATACACATTATCGTTCCAAACGTCTGAATTCTCTCTCTACTAAAGCTAATATGTCACCATGGTGCCAAGCGCTGCATTCATAGCTAAAGTCTGTCGGCTTTTCTATTATGTGCTCCCTATTTTTAAAATAAATCTTTTAAAAAAGATTTATTTATGATATTTGAAAGTTACATAGATCGGTACAATAGCAAGAAAAGGAAAGAAACAAACGATCCCGCTACCCAAAGGGCTGTGAGTTGTAATACAGGTCACGGCCGCTGTCAGAACATTCCTATCTATTATCAAAACGTGCCGCCCTGTCAGAATCGTCCATCAAAACGAATTCTGCATCCTGCTTTAAACTGAAATTCACCGGTCAGCCTAAGATTCAAAAGATCTTCCAAATTCATACTTTCTTGTGATATTTTCTGAAGTCAAAATTTACTCTCAATAAATGAATATAATATCAAACTAAACAAAACAAATTTTCCTCAAAAATGATCTTTCTAAAGACTAATAAGCCAATTTCCTACAAACATCCAAGAAGTTGAATTTCTCAGCATCTGAAACTCTGGGTTCCACTCCCAGCTCTGTACCGGGCATTGTGCTGGACCTGAGGATACAGGGTCAGAGGGAGGGGCTATCTGGAAGGGGCTCTAACCTCTGCCGGTGAGGCGGAAGCACCGACAGCGTGAGCGAGGCACCAGGGCAGAGGCACCCAAAGCCCCGGGGACCCGGTACGGCTTCAGAAAACCACCCTGCAGACGGAGAGGCAGAAGTAAGGGCAGTGAGGGCACTCCCGGCCAGGGGATTTGTTCAGATTAGGACAGCGGGGGAACGGTGGGGGGAACAGTTGGGATGGAAAACTGAAACTCTAAACATAGGCTGGGACAGGTGTGAAACGTCTTAAATAGGAGGCCAAGCAGTGAGGATTTTAAGTTCTGAAGGGGAGTGGCACGTTTTAGCAGGAGGGCTCTACTGTCATTACTGAAAGTCCCCTGGGGGGGACGTGGTGGCTCAGGTACCTGCCAGGGACTGCAGGGGAGACCCCTGCAGCAGACCTGAGGGGGCTACCTGTGCGCTGGGGAAGGGGTACCTCAGGAGGGCTGCTCTGAGCACGCACAGTGCAAGGGATCAATTTCCAGACCCTCAGTTTCCACGCATACTCTTCCCTAACCCTGTCTTCCTGAGCCGTCTCCCCAGCTCCAGGCCTCCCTGCCCCGCCTTCCCTTTCACAATCGTCCTTCCCCTGCTTTAAACAAGAACGGAATACCTCTCACCACGCTGAATCTTAAGGACTTTCCACCCTGGATAAAACCCTTTTGGTGTCAAAATGAAAACACAGTTTGAGTTCATTTCATCAGGGTACCAAAACATAAATGCCCCTGAATCCATCTCATTAAGGGATGTGTTTCCAATTAAATACTCATAATAGTCATAATCCAATAATCCAACCATAATAATAACTCAATACAGAATTAGTTTTTTAACAAAGTTTGCGGCTACTGGAAATAAAAGTTTCAAATGCGATTTATAAATGTGTGCATGCGTGTTTGTGTGCATGTGTGTACACACATGTGCACATGTATGGATGACTATATGTATCTGTGTTGCAGGAAAGTATGACAGGGTAATCATGAAAACTTTTGAAGCATAAAAGAATATTACATTAGGATGAAATTCTGTGTGTGTGTGGTGGCAGGGAGGGGCAGGGAAGCAGAACCAGCACTACCTCCAAATAGCAAAGAAAATATTTTTCACATACTTTTGAAACAGATGACAATATTAAATCACTATGGCATTTATATAATCAAGTGGATCCATTCAGAAGAATGATGTAACAGTTCTATTTTTAAATGTCAGTATTTATAATAGATATTTCTTGAAACTGTTTACACTTATGAAAGTTTTATTATCTTTAAAAAAAGTATGCAAGGAGGTAGCCGGGACGGCCCGGCTGCACCAGTTCCTCCACTGTCAAGCCCCACAGGCTGCTCCTGGTTGGAGCCCTGCTTTCCGAAGCCCCCATGACGATGAGGGGTTCACGCAGGTGCTCAGTGCACCTCCACCCTGTAGGTACGCGAGCTGGGCCACCTTCCTCCCTTGCTGACACGCGCTCTTCTGAGTTGGGCCTCCACAAACACCGCGGTAATTTCTTGGCTGTACCTGTGGTGACACCACGTTCTCTTTGCCATGTAGACTCAGACACCCTGTCTGAGCCAGGGTTAAGGGCTGTCAGGGGGTCGATTCCAACGACACAGAGTGAGGAAGATGGGGTGCGTTCCGCACCCGTGGCCAGCACGTCAGCTGGACTGGGTTGCTGGGCTGGTGGGGTAACCGAGACCTTCCTCCAAGTGTTCAGGCGACTTTCCCTGCTTGTTATGTATAATACATACACTCAGGGCCCACGGTAGCACAGGTGCCCACGGGCTTGTGATCACAGGTGAAGCTCGTGATCCCAGTTTCGGCAGCGGGTCTCTCATTAAGCTGCACCTCCGAGTCTTCACAAACTCCCACCCGGCTCCCTGAATTAACTGGAGGCTCACAGCTGCTGAGGTCCATGTGGATTCTCTCTAGAGCAGTCCTTCGCCAGTTTAGTATCAGAATCACCTGGAGAGCCGGCTGAACCGCAGGCTCACGGACCCCATTCCCAGAGACTCCGGTCAGTCGGGCAGCGTTAAGACGCTGAGGCTCTGAACGTCTCACGGGCGCCCCGGTGACGCCGGTGCTGCTGGTCCCCGGACCGTACTCTGAGCGGCTGTGCTCTAGCGCCTCTGCAGAGCACTGCTCTCTAACCCTGCTGTTCAACCAGCAGCAGCAACTGCGAACTTGTTAGAAATCTTGGTTTTCTCAAACTGTGCTGTGCATCTGAATCACCTAAGTATCTTGTTAAGATGCAGAATTTGATAAAGTAGCAATGAGATGGAGCTCAAAATTTTGCATTTCTAACAAGCTCCCAAGATGATGTGGCGATTACTGGACCAAGGACCACACTTCACGTCTGGCCCAATCATTTGCAGCCGTGGCTGTACAGTAACATCATCTGGTGCTTTAAAAAAAAGTCCTGAACCAGCCTGGGTGATTTTCATGGGCATCTAGGGTTAAGAAACAGTGTCATATACTTAAAATATACTTAAAATATTTTTATTCTATGTTGTTACTTTTCCTATCATTACGTTAAGTATACGGGCCCAGCACTTTTCCGAGTTTCATGCTACTTGCCCTCTGTCAGTGCATCTCCCATTTTCTCACTGTCCAGGCACCCTTAGTAGGGCAGCCAGGGGTCCTCATCTCCACCCCTCCGCCACCTCCTCCCGTTTCAACTTTCATTTCCAAACTAAGCATAGACCTCTCATTACCACTTTCACTGAACATGGGCTTTATATATTTTTGCCCATATCAACCATAAAAGAATTTTGAAAAACTCTATCCCCTTCACATATTTTAAGTTTACATTTAAATAAGTAAATTTAATTTCTAGTGTATTTTATAAATTTTTAAATTTATTTTTGGCTGCATTGCTGTGCACTGGCTTTTCTCTAATTACAGCGAGCGGGGCCTACTCTTCATTGCGGTGTGCGGGCTTCTCATTGTGGTGGCTTCTCTTGTTGCATAGCAGGGGCTCTAGGCATGCGGGTTCAGTAGTTGTGGCCCACGGGCTTAGTTGCTCCGCGGCATGTGGGATCTTCCCGGACCAGGGCTCGAACCCATGTCCCCTGCATTGGCAGGCGGATTCTTAACCACTGTGCCAGCAGGGAAGCCCTGTAGTGTATTTTAAAGATTTTTTTTTTTTTGATGTGGACCATTTTAAATTTTATTTATTTATTTATTTATGCCTGTGTTGGGTCTTCGTTTCTGTGCGAGGGCTTTCTCTAGTTGTGGCAAGCGGGGGCCACTCTTCATCGCGGTGTGCGGGCCTCTCACTATCGCGGCCTCTCTTGTTGCGGAGCACAGGCTCCAGACGCGCAGGCTCAGTAACTGTGGCTCATGGGCCCAGTTGCTCCGCGGCATGTGGGATCTTCCCAGACCAGGGCTCGAACCCGTGTCCCCTGCATTGGCAGGCAGATTCTCAACCACTGCGCCACCAGGGAAGCCCCCCTCTAGCGTATTTTAAACAAAACTTCAGATCACTACTTTCAATGAATCTAAAGAGACCTAGATTCTACTGTGAAATGATACCTACCGTCATTCATTTAAAAATCTCCTTTTAATACCTACAAATTTTACATCCTTCAATCCACGGCAGAATTGTTTTTCACTGTAATATGTATTACGTTTGGAAGTCTTTTATCACTGTACCACACTTCTCTACATAAGAAAGGATAGTTATTTCATTTTTTTCAAATTCCTGTGATCCTAAAACTCTAAATGTTAAAAAAATTCCTGAGTTGGTTATCCATTCTAATTATTATTAATACTTAATAATCAAGCCAATATACATCATTACAAATTTTGAAAAATACTGAATATAAAAAGTAAAATTCTAGTGGAAATGCATCTCAATGAGATGAATGAGACTGTTCTCTGTTTAATTAGTTCATATATTTATGGATGAATATTACTTCTAGCTAAAATGAGAAAGTGTTCAGCATCAATTTTATTTCTATTTTTTGTTTTTATAAATGTATGCACTGAGAAAACTTATTTTCATAAATAAGTAGATGGGAATGGAAGTTTTTTTGTAACAGTGTCAGTCACTTCTTTGACATTATTCCTATTGGTTATGCCCAAAGTCACATAGTAATTTATCATCAAACATTTTTTTTAATGATCTACTGGCTGACAACTTGATTAGGTCCTCCTTCCATTTTATTGAAAGTTACGAATTGTAAGCCGCCTGACTTGCAAGAGGATTTCTTACCCAATTATTAAAGTCATCCACTTTCTCAGCACTGACCCCAATGTTTGAAATGATCCTTTGTCTGGCAGGCGGAGGGCTTGATAGTCCAGAGCAATGCACCAAAGAAAGGTTGTTAGCATTTGGTGGGAGGAATGCCTTCCTTTTGCACGGTGGGAGAAAAGCAATTGAGAAAGGAAGGTGAAGGGTCTGCCCCTCTATTGCTGATGTTCCTCAGGCAGATCAGTCTGGGAGACAGTACATGTGTGAGTTTGGGGGTAGAAACTGATTCCCGGAAAAGCATCCATCTCTGAGGGTCCCTGGAGTAACTGAACCCTGATCTGAAGATCCCGGATCTAGATTAACCCCATCAGTTAGTGGTGAGCAGAGGGGGCGTGCCTTTGCCCAAACTAATGCCTGCAGGGCCCAGGCAGCCAGGCAGCAAAAACGACTTCACTGAGCGGTGTGAGATACTCTCCAACTTCTTTGTCTACCTTTCGTTCACTTCTTTTTGGTAGAGACTGGGCATAGCAAAAGATTTCTCTGCTGTAAGAAAGAGAACAGGGCGAACAGTATAATAAATGGCGCCTGGCGGGTGTCCTTGCTGGGGCCACAGTCCGGGACAGCGGGGACACTGGCGGGTGAGTAAAGGCACCCAGGGCGTGAGCAACAGCTACTCAGCTTCAGCTCACCGCTGTCCTGAGGGGGATGTGCGTCCCGCGCCACCAGCTCTTCAGCATTTACATGGACTCTCCCGGCTTCTGAGAGGTTGTTGCCATTTCCTGAACAGTCCTCTCTGGGCCTCCGCTAGGGCAGGGCCTTGCTCTTGTCTTGGAAGTCGGTATATTCCGTCTGTGAACAGAGCAGCGTCTGCTGACTCCAGGCACTGCTGTTCCCCCCTCAGGGCCGCCTCCTCCCCAACTCTTCAGCCATCTGAGTCTTACTCAACATGTAGGTCTCAGTTCAGCATCAGACCCTCAGGAAAAACCTTCCCAGTTCCCCCAGACGTGGCTCGGTGCCCCACCCTGGGGTTTCCATAGTGACCTGTGCTTCTCTCTATCATGGCTCACATGCTTGTTTTAATCATTTATTTCATGAGATGACCCTCTCATCCTTGGCTTCCCTAACTGTTCATTGCTAGCACAAGGCTTGGTGCGTAAGAGATATTCTATAAATCACTGTGGAATGGTCATCAGCGTTTGCTGTGTACACCACGCAGGCCTTGCACTGACCACGTCTTTCGGGCACCATTACTACAGATTATTATAGACCCTGGCGATGTGCAGTGCAGCTGCCCCAAAGGAATGACTGACCAATTACATTTGCTAAAGGAAATTCTCCCCCTGCGAACTGCTGCACAGCCACAGACCTTCGGTAACTGAACCTTAGGTATGTATCCTGCTCATACGAACAAGGGGGCCTGGGGTCAAAGTCTTACTGGTCATGACCAGCCCTCACCACTTCTAGACAAGTCCAGGAGCACGCAGAGATCAAAGATGGGTCATGTGGGTAGTTTCAATGGGAGTTCTTTTTGTACACAGAGTGTTAGGCATTCGTACAGAACTGTCCTGTTTAATATGGTAGTCTCTGGACACATGGCGTATTAAAATTAAAATAAATTGAAATTAATAAAATTAAAAATCCACTTTCTCAATCACACTAGTCACATTTCAAGTACTCAATAGCCCCATGCAGGTACTGGCCACCACATTGTACAGTTCAAATAGAGAAGATCCCCATCATCACAGGAACTCCTACTGGCTCATAGGTCACAGCGCAAATGCTCCCAGCTCAGTAGCTAATGTGAAAGAACCAACATAAGATTCAGAAGCATTTCTCTTCGAAGAAGAGGGCTGTCAACACAAACACCCAAGTTACCTCAAGAATGAAGAACCTTAATCTCTCCTCTAAAACACCTGCCCCTCACATAGCTCTAAATCTGCAATAATTTAACATTCCACAATGAATGTTTTCCCAAAACAAAGATGAGTGTGCGCCACAGGAAGACTAGAGCCTCTGCCTCAGGAGGAGGAGCTCAACTGAACAAGCTGTTCAAACGGGGGAGGTGGCCAATTCGTCAAATAGTTTTTGAAGCCAGAAAAGTTTCTCTCCACTTTTAAATACCGGTTCATGTATTTTTAAGGTATTGTGCAGGTTAAAGGCAACACAGTCAAGGAGTAAACCATATCCCACAAATGGCTAGTTTGGACTTCTGATCTAGAGTAATACCCTAGGAAAGAAGCCACAAGAGGAAGAAGGAATGGGGAGTTGTTATGGACTGAATTGTGTCCCCCTAAAATCCATATGTGGAAGCCCTAACCCCCTTGTGACTGGATTTGTAGACAGAGCCTCTAAGGAGGTAATTAAGATACAATGAGGTAATAAGGTTGGGCCCCAATTTGATAGGACTGGTGTCCTTATTAGAGAAGGAAAAGACGCCAGCCATCTCTCCATCCCTTGCTCTCTCTACCCTCCTCCCTTTCCCCCTCTCCCCATGGGTGCCCAGAGAACACAGAGAACACGGCCCTCTGCAAGCAGGGAGAGAGGTCTCACCAGAAAGCAACCCTCTGGCACCTGGCTCTTGGAGTTCCAGCCTCCAGAACTATGAGAAAATAAAAGTTATTTAAGCTGCCTTGTCTGTGGTATCTTGTTATGGCAGCCCGAGCTAATACAAGAGTCTTAACTTCTATATCTAAGTTACTTTATGTGTATGTACATAAGTTATGTATATAACTTATACATAAGTTGTGAGGAAATCAATTTCTACAAATCACATATTGAATGGCTTAGAGATGAAGAACTTATTTTAATAGTCCATTTGTAAAGCAACTCGTTTTTTAAATTACCGTCTGACATACGGGGCTTGCAGAACACGGGCGCTGCATTATTTCACACGGCTCAGTCAGTTTTGCCCGCAGAAGGGCCCCACTCATGAGAATAATGACGCCTATGGCTTGAAGGCTATAATTCCACTGACTTGTTCTATGTATTTCCGACATAATCCATCTCTTGAAAATTTTCCATATTTTCTCTGTAAAAGCCCACACTAATAGTTATATAAATAAGAACCATTGTGGGGCTTCCCTGGTGGCGCAGTGGTTGAGAATCTGCCTGCTAGTGCGGGGGGCGCGGGTTCGAGCCCTGGTCTGGGAGGATCCCACATGCCGCGGAGCAACTAGGCCCGTGAGCCACAATTACTGAGCCTGCGCGTCTGGAGCCTGTGCTCCGCAACAAGAGAGAGAGGCCACGATAGTGAGAAGCCCGCGCACGGCGATGAAGAGTGGCCCCCGCTTGCCGCAACTAGAGAAAGCCCTCGCACAGAAACGAAGACCCAACACAACCAAAAAATAAATAAATTAAAAGAAAAAAAAAAAAAGAATCATTGTGAACTCTTCTCAAAAAAGTGTTGCTTCAGGGACTTCCCTGGTGGCGCAGTGGTTAAGAATCCGCCTGCCAATGCAGGGGACGCGGGTTCGAGCCCTGGTCCGGGAAGATCCCACATGCTGTGGAGCAACTAAGCCCGTGTGCCACAACTACTGAGCCTGCGCTCTAGAGCCCGCATGCCACAACTACTGAAGCCCGCACGCCTAGAGCCTGTGCTCCGCAACAAGAGAAGCCACCACAATGAGAATCCCGCGCACCCCAACGAAGAGTAGCCCCCGCTCGCCGCAACTAGAGAAAGCCTGTGCACAGCAACGAAAACCCAGTGCAGCCAAAAATAAATAAATTTAAAAAATTATTTTTTTTAAAAAAGCGTGGTTTCAACACACATTTTGCATATATTAACTTTATCTTTACCAACCCTATTTTTATAGCAGGCGAAGGATTAGAAATGGAAGTGGCAGAAACTCAGGATGTGTGGGAAAACATCCATTCCCCAACTTCCCCATATTAAAAGTGCTTGCTTGCCTTCTCCTCCCACCAAAGTCGGCTCTGATGGCAGAACCCAGTCTGCCTTGACCCTCAGTATATTCTCAATGCCCAGCATGGTGCTGGCACTTACCAAGTACTCAATAAGTCTATGCTGAGTGAAGGAAATAATGGAGGATGGATGGATGAACATGCTGGAAGAATCCGGGACTTAGTACATGTTTTGGGATAGACGAGAGCTGGGAGTGAGACAACTTTGTATGGAATTGAGAAGAAGAACCTGCCTTGGGGTAGGGAGTACAAGGGCACAGGCTAATTTAGTTTCCAAGTGAAAATGTCCAGCAACACCACGGATTCTGTTCTCAGGGCCCGACGTCCCGATCACTGGGTCAGACGGGCAAGCTTTGTCCCCTGTCACCAGGAGCTGCATAATCTCTTGGATGAGGGAGAGACAGACACAGAGGGAAGCCAGAGACCAGTGAACCAAACAAAGTCACTAAACAGAAAAAAGTCAATAATTGAAGAGATGCACAGGGGCAAGTCTTCCATTTTAGGGCATCTTTACTAAATCAGGCAAAGAAGTTAAAAAATTAGAAGATAATCAGGATTTTAGAGTCATAGTGGACTTAAAATGATTCATCCAACGTTCCACTTAGCAAGGACTGAACACTGAGAAATGTCTGGAGAGAACATTTGACCAAAGGTGATACTTAAAGTCACAGAATCAATGAGTCCTCCAAGGAGAAGTAAACAGCAGAAAAACAAATAAAACATTGCACCCAAGGACTAGACAATGGAGAGTCCGCACACGTGGGGGTAAGGGGAACCAAAAAGAGCTAGAAACACCCAAAGAAAAGGAGCTGGAGGGAGAACAAGAGCACAGGCCGTGAGAAGGTACCTGAGAAGCCAAAGTTGCAGAGAGATCAAGAAAAGGAGAGTACAAACAGTGGTCCATTACACAGGGCGAAGAACGAAGACAGGAGAAAAAGCAATGCATTTGGTTCCTAATTGCTTCATTCATTCACTGAACGAGTCTTTACGGAGTCCCTATTACTTTTCATGTATTCTTCTAGCTGCGTGGGAAAACAGACAAAAATCCCTGGCCTCGTGGAACTTCCGTTCTGGTGGAGATAAGACAGTACACATAAAGAGCTGAGGCTGTAGGAGATGTCGACGTGCTGGGCGACACTCAAAGTGCAGACCAGGGGACCAGACAACAGGACAGCAGTTACAATGGTCCGCAGTCACACCGAGCACCGTCCTACCCCAAATCTCCTCTTCTTAATTATCTCACTGGTGCCGCACCTCTCCATACACGAAAGGGAAGGTGAAAGTTCTGCTAACAATGCTCTTCTGACCTCGGAAGCAAAATTAATTGCTCCCTTGCCTGTGCTTCCACATTTTCTACCGAAGTCCGTTTCATTTGGCATTTAACACACTGTATTCTTGTCATTTGTTCGTGGATCTGCCTCTCCTCAAGAAAAAGCAAGCTCAGGAAAGGCAAGGACCATGTGTCTTATTCAGTTTCCTCAGTGTCAAGCATAATGCCTGGTAGATATGAGATGCTCAGTGTTTCTGAACAAAATACCAGAAAGGAAATTTGATTTTTTTTAAAATGGGGGGGTTATACATTTTGGAACAAAAATGAGACACGAAGACCCTAAAAGTCAAAGGAAACGACCCTGCAGCACTTCTGACTGCTTTTCCTCAGACGTACAGGGACGAACACAGAAATGGTGTAGGGCTGACTCCAGAACAGCAAAGTATGCAAGCTGTGCCCATAATGATGATAAGGCTACTTTTCTATGCATCCTTGAGTGTTCTTCCAGGCTAGGGTGATACTCAAAATACTTAATGACCACCATGCCCACATGGTAGTGGTACCAACCAATTAGCACCGAAGCCAGTGGAGGCACAATGGTTTCATATCCAGTCCTTCAGGTGCAGACTTCAGAGGTGGATACAATCCAGCTAATCTCAATGCCAGTGTAGAGTTCAAGGAAGCAGAACTGCTGACTTGATTTCCATCAAGAACATGCTTTCTGTCGTAATTTTTTTAAATGTTGTAACTCAAATGAACAAAGAAATGAAAGGCTCTAAATATTTCCTATTCATTTTATATTTCTTTATGATAGTAATATTTTTGCATAATTTTTTTCTGAGGCCATTTTCTCTATTCGCTTTGGTCTTCCTGAGTAGACCAAAGACATGTGAAACCCCTGAAACTCTCTTAAATGAGCTAATAACCAAAGGTCAACCTCTTTGTATGGCTTTTATACATAAATCATTCTGACTAATCAGTGTGCTTCCCAAAGTCTTAAGGAAAGGAAAGGCAGAAGGCTGAATTCTGGAGCACATCTGTGCTGGAAACCTTCCCAAATGAGAGCAGATCTTTGTGTGATTCAGCCCTGTCTGAATTAATATAGCCATGGAGTGACACACTGACAGGGAGATATACTAGCGTGTGCAACAATCTTTCAAGGAAAGTGAAGGGAGAAGCATAGTGTGGGACACAATACCAGATGGGATGCAGCTCAACAAACTCCATTATCAGTAAAACAGGCAAACAAACAAACAAACAACAGCCCACTCCACGGGGTCAGCTGAATGGGTTGCCACCACTGACATTTCTTTTCAAGTTCTAACTCCTACTCCTAAGTCCAAGTTGGGGACCAAAATGAAAAAAACAGTCATTCTTTCAAGTCTTTCACTAGAGTTTTTGTACTTCTGGGTTTTTGCTTGTATCTTGTTCCCTCGGAAAATCACACAGTACAGCCTTCAGACTCGCCAGAGGGTCATTCATGTCTATAACTAAGGTGAACCAGAAAATCCCCAGCTCACTTTTTTATGATTTTATAAAACTATGCAGAATAATAGTCCTCAGAATCCACCTTAAGAAGCTACACTTGACAGATATTCCTGGGCCAACAGCGAGTTACACTGACAATCAGAAGTCACATTTCTTACACTCTCTGATGACCTGCTTTGCCACATAGAGAGCTACACTAGGCTCTGAGAGTGGGAACTGATTTTGTGCCAAGGAGGATATTTCTGAAGATCATAAAAGGTAAGAGGGCATAGGCAGAATAATTACCTGAAATAACAGAGACTCACAGGCAGAGACCATCGCTAAGAACTCACTAATCGGAACACAGAAAGAGTCTACATCTTAAGATAAATTCCTGGCTTCTATTATTTCTGATATAAATGCCACCTTTTTTTTAACATCTTTATTGGAGTATAATTGCTTTACAATGGTGTGTTAGTTTCTGCTTTATAACAAAGTGAATCAGCTATACATATACATATATCACCATATCTCTTCCCTCTTGCATCTCCTTCCCACCCTCCTTATCCCACCCCTCTACATCTCAGAATCAAAGTGTTCTTGGAAAAGTGGGGAATCCAGCACTTTGGATCTGGTAATGATCTTCACAGGAGCTAAGTGGCCTTTCACTTTAACAATACTTTACCCAGTTTTCTTAAGGCTTGATTTAATATTCTCAGCTACCGTGCAAAGATCTACAGTTTTACTTACCTGCTGTAATTGCCTTCTATAAGAGCCAAAAGAACATCATTTATTGTGATCAGTAAGAAAACATTATGACTAAGTGGTAAAGGTAGATCTGAGCTGTCATCAGAAGGTGACCAAATGTTAGGCTGCATACACAAAGCAGCAACCAGGTTAAGGACTTTCAACATGGTTTTAAAACTTGAAAACAATTCTGCAATATAAATAATCTACAAGCTGGAGTTTGAAAACCTCAAAAACTCTTAAGGAAGAGAAGCTAACCAGATGTTTCTGAATTAACAGATTCAGAATATTGAACTCATTCATAAAAGGAAAGAGTACTGGGAAGTGTGCATCATTTGTATTCAATGACTGAGAAAATTGTATTTACAACTAACAACCAGTTCTGTGGTCTCATCTCAGCTGATAACCATTACTTTGCTTGAGGTTTCCCCAAACAAGATGTATAATGAATAGATGTTAGAGTTCATAAAATGACCGTAAGGAAAATTCAGTTTTCTATCCCCTTTGTCTGTGCCCTCTAAAAATTTCTTATCTTTCCATATCAATTATAGTGTCAGAGAAATCAGACAAAGCGCTTCAGTGAATGTAATATCCGAAGTGATGAGAGCTAGGAAGATACTTACTGCATGAGTAAGTGAAAATGTTGAGTCACTCTCCATGTAAGTTTTGAAATGTTATGCTTCCATATTATGAGCCTATAGTGCAATGATCTTAAATTCTCAGTCACCTAAATTCAGGATGTGTCTGAAGACACTGGATCCAGAGCCAAGGGTAAAAGTCATTAGGGTTACTTCTATTTACAGTTCTAAAACTGCCACAATTAAGAGTCCTGTGTTTAAATATCTGAATATAATCATTTAAATTGGTATGGTTAACAAAGGGGCAGGAGGAGAGGTGGTTTGGAGAAATTATTAAAGTTGAGTTCTGGCATCAAAACAGAAGCTCTCGCTTTTTAAAACACAGCCAAGCTCCTCTGAGGTCGGGTGTGTAAGAGCTCTTGATGGAGAATCTCCAGTGCAAAAGGAGGGCTGACTCGGAGGACGGCTACTTTCCCCAAGTTTGGCCTTTTCCTTGGGCTTCCCTCATCTGTACACATGTTGGCACCAAGGGCATGCCCAGCCTCCTTCCAGGAGAAACGGGGGGCGTTGGGAGTCAAACAAACCTTGACTTGAATTCTCAACTCCCCATTTACTATTCTTGTGATTTCCATCAATAACCTAACTTAGGGCCTTGGTGCCCTCAGCTTTGAAACAGGTTGGTCATTAAGGAGCAGGGCTAATATGGAAGGAAGGTGCACATGAACGCCTGTCACCAGCTCAAGGAGCACCAGTGCCCTTCCTCTACCTATGCCCTTGGGGAATCACTTAACAGCTTATTTGTAAATTCTCATCAAATCTGATATAGCTTAGAACAGCTTTGCTCTTATATCTCCTAAAACTATCACTTCCTCAGTTCAAGTTGACATCTAAAGGTTTTCAGTACAGATTTGAAGAACTGCAAAGAATATAATTTCCAGTGTATTTTAATATTTTAATATTCTAGTGTATTTTAGTAATATAAACTATTGCAGCACTCTTTTATATGTATCCAAAGGAACCTAAATATTTGATAGAGTAGGTCTAAGGATTTGATACACAGCATCACCCATTTAAGCAATACATGAACAAGCACTAATTTTTAATATCAGAAGTTTACATCATTTCTATTTTTCTTCCTGAACTGGTATTTCCATTCTACTCCTCCCACAGAATTTTATCTTAATTTACTATATTTAATGATTCAAAGTATTTTACTGATCACCCTATCATAGCCTCTGAAAAAAATATAAAAATTAAAAATTCCCAGCAACCATATGCCTCTGGGGTTAAAAAAACCCTCTTGGATTGAGTTATTGCTACAATTATTATTTGCAGTCTGTGAAAGATAAATACATGTATAACAAATTTTGATGAATATTATATATAAAAGAAAAAAAAATCACTGGAAATGCATCTCTCCAAGAGATGGATGCAAGGTTTACCCTAATTCTAATCCTACTTTTCTTTTTTGTAAAAATAACTGCTGGGAAATTTTGCTCATAGAAAAAAGTAGATGAGAATGGAGGGAATTTTGTTATAGAAATATCTCTCAATTGTTTAAACACCTCTGAGTATACCAAAAGTCACAGGGTGATTTATTAGTTAGGATAGACTACTTTTTGTTCCAATAACAAATAAACCCTGAAATCTCAGTGCTTAGCACACCAAGTTTTACTTCCCACTTATATCGAGTCCCATTCAGACGGGGTGATTCTCCAGGGCTGTTCTTTCCCTGCACTAATTCAGCCTCTGGGCAGCTTCTACCTGGCGGCTCTACCATCTCCATGGGTGGCCCGGCCACTGTGGGCCCCAGGGGGAAGGCAGAGCATGAAGGTGACTTGCTGGTTCTTAAACACATGGCCCGGAAGTGACACACTCCCTTCTACTCCACACTGAGTGGAGTTAGTCAGTGGCTCCAAGCTGCAGGTGGGCTGGAAATGTCTTCTTGTCCTAAGAGCAAGGGGACTTTCTATCACTCAGCAATCAATCACCAGAAATTATTTGTAATTAAATGTCAGCTGACAATGCATTTGGGTGTTGCCTCACTTTGTAGACAGCAGGGAATTGAAAACTCCTGATTTATAAAATGATTTATTTCCCAGTTACTAGAGCACTTCACTTTCCCAGTTCTGACACTGATATTTAGAGTTATTCCTTTGTTTGGCACCTGGAAGTCTGTAGCCTCAGATAATGCCTGTACTAAAGAGTCGGGATGGATGTGACACGTGCCCATAAGAGAAGAGCCCCCTGACACACAGGCATCCTCAGGATGATCTGATTTTAATTTTTTTAATTTTTTAATTTTTAATTTATTATTATTATTATTATTTTTGGCCTCGCTGCAGCTTGCGGGATCTTAGTTCCCCAACCAGGGATCGAACCTGGACCTCTCAGCAGTGAGAGCGCCAAGTCCTAACCGCTAGACCGCCAGGGAATTCCCAGGATTATCTGATTTTTGGAAAGTGTATAAGAAAGCACCTGGAAACAGATGTCCTGAGAATTATACATGCCTGCTCACCCTCTTGGAGACCTGTGGGCACCCTGAGAGGTACTCATAGCCCGATCTGAAGAGTGTTGCTTTGGGAGAGTGAGGACGTTGGGCATCTCAAACGTGTTCAAAAGTTGAGGGCAAATTACAATTCATCGTTTAACCCAATGCCCTAAGATTTACCAAGGGTGAAATTAGGCTGAAATAAGTCACAAAGGGGAAAAGAAAGACAGATTGGGATGAGGAGAGATGGGAATTCCATGGAAAGAACATGAGTAGATAACAAAAATAACCCAGTTTTGTCTTGCAGAGGTGAGAAGAGAATTAGGGCCTCATTATTTTGTAATCACTTTGTCCTTTTTTTCTCAAGTCTGGTTGAGAATCCCCAGCTGTATGCTTCTTCTAAACCTCATTCGCCACCATTTATACATACATTGGGTTCGGAAACAAACTATTAGGACTGGCATTTTCATTTGTGTCTTTGAACTGAAACCATAAGAAGAAAACAAACCCCTAATGCTATTGTGCAGATGGGGTCAATCAGTGGGATGGCTCCGTCACACTTTGCATGCAAGCTGCCCCAAGGGAGATCTAAAAACTCTCATTTTCAAGGTGCACAGCATGCCTTCCTATATCTGTTTGCTGTCAGAACTTTCCAATGGGCTGTGGTTTCACCTTTGCCCGGTAGGTGGATTTACGTATTTGTGTACTTAGTTTTAACTGAACTAACTCTCACAGGGTAGGTAACTGGATACAAAAGTACACCTGGGAAGAAATCACAGATGTGAGTTACTCACAAGTCTAGCACAAAGGAGCGACACAGACACAAATGGCAACACTGACACCTGTGCTCTCCATCAGCCACGTTCCAGGACAAACGGTCCTCTGTAATCAGATGTCGGAAGAACTCGTCCAGAGAACAAACTATCAGGAAGACCAAGTAAAGTATGGATTTTCATTCACAAATGGTATATTGTGCTGTGAGACATGAACTAAAGACGGAATGAAACTTTCATGATTAGCAAGATACCGTTTATTTCACCTTTCAGTATTTCACCTTTTTGTACGACAGCTAAATACTCGTACTTTATAAACAGCTCAGTATGCATATACCAGGGGTGAATGTCAAGGCTTCCTTACTGATGGTGTGCCTATAAAAAGGCTTCAGAGACCATAGCCTAGACTTAGCTCCTTCCATAACCAGCTCCGGGAGGTCTGGGCAGAGCATGTCGTATGCTTCATTACATACCCTACTTAGCAGGTCAATACATGCTAAACGATTAAACTCATCATTCTACTGTAAAGTACACTTCCTGTTTATGTTTCTGAAAATTCTGGCAGTCAAGTACCATTTACCCTATAAAGCCATAGCTGGATCTGAAATCGGTCATTTATAATACAGACACTGCCTCAGGATTGCTCTTTAATAACATTTCAAACCGGTCCTACGGCTTCGGCCATCCAATTCATGTCAAAGAACAACTGAGAGGCTTATGCCTGGCCCTTCTCTCCCTATAATGTTAGAAGCATGAAGAAAATAAGACAGAATTTTATCTGGGCACACAAAAGCCATGTTTTACAGGGCAGTCCTCTTGGACGACTGTTCCTAGACATTATTCTCAGGAACTCACTTTCAACTACTAACCATACATGAGGTCTGCAGTTAAATTAGAATTATAGAGGACAAAAGAATGTTAAGTGGTCGTCAGAATTAAAAGCAAGAGTTTGCCAGCCTGAAGGAGGATCAGTTGAAATGATACCCCATCTGCAAATGTTGTTTGAGGAGCAGACATTAAAATGAGAGAGGCGAGAGAGGCAGTCATTTCTTTTCTAATCTAAGCTTCATCTCCAGCAGAGAATCTCATTACGCTGGACATTCTGAAGATTGGGTCAGAGCTGATCATGTGTCTAAGGTATGTACAATGGCATTTAAACAATTAGTTAATCACTGTACAGAATTCTTCTCATCTTCAAAAAGAAACTCTCATTTACATATTAATTCAGTTCGGAAGACCTGATCCACACAAGTTAACTCAATGTAAAATCTTCAAAGTGAAAACCAAAAACAGGTTGACAGGTGTATAAAGCTTGCCTGAGTTTGACCTCAGAATGGAAATGTGCACTCTCAGGCGAGTTCAGCGCATTCTTTTTCTGGTGTGCAGCTGAGCCACGGGAGCCAGCGATGAAAAATTCATGCAGGGTGCTTCAGCAGTCCCACCTATGGCCTTAACATCTGCTGGCTTCACGTCACATTAAAACTTCAAAGTGAATCCACCCCTGAGATGGTGGCAAGCTTTCACTGGGAGCGGGAGAATGGATAGTTCAGAGAAGTCCTCTCCTTCCCAACAGGAAATACCTGTGCAGAACATGCTGTAACTTACCCTCTTAACCATATAAAAGGGCGGCGGGGGGGGGGGGGGACGTTAAGGGATAATAATGCACAAAACAGCAGGCGGTACCATGAGGGGACTGCATTTCACTTCTAATTGTCATGCTTTTTAAAAATTTTATTTATTTTTATCTCAACCGTCTTTATCTTTTGCTTCCCATAAGCTTCAAGTGCAGCCAAAATATTTAGCAACTGAAAAGGTGGTGAGGTTTTGAACTCTCAAGTACACAGTTGTTTGGGAAAATATGTCACCTCCTCCTGTTAGCTGGGGGAGAGCGCATCACGCATTTTGATGTTTCGAGGCAAGGCTGGCCCTGAGTGCTACTCCACCTTGACACTAGGCTGTCCCTGCAGGAGGAACAGTTTATTATGATGACTGCAAACAAGAGGTGGGCCGCATAGCACTTTCCACTTTTAAATTAATTACAGTGCAATCCACCAGGAAGTTAATTTCCAGTACCCTACCACCTTGATCATATTCACTACAGAAAGGTTCCCTACTTTATTCTCCTGATGCCAAGGGAAAATTTATCATCGTTAAATGATAATTGGCTGTAATATCTTTAGATTCTTCAGAATTGCTGGCTGGCAAGTTTTTTAAATTTTTCATCAATCTTGTTTGGTGTTTTTACGAAGCCTACATTAGGAAAAAGAAAAAAGATGTCTAAGCCTGCAGAACACACTGCATCTTACTACCTGCATGAATAGGTCTTGAGAGTATCTAACTCCATAATAAATCCAATGGGGTTGTGCACCCTCTGTATTTCACAGCCTCACATGGTGCTGGCAGGGAAGTCCTGAACTGCAGTTTCCCCCCTTACAGCGTTCGTTGCAGTCCAGAAAGGAGCAAATTTAAACAATCAGTACTGGGGAATTCCCTAGCAGTCCAGTGGTTAGGACTCCAAGCTTCCACTACAGGGTGCAAGGGTTCAATCCCTGGTGGAGGAACTAACATCCCACAAACCAAGTAGCATGGCCGAAAAGATTAAAACATAAGTAAATAAAAATGAAAATAAATAAACAGGGACTTCCCTGGTGGCGCAGTGGTTAAGAATCCGCCTGCCAGGGTTTGATCCCTGGTCCGGGAAGATCCCACATGCCGCAGAGCAACTAAGCCCGTGTGCCACAACTACTGAGCCTGCGCGCCTAGAGCCCGTGCTCCGCAACAAGAGAAGCCACCGCAATGAGAAGCACGCGCACCGCAACAAAGAGCAGCCCCCGCTCGCTGCAACTAGAGAAAGCCCACGCACAGCAACGAAGACCCAACGCAGCCAAAAATAAGTAAGTAAAATTTTAAAAAAGAGACTATTTTAAAAATAAATAAATAAACAATCAATTCTGGGGTTTTCTGCAGATTTATCAAGACTTCTGATCTTTAGAGGTTTTCAAAATAGAATTTTAGTGAGAAAATGCATGATTGGGTGCTCTTTAAATTTTAGGTAAATCTAACACATCAACAGTGAGGTTCACCCAAGAATTAAAATAAGGCCATTTCCTCAACCTCCTTACTTGTCACATTTTACCCGGTCCCCATAAAAAGCAAAGAACACAGATGGGGACAGAATGCAGGTTTTCTCCTAAGATTTAAAATAAGTCCGTCCATACCATCAACTTCCTTATATCTCACCTTCTACACATTTTACCCAGTGCTAACGAAAAGATAAAACTACACAAGGGAACGAAATGCAAGGCAGTTAATTATAATATTTATGAGCTGCTTCCAACATGCTTCTTGGTTAGAGTAGACACTGAAATTATTAAAAAATTTACATATTCCAATTATCTAACGCATGGTATGGCGTTAGTACGGCAACTTACAAATTCACTGTATTCGTTTTATTTTCTACTGGCTTTGTAGAGTAGGCATGTAGGAAACTACTAGGTGCGGACTACTTCATACCTTCGTGATGTTATTAGCATCAAGTTAACCAGAATATTTGTGGAAACTTTTTCCCCCTCTTCTAATAGACTAAGGTCAATTTTTTTGTTTCTGACTCAGAATTCCACCAATTTGACCTATTATTATCCTGGTATGTATATTACAATTGAGTGCTGAATCAGATTTGCTAAACAGAATAAACGGCTCTAATTATAAAAGTTGGAAGTCATTAAAATTATCACAATATATTTAATAACAAAATTTCCATCTTTTATTATTAATACTGAAAAATCTCCATAAATCATTCTTTTTCTACTATGATTCTTGATTCATAGGGTCCTTTAAATAGCAGTACAACATGCACTGGACTTTGTGAGCCCTACACCTAATCAATGGGCACAACTCTCCAAAGCACCACAAAGGCCCCGCTGATGGCCAGATCTGCACCGCCTGTGGTCTGGAGCTGAGGACTCAATTCCTAGAAATTAGGAGCTGGTGGCAGGGTGGCGGCCACCTAGGAGCACTTGCTGGGCATGTGCGGGGCATGTGTGAGCACACGCAGTTAATGCCCACCGTCTCCTGACCGTGGTGCTGTTCACCCGGTAAACTCTGTTAGGCCTAAAGCAACTGTATCCCTCAAGGACCAGGAGTAGCAAACACTACGGTCTATCCCGCGTATGAAACAAAACTTTTCAAACTACCCGAAGGGGAAAGCCATTCCTTCAAGGTGGTTTTTAAAAAGATGAAATCTACCACTATACAGACAAATCCACTTAACTTACTCTTGTATGACATGATCATGATATTTTGAAATCTACCATGACCATTTCCCAACTGTATTTTCTCAACAGCATAATCACTGCATTTCATACCATGAAGCTTCACACTGCAGACATTTGGTGGCATCTCTGAGATGCACCTTTTGCTCTCTTTTAGCTCCGAGTTCTTGCTTCTGGTCATTTCCCCCTCCTCTGGCAATCAACTCTTCCTAGTAGAATTTCTGGAACCTTCTTTCAAAGGCCAAATATTTAAACTAAGTTGCCTCAAACTAAAACATCCTTAAATTAACTGAACATTTAACTGGGATGTGTGTGTATTTTCTTCATGATCTGGGCTTTTAGTTATTCTTAAGATATACTCCTAATTTTAACACAGCTTAGTATATATGTTTTCTCAAAGTTTTTTTTAAAATTAAAGTAAAAGAACATAACCTGTGGCTTAATCTAGTCTCAAGTTTCATGGATACAACTCCTTATAAGCCAAAAGATGTTTTGTTGTTGTTAAAAACCATACACATAAACAGAGTACAAAAGCAAAAATGTTATTTTAAATTCCCCCAAACAAATAAGATCCCGTATTAAGAATTACCGGTCAGATTCACATTTTCTGCCTATCAGTTCAAAGAAAGCAACTATAGACACTGGATCAATACTGAACCATAATCACTAACCCAGAGAGGTAAGATTTATTGCAAAATGCCCCTTGAGATGGCAGTTATTAATTAAATCCAGAAGTTACTGCTTTCACAATGACCGTGTGGGATTTTGGCACTCACTTGCTATGCTCAGGTGAATGAGTGGGCTGGTCTTGTTCTCCCCATTCCTCTCGTTGACGGCCTGCACGTAGTAAGCCCCTGCGTCGCTGGCCGTCGCTGCCAGGATCACCAGCTGGTTCTCCAGCGTGATGGCTC
Organism: Eschrichtius robustus; assembly: GCF_028021215.1. Lineage (NCBI taxonomy): Eukaryota > Metazoa > Chordata > Mammalia > Artiodactyla > Eschrichtiidae > Eschrichtius > Eschrichtius robustus. The sequence goes on from NC_090839.1 coordinate 90,362,846, forward strand.
TGCATCAGGGAAGAGAAGAGACAGTGTCAAGGCCGGTCCAAATACTTTGTATTTGTAAGACAGATTAATTTACTAGGCCGACCATAAGGGAATGTCCAGAGTTGTTATTGTTGTTGTTGTTGTTTTAAAGGTTAAAAAAAGATCTGGAAGGACAAAAACAAATCCCCAGGCCGACTTGAGGAATGAGTTGGTGGCTGAGCCTGCTGAGGTCCAATGACGTGCTGGCTCCTGCCAGGGGTCTGGGAGCTCCAGGCGCCACGTCCATACATTTGGCCCACCCTCCTTCTCTTAAGAAATGAGAAAATGGAGGATCAGAGAGGTTAAGTTGTTTTTCCAAGGTAAAACAGCAAGGTAACAGTACCAGAGGGAGGACTAGGTCTTCTCACATGTAGACTGGTGCTCTGCCAACCATACCATACACAGACTCTCACCCTTACTTATTTAAAAGAAGAAGAAGAAGAAAAACAACAAACACAAATTCCATAAATCCAAATAACCTTTCCTTAAATGGGTGACCCAGTATCCTTTGCTCATGTTATAGTTCTATATTCTTTTTACTAGTTAAGGAGGTTGGGGGGTAGAACCTGTTAAAAAACAAAAAACAAAAACAAAAACAAAAAAAACAAAGGTAAGTGATCTTTTCCTTGGCTGGTGAAGTGCACTTTGAGGGTCAGACACATTCTGAGCACCAAAATGTCATTTAGCCTACACTCTCATCTTCAAAATGCTAGGAAACTCCTGGGACCCTGGAGTCCCACAACTGTGTCACTCTACGGACGAATAGTTTTATTTGTTCATTTTTAATGCTAGATAGTCATAGCCCTTCCAGAGTCAGCTAAACTAAGATCTCTATTCTAGTAACATAAAAAAACATGCAGGACGTAAAACTGGGGCCTCAGATGTAAATTCGGGGCCTCAGACGTAAAACTGGGGTCAATGATGTAAATCCGCGACCTCGGATCGGATGTGAATCTGGGGTGCAGATGCCTGTCAAGCCCAGGCAGAGTCCCTGGCACGCTGGGTGGTGCGGGCGGCACAGATGGCCCAGCTCTGACCCTGAGGACACCAGGCCGCCACCCTGCCCCTCCGGCAGCTCTGGGTCCCCATTGCCACGTACCAGCTAGGTGGTTCCAGGGATCTGGATGTCCATGTCTTTGGGGGACCATTACTTCGCCTGCCACATGCTTGTGGGATCTTGGTTCCCAGGCCAGAGGTCGGGCCCGAGCTCCTGTGGTGGGAGCTCCAAGTCCAAACTGCTGGACTAACAGAGAACCTCAGACCCCAGGGAATATCAATTGCATTGAGGCCGCCCAGAGGTCCTCCTCTCAGCACCAAGATCCAGCTCTATCCAACTGCCTGCAAACTCCACTGCTAGAAGTCTCAGGCCAAACAACCAGTAAGACAGGAATACAGCACCACCCATCAAAAAAAAAAGAAACAACAAAAAAATATGTTACAGATGAAAGAGCAAGGTAAAAACCTACAAGACCAAATAAATGAAGATGAAATAGGCAAGCTACCTGAAAAAGAATTCAGAGTAATGATAGTAAAGATGATCCAAAATCTCGGAAATAGAATGGAGAAAATACAAGAAACATTTAGCAAGGATCTAGAAGAACTAAAGAGCAAACAAACAGTGATGAACAACACAATTACTGAAATTAAAAATACTCTAGAAGGAATCAATAACAGAATAACTGAGGCAGAAGAACGGATAAGTGAGCTGGAAGATAGAATGGTGGAAATAACTGCCAGGGAGCAGAATAAAGAAAAAAGAATGAAGAGAATTGAGGACAGCCTCAGACCCTCTGGGACATTAAACACACCAACATTCAAATTATAGGGGTCCCAGAAGAAGAAGAGAAAAAGAAAGGGTCTGAGAAAATATTTGAAGAGATTAGAGTTGAAAACTTCCCTAACACTGGAAAGGAAACAGTCAATCAAGTCCAGGAAGTACAGAGAGTACCATACAGGATAAACCCAAAGAGAAACATGCTGAGACACATATTAATCAAACTATCAAAAATTAAATACAAAGAAAAAATATTAAAAGCAGCAAGGGAAAAACAACAAATAACATAAGGTTAACAGCTGATTTTTCAGCAGAAACTCTGCAAGCCAGAAGGGAGTGGCAGGACATATTTAAAGTGATGAAAGGGAAAAACCTACAACCGAGATTACTCTACCCAGCAAGGATCTCATTCACATTCGATGGAGAAATTAAAACCTTTACAGATAAGCAAAAATTAAGAGAATTCAACACCACCAAACCAGCTTTACAACAAATGCTAAAGGAAGGAAACACAACAGAAGGAAAAGACCTACAAAACAAACCCAAAGCAGTTAAGAAAATGGTAATAGGAACATACAGATTAATAATTACCTTAAATGTAAATGGATTAAATACTCCAACCAAAAGACATAGACTGGCTGAATGGATACAAAAACAAGACCTGTACATATGTTGTCTACAAGAGACCCACTTCAGACCTAGGGACACATACAGACTGAAAGTGAGGGGATGGAAAAAGATATTCCATGCAAATGGAAATCAAAAGAAAGCTGGAGAAGCAATTCTCATATCAGGCAAAATAGACTTTAAAATAAAGACTATTACAAGAGACAAAGAAGGACACTACATAATGATCAAGGGATCAATCCAAGAAGAAAATATAACAATTGTCCAAGAAGAAGGTATAACAATTGTAAATATTTATGCACCCAACATAGGAGCACCTCAATACATAAGGCAAATGCTAACAGCCATAAAAGGGGAAATCAACAGTAACACAATAATAGTCAGAGACTTTAACAGCCCACATCCACCAATGGACAGATCATCCAAAATGAAAATAAATAAGGAAACACAAGCTTTAAATGACACATTAAACAAGATGGACTGAATTGATATTTTTAGGACATTCCATCCAAAAACAACAGAATACACTTTCTTCTCAGGTGCTCATGGAACATTCTCCAGGATAGACCATATCTTGGGTCACAAATCAAGCCTTGGTAAATTTAAGAAAATTGAAATTGTATCAAGTACCTTTTCCGATCACAATGCTATGAGACTAGATATCAATTACAGGAAAAAAAACTGTAAAAAATACAAACACATGGAGGCTAAACAATACACTACTAAATAACCAAGAGATCACTGAAGAAATCAAAGAGAAAATCAAAAACTACCTAGAAACAAATGACAATGAAAACACAATGATCCAAAACCTATGGGACGCAGCAAAAGCAGTTCTAAGAGGGAAGTTTATAGCAATACAATCCTACCTCAAGAAACAAGAAAAATCTCAAATAAACAACCTAACCTTACACCTAAAGCAATTAGAGAAAGAACAACAAAAAAATCCCAAAGTTAGCAGAAGGAAAGAAATCATAAAGATCAGATCAGAAATAAATGAAAAAGAAATGAAGGAAATGATAGCAAAGATCAATAAAACTAAAAGCTTGTTCTTTGAGAAGATAAACAAAATTGATAAACCTTTAGCCAGACTCATCAAGAAAACAATGGAGAAGACTCAAATCAACAGAATTAGAAATGAAAAAGGAGAAGTAACAACTGACACTGAAGAAATACAAAGGAGAGAATACTACAAGCAACTCTATGCCAAAAAAATGGACAACCTGGAAGAAATGGACAAATTCTTAGAAAAGCACAACCTTCTGAGACTGAACCAGGAAGAAATAGAAAATATAAACAGACCAATCACAAGCGCTGAAATTGAAACTGTGATTAAAAATCTTCCAACAAACAAAAGCCCAAGACCAGATGGCTTCACAGGCAAATTCTACCAAACATTCAGAGAAGAGCTGACACCTATCCTTCTCAAGCTCTTCCAAAATACAGCAGAGGGAGGAACACTGCCAAACTCATTCTATGAGGCCACCATCACCCTGATACCAAAACCAGACAAAGATGTCACAAAAAAAGAAATTATAGGCCAATATCTCTCATGAACATAGATGCAAAAATCCTCAACAAAGTACTAGCAAACAGAATCCAAGAGCACATTAAAAGGATCATACACCATGATCAAGTGGGGTTTATCCCAGAAATACAAGGATTCTTCAATATACACAAATCAATCAATGTGATACACCATATTAACAAATCGAAGGATAAAAACCATATGATCATCTCAATAGATGGAGAAAAAGCTTCTGACAAAATTCAACACCCATTTATGATAAAAACTCTCCAGAAAGTAGGCATGGAGGGAACCTACCTCAACATAATAAAGGCCATATATGACAAACCCACAGCCAACGTCATTCTTAATGGTGAAAAACTGAAACCATTTCCTCTAAGATCAGGAACAAGACAAGGTTGCCCACTCTCACCACTATTATTCAACATAGTTTTGGAAGTTTTAGCCACAGCAATCAGAGATGAAAAAGAAATAAAAGGAATCCAAACCAGAAAAGAAGAAGTAAAACTGTCACTGTTTGCAGATGACATGATACTATACACAGAGAATCCTAAAGATGCTATCAGAAAACTACTAGAGCTTATCAATGAATTTGGTAGAGTAGCAGGATACAAAATTAATGCACAGAAATCTCTTGCACTCCTATACACTAATGATAAAAATTTGAAAGAGAAATTAAGGAAACACTCCCATTTACCACTGCAACAAAAAGAATAAAATACCTAGGGATGAACCTACCTAAGGAGATAAAAGACCTGTATGCAGAAAACTATAAGACACTGATGAAAGAAATTAAAGATACAGACAGATAGAGAGAGATATCATGTTCTTGGATTGCAAGAATCAACACTGTGAGGATGACTATGCTACCCAAAGCAATCTACAGATTCAATGCAATCCCTATCAAATTACCAATGGCATTTTTCACAGAACTAGAACAAAAAAATTCACAATTTGTATGGAAACACAAAAGACCCTGAAGACCCAAAGCAATCTTGAGAAAGAAAAATGGAGCTGGAGGAATCAGGCTCCCTGACTTCAGACTATACTACAAAGCTACAGTAATCAAGACAGTATGGTACTGGCACAAAAACAGAAATATAGATCAATGGAACAGGATAGAAAGCCCAGAGATACACCCACGCACATATGGTCACCTTATCTTTGATAAAGGAGGCAAGAATATACAATGGAGAAAAGACAGCCTCTTCAATAAGTGGTGTTGGGAAAACTGGACAGCTACATGTAAAAGAATGAAATTAGATCACTTCCTACCACCATACGCAAAAATAAACTCAAAATGGATTAAAGACCTAAATGTAAGGCCAGACTCTATCAAACTCTTAGAGGAAAACATAGGCAGAACACTCTACGACATAAATCATAGCAAGATCCTTTTTGACCCACCTCCTAGAGAAATGGAAATAAAACAAAAATAAACAAATAGGACCTAATGAAACTTAAAAGCTTTGCACAACAAAGGAAAGCATAAAAAAAGACGAAAGGACAACCCTCAGAATGGGAAAAAAATATTTGCAAACGAAGCAAGTGACAAAGGATTAATCTCCAAAATATACAAGCAGCTCATGCAGCTCAATATCTAAAAAACAAACAACCCAATCCAAAAATGGGCAGAAGACCTAAATTGACATTTCTCCAAAGAAGATATACAGATGGCCAACAAACACATGAAAAGATGCTCAACATCACAAATCATTAGAGAAATGCAAATCAAAACTACAACGAGGTAACACCGCACACCAGTCAGAATGGCCAACATCAAAAAATCTACAAACAATAAATGCTGGAGAGGGTATGGAGAAAAGGGAACCCTCTTGCCCTGTTGGTGGGAATGTAAATTGATATAGCCACTATGGAGAACAGTATGAAATTTCCTTAAGGAACTAAAAATAGAGCTACCATATGACCCAGCAATCCCACTACTGGGCATATACCCTGAGAAAACCGTAATTCAAAAAGAGTCATGTACCACAGTGTTCACTGCAGCTCTATTTACAATAGCCAGGACATGGAAGCAACCTAAGTGTCCATCGACAGCTGAATGGATAAAGAAGATGTGGCACATATATACAATGTAATACTACTCAGCCCCTAAAAAGAAACGAAATTGAGTTATTTGTAGTGAGGTGGATGGACCTAGAGTCTGTCATACAGAGTGAAGTAAGTCACAAAGAGAAAAACAAATACTGTATGCTAACACATATATATGGAATCTAAAAAAAAGAAAAAAAATGGATCTGATGAACCTAAGGGCAGCACAGGAATAAAGACACAGACGTAGAGAATGTACTTGAGGACATGGAGAGGGGGAAGGGTTAACTGGGACGAAGTGAGAGAGTGGCATTGACATATATACACTACCAAATGTAAAATAGATAGCTAGTGGGAAGCAGCTGCATAGCACAGGGAGATTAGCTCAGTGCTTGTGACCACCTGGAGGTGTGGGATAAGGAGGGTGGGAGGGAGACGGAAGAGGGAGGCGATAATGGGGATATATGTATGCATATAGCTGATTAACTTTGTTATACAGCAGAAACTAACACAACAATGTAAAGCAATTATACTCCAATAAAGATGTTAAAAAAACATGCAAGATAAATAACTTCTCCTGAGAAATTTTAACATAATAAAACTTTTTCTTCCTGCTACCTTGTAAAACCTTTTTCAAAACCTCTTGATTTTCAGACATTTTATAAGATTATCTTAAGAAGTTACTGCTTATTCAGGGTTCCCTCAGGATATATTACAGTTTGAGGTCTCTACGACTAACTTACCTCATTTCTCATTTAAGAAAATTTCCCTATTAAGAAGTTTTCAATTTTTAGTCCCATAAAAATATTTCAAAAAAGCTTTACTATAATTATTTATGATTCCTTTATAGAACCATAGAAATTGTTCCATTTTATTTTAGTATATGTTACACTGGCACCTAAAATTAAATATCAATATTTATTACACATGAAGTTACACATTTAATAGTACAATTTAAAAACTGAATATATCATAACTTTTTTCTTTAACATCTGATTTTTGCCATAGTAATTTCAAATATGCCTATTATTCCTCAGAATTATTCTCCAAAAAGTCCATTAATTCTCTGTATTATTTATGACGTTGTTTCAAGGGTATTGAAAATTAATAAGTACATAAAGAATAGAAATATTAAAGTTTACATCTGTTATAATTTATAGATTTAAGCTCATTTTTTCTTTTAAATGTCAGTAGTAAAGCCAAAAGTCATGAAGAAAAACCTATCTATTGCCAAAAAGAACACCACAAAAATGCCCAAACTTTAGAGAACATTAGATTAATGAGGATCGATTCCCCAGAAGACTTTATTCTTTTTTCCTATCCATCTCTTTCTGAACAGGGCATTTCTACAAAAGAACCAGATTTTTTAATGAAAACTAAAATATCTAAAAACATTCATCAAATTCAAAATTCTGGTGATTGTTATAACGCTTAAGAAGAACAATTTTTAAAGATAATGAAGTAGGTACCAAGCATCCGTGCTCTCAGTCTTCTTTCCCAAGAGACCCTGACTTTGCTGTGGTGCCCATGCCTTCCCCAGGCAGCCACGTGATATGAGGAAGTCAGCAGGCCCCGTTCCCAGCACCAGGTTTGCTACCCCAGCAGTGTTCAAGACAGTGAGGAACTGCCATGGGACCCAAGTTGCCCAGTCAGACCAACAGGAAGGACCGTGCTTGGGGCCAGTCAGGACACATGCTGCCCTGTGGGCTGCTGGTGGCCACCTTTACAACCCTGAGGGAAGGCAGTGTGTAAACAAAGGGAGGAGGAAGGACAGAATTTTGAGAATCAGAACAAATTAGACCACAGCCTGAATGTAATGATGAGAAGTAAGCTAAGAGATCCTTTAAGACGACCCTTATATTTGTTCATAAAATATTCAGTGATAACTTTAGGTCACTACGTTGGGGCTGACTTCCAACGTCTACCCCACATCCCACCCTATGACAGCAGCACTGTGGTGTGAGAACTGACCCCACCTGGGGGTCAAGGTTATCCAATCCCTCCTGCTAGTGACTAACACAGGAAACAAGGCTTAAGCCAATCAGCCTACGGCATATACCTGGGGACTGTCATTGGTCTGGGGTGGCCACACCTAAGTTAGTTCATCAGATCAATGGGCAGGATCTCCATCCCACGGCTGGGGCTCAGGCTTTTTCTCCCTCCACTAGACGTGAACAAGGAAGCATGTTGCCCCAGATGTTCATGGTGACAATTTTATGGCTGTGAGGGGAACAACCTTAACATGAAGCTGACAATGTTAGTGGCAGGACAAAGAGAATGGAAAGCACCCAGGTCCTTGACCTTGAGGACCTGGTGGGATCAGTGAACTGTCCTGCAGGCCTTCTTGTCTCTGGACTTCTCATTTCACGAGGTAATGTACTATACTCGTGCTTAAACTTGTTAAGTTAGGGCTTCTGTTACTAGAAGTGAAATACATCCTGATACAGATTCAAAACAGCATACACAATAGCATCAATTTAGAGTAAAAAAACCCAAAGAAAACCTAAAACATGTGTATACTCTGTGCATAGGAAAATAATCCCATATATCAGTCTATCTATATGAATACATGAAATGTTAACAGTGGCCAGCTCTGAGTAGAAAGATTCCAAGTTATTTTCTTTCAATTTCTGTTTTTTAAAATATTTTTCCAATTTTTCCATAAGAAATATCACTTTAGTTATCCAACGAAAAATTTTCAAATTGAGTGCAAGGGTATGCTAAGTAATTATGGTAGCAAAATTTAATAATTTGTCCATATTTATGAACTACGTGGCTTTTACTATAATGTAATTCCAAAGTACTAATTTAAAACTTACACTGATTATATAGGAAAATTACAGTATTAAGCCAGAGATTTTCTTTTAACGTTATTAAAATAACTGTATGTATGGTTTTATGTAAAATTATTTCCTTAGTATTTCCCATCTTAATTCTACATTTCAAAATGAAATCTTATAATTCTAACTTCTAATTCCATGGAATAATAATAAAGAAAATAAGAAAAAAAAATGAAAGCACTTAGTCCCATATGGGTGAAATGTGCTGCAGCTCAGGAAACCAGAACGCTGGATCCATAAAGAGGGAGTTTGAGGGTTACCAGCTACTGGCTGTGAGCGCAGGGGGGTTTTCATGTGGCCAGTTGCCCTTAATAGTGGAGATTCCTGACCAAGGAAACACTGCAGTTCCACAGAAGACGACTCGTTCGAATGGACATTCTCTAAGTGCTTTGGGTTTACACTTGATTCTCCCAGCGCTTTCTTGAGGCAGTGGGCAAAATAAGGACTCTCCGTTTCAGAAAAGATGAAACCTCCTAGGAGCTACTGGGGGTCTTTGACCATCAGCATTGATCAAAAACATCTGGGGGGGGGCTTCCCTGGTGGCGCAGTGGTTGAGAATCTGCCTGCCAATGCAGGGGACACGGGTTCGAGCCCTGGTCTGGGAAGATCCCACATGCCGCGGAGCAACTGGGCCCGTGAGCCACAACTACTGAGCCTGCGCGTCTGGAGCCTGTGCTCCGCAACGGGAGAGGCCGCAACGGTGAGAGGCCCGCGCACCGCGATGAAGAGTGGCCCCCGCTCGCTGCAACTAGAGAAAGCCCTCGCACAGAAACGAGGACCCAACACAGCCAAAAATAAATTAAAAAAAAAAAAACAAACCTGTGGGGGAAAAGACCCCTGGGAGGTGGGCTCCTACCCCCAAAGCTTATGCATTTGGTGTACGGGGCTGGGGGGAGGGGAGTCGGCACCCAGCTGGGATATGGTCAAGCGTGCTTCCCCCAACACTAGCCAACACTGAGGAGACGAGGCATTCCCCGTGCCATACAGAGCATCTACTTTCAGAGCTGTGACAATGACATATTAATTCTTGAAGCACCAGATTTATGGTTGATGAAAACAGCCCAGGGTGTGCCTGCTCAAGACGATGAAGGGAAAGTCAGGGTATATGTTCCCTTGGATTGCCATGAGGACAGAACCAAATAACTGTATTCACTATTTAGCAACTATCTGCATCCCCAGGCCTGACTTGAGTGGAGGGAATACAATCTGAAACCAGGTACACACTGCCCATGTTCCATGGCGCTTAGATGTGATATATTTACAAACCATGAGAAGTAACAGGAAACAATAACTTTCCCTTAAGAGCAGTTTTGGGCCCAAAGGGAGGAGTTCCAGGGGGTACCACCCAAAATTTCCATGATGTACATCAAAACTTTCAGTGTAACCCGTCCTTTTGTTTTCATAAAAAAACAAAGTGTCTTTGGTATTTAATCTCTGACACTTTTTAAAAAGTTTTTATTTATTTATTTATTTTTGGCTGCGTTGGGTCTTAGTTGCTGCGCGGGCTTTCTCTCGTTGCCGCGAGCGGGGGCTACTCTTCGTTGTGGTGTGTGGGCTTCTCATTGCGGTGGCTTCTCTTGTTGCAGAGCACGGGCTCTAGGCGCACGGGCTTCAGTAGCTGTGGCACGCGGGCTCAGTAGTTGTGGCTCGTGGGCTCTAGAGCGCAGGCTCAGTAGTTGTGGCGCACGGGCTTAGTTGCTCCGCGGCATGTGGGATCTTCCCAGACCAGGGATTGAACCCGTGTCCCCTGCACTGGCAGGCGGATTCTTAACCACTGCGCCACCAGCGAAGTCCCGATCTTTGACACTTTTAACACACAGCAGGATGGTGATACAAACACTGATACATACATTATGAGGAAAATTAAGTAAAGGGTTCAGTAAAATAAGAACTTTGCCCATAAAATATAAAAGTATAATTTGGGTCTGTGGTTTTACTATTACAAATGTTAACGCAGCATTTGATTAGTTTCAATTGTCATTTGAGTACATCTTTAAAAAAAATCAGAGTGCAGAAAGATGTAGAACATTAGTTTTTAAGCCCTTAAAAAATAAAAACAAAACATTTAAAATAGTCCCCATTTTAATTAAACAACTTTTTAATGGGTTGGTTCTAAGGTTTAGTGTTCTGAGGATAATCTGGATCTCAGGCCTCACAGTTTAATAGCAAGATCAAAGCAGACAACTTCAAAATTGATGAACTTCCCCTACTTGTGTAATTACAAGAACTAAAATTGCTTCCCAGTAGTCTTGGCCATGAGTCTCTGGATACTCAGTAAATGTTAAGGCACTGGAATGACATGTTTACTTAGTCAAGAAGTAAACACTTGTTGCTCAGCGTTCGTTCTGGGTGCAAGAAGAACATTTTATTTATTTGTCTATCTACCTATCTATTTATTTATTTATTTATGGCTGCGTTGGGTCTTTGTTGCTGTGCGTGGGCTCTCTCTAGTTACGGCAAGCAGGGGCTACTCTTCGTTGAGGTGCGCGGGCTTCTCATTGCGGTGGCTTCTCTTGCTGCGGAGCACGGGCTCTAGGCGCGTCAGCTTCAGTAGTTGTGGCTCACAGGCTCTAGAGCGCAGGCTCAGTAGTTGTGGCACATGGGCTTAGCTGCTCCGTGGCATGTGAGATCTTCCCGGACCAGGGCTCGAACCCATGTCCCCTGCATTGGCAGGTGGATTGAACCACTGCGCCACCAGGGAAGTCCAAGAGGAACATTTTAAAAGCAAGTGAGGAAGAATTTGGGAAACCTATTTCTCAAAATTTCAAACCAAGAGAAGTGATGAGTTGAGTTGAGTTGAGCCGTGTTCATTTGTAGAACACAGGAACACCCAGGAGAGATGACAAGAAGTAAATGGGATTTCAATTTAGCGCTAGTGCACCCAGCACTGCAGGCTTGCGGAGAAAGGCAGTTGTTAAATTTGAGAGCTACGGTTGTGCAGTAAGGCCCTCGTGTGGTAGGAGAGAAACCAATGGTGACCAGAGAGGGAAGATGCTAGAGACAGGAAGAGGCCGTTCAAACCGCCACCAGCTCAGCGACTGCCACCGTCCATGATTGTGAAACACTTCCCTCCTTTCGGTCCCTTCAGGGATCCTGTTCTATGGCAGGTACAGTTAATCTCATAATGGTAAGTATATGGAAACATACAATTAAATTGATGTAAATTAACCTTCAGTCTAACTCTTCTATACTGACGGTTAACAGATACAAATGGGGGTAAGTTGTAGGGTGGAGTTTCTAAAATGGTAACTCCCTTAAAGTCATCTGGATTTCAAAAATATTCAGATACACACGTGTTCTGCCTTATACACAACTGAACCCAGTGTTTCAGCACAGAGCCTGACAAATAGTATGCAACTGATAAATAGGTGCTGAAGGAATGAAAAGGTGAAAACATCCAGGTACTCATATTCACATATTTGCTCTCTTCCCTTCGGAGCTTGCAACTACATTTTGGCGCCAGAACCCAGGCACGGAGAGGAATAACTGAACCTTTTAATAAACGTGCACAGAGCGCCCGCTACGTGTACAACACCATCCAGGGAAGGCAGCTGGGAGATACGGCCATTGGACCACGGAGCCCGCTCCACGGGAAGAAGACCCCCGAAGGCCTGAGAAGACAAGCGGCAGCTGCGTGAGGCCCCGAACGCGTGCAACTTGTCCACGTGTTTTACAGAATGTTAGGGGAGGACGGGAGAAGCCAAACAGGTCACGAAATGCGCAGGCCTGACCACACTGGCGTGCCAGTGACAGCTTCCTGAAAGTAGAACGTGAAATCAGAAAGACAGAGCCGGATCTCTCTCTAGCCCAGAGCAGGTGTGATTGTTCAGGAACGGAGGGCTGCTCAGGAGGCGACCCGGGAGGAGACCCACGCACCCTCCTGCGGCCCCTTCTACCCGCACGTCCCCACCTCCACCTGAGGCTCTGGCCAAGGGCTCCTTTGAGGCAGCGCTTCCCCTGAAGGCAGCACATCCAACTCTCTCCCAACCTGTGGGCCTGGTCTGGGGCTTCCCCAACTGCTCTCGAAGGGCCCGGGCCTGGACGTGTGTCCCGGTCAGCGCGGCCGACAGCGGCAGAGAGGAGACTACAGTGGACCACAAGGAAGCAAAGAGGGACTCCCCGCCTGAGTGACAGTGTCCGTCTCTGAATAAAAGCAGACAGGAGCCAGCGCTCAGAGTTCACTCATCTCCTCCAGGCCCCGCTCCTGGAGCCTGGGGCAGAGCAGGGCCTGCCTTCACGTTAGGATCTAGCGGGGTCCACAGAGAATACACCTCCTTTTTCTACCAGAACAAGGTGATTACAGCGATAGGAAGTAACACCACAGATAAACTGAGGACGAACTTATCCTGGTGCTTGGTGTTTATACAGAGAGGCCCTTCAAATGTTCAGACAAGTGCGACCTGGACGGAGCAGGGCCTGGAAACAGAGCTGGCCCTGAGTCTGTTCTCTGAGGCTCCTTACTTGGTTTTTTCATCTGTGAAAGAAGGGTAACAGTACTTACACCAGGAAGAAAGCACAAATCAGGCAGTGAAATACTTGAGGCCAACACACAGCCATTCATTCAGTGGGCGCTGGGTCTGAATCTGGCTCCAAGGTGTGGTACATGTGAATAAGCAATAACATCAGGAACGTAGACAACTGTCCTCTTTGGGGGCTAAACAGCAAATATGTTCTAGAGTTTTAGTTGACAGACCTCCGTACACACACACACACAGCCAGGTGACTGAATTATCAGATTAAAGTCATAAATGATCTGATGCTGCTACTACCTAAAAGTCGTCTGTTCAGGGAGCCGAAGTGTAATGATTTAGCAAAGAAGCCCAGGAAAAACTCATTTTCAGATACGTCCCCCCATCTAACACGCAAACGGCAAAATCCACTTTACAAGACTTTAATGCTGGAAAATCCCTGGCATCTTCTCAACATGTATTGATGTGTCACAAACAGAATCGACCCCTTTCCTCTAGAAAAGATACCGAACAATGTGAGGGATGGAAAAGAAATGCAGAAATTACAGGGTAGCTTGATACAACTGGCGAAGGATTTATTTCATCAGGGACTTGTGCCCAGCAGAAATATATTTATTTATAGCAGTTTCTTAAAATTTCTAGCTAGTTTTTGAAAGCATTTTAGTCAATTTATTCTTTAGTCAATTTATACTCAGGGGCCTTTTGCTATTTAACTAATTGTCAGCATAAGGCACAAGGAAGCGGCCGTGCCAAATTTCTGGTGTGGTCATATACCAAAGAATGAAGTGAAACAGGAAGGTTTCGATAGCGCTGAGGTTGAGGCATAAAAACTTCCCGCCAAGCTTTTTTTATCTGCTAAAACAAACAAACAAAATTTTTTAAAAAGAACAAGAAACAAGACTTAAATAAATAAAATGTGTGGAATATGTGTTTTCAGGTCTTTAGGTCCGAAGAGTGACCTAAACCCCATTTTTACACTCTGAACAGAATGTAACATCCACTCAAACTAAAAGCCATTTGAAGAGATGGCAGAAAGGCGTCTAAAAATACATGGGCACCAGTGAGAGCCTCTCTGGAGGCGGGCTCTCCATGAGTCCCTCCACCCCTGAGATCCTCTGAAAACAGAGGGAAAAGCTGATGTTAAGTCCACATTATATAGTGAGCTAATAAAAACAATACTGAATTCATCCAAAAATTAATGAGTATTTCCACGGCCAAGTAAGACTTTCCCCCAAAGTAAAAGAGCACCAGGTCCAGGGCGGCGGCCAACCCAGTGGTCCATGCGTCCGGTGAAGGCTTCTGCAGGGTGTGTAGTGACCCTCCTGCGCCTTGGTGAGTTGGGTCATTCCCAAGGCAGGGTGGGGAGAGGGGGTGGACCCAGCCGTTCCTGTGTAGGGTGGGGTCCAGCAAAGCCTGAGGCTGGCGATTCAAGCTTCCAGACAAGGCAGTTCCTCTCTGTATCCCACTCTCTTCAGAGTAAGGCACGCAGAGCGGGCAGAGCACCTGACCCTGTCTCGGCGTGGTGTCCCCTGTGCAGGACCATGTCTGCACGGCAGCATCAAGTGCGCGGAGTAGCTGCCATGAAAGAGGAGCTCTCCTTCAAGAGCCCGCAATGGCCGAGGGATCCAGGACAGTCACTAGTGGGGCCCAGGCTTTTCTAAAGGTCTCCACCCACCTTTCAAGTCGGTCCCCGTACTAGTTCCTTTTGAAAGAAACGAACTTAGTACAAAGGGGTTCTCCTCTTTGTTCATCTCTTTTCGATTATTAAGGGACAGAGCTGTGCCCTTAGAGCTGGGAGCATGGAGCTGACCAGGGCACAGCCTCAAGTGCTGAAGCGGATCTTCAGCGACGGGGCCCCCAGACGCTGCTCCCCAGACTCCAGGGAGAGACCTTCACGCTCAAGGACAGGACTCCCTTGACAGTGAAGGGGAAAATTAATCTAGAAGCAACACAATTTTCCTGTAACTTCTTTTCCTTCTGGAAACTACTATGGGCATGGCCCTCCTGTGTAAGCAGAATGTCTGTTGGTTCTCTGCCTTCTCGGGGGCCCACGAGCCATCTGTGGTTACACACAGGCTCTGACACACACAGGGAAATGGGAAACTAATTTATAAGCAAGGTTGGAAATTATTTAAAACCCTGGGACCCTAAACCGAACTCTCCGTAAGGGTCACCACACCCCTTGCCGATGTGAGACAGACCCCCCTTCCAGGGAGAAGCGCCACCCCCTTCGCAGGCCAGCTGGGGCCCTGGGGCCAGGGTGAGTCCAAAGGCGCTGGACAGAGAGCCAGCTGCACCACGAGCCGCAGCCGGGAGACGGACGTCGGTATTTTCAGAGCTCTGCCAGGTTTCTCCGCGTCCAGGGAGGGGTTAGCCTGTTTGTCTGGGGCGATCTCCCGGAGGACTGAGCCTCGAGCCGCTCCCCCATTCATCCCTCTCCCTGGGTGCCTGCAGCTCCTGCAAGGAGCCGGAAGTCCCCTTTGAATCTCCTGCTCTGGGATGGTTAAGAGCCAGCTTCTGGGCGCCTGGCGCGGTGCTGAGCCCCTGCAGGACTGTCCCCGGGTCCTCCCAGCAGCCAGGGGTGAAGAGCCAGGGTGTGGGTGCAGAGCGGGGCTTCCTCCGACACCCCCTGGGGGCACCGAGCAAGCTGTCCGCCTGCGGGTGGCACCGTGCTCACGCCCCCTCTGCTGACAGGGAGAACAAAGGGACCCACTTCCTCGTGCTGGTGTGAGAAACAAGCGAGACAACGCACAAAAAGCGATGAGAACCACACGTGGCACACACCTCACACTCCAAGATGGTTATTGTTCCCATTATACGGACGGAAACTGAGGCTCTCAGAGGTGAAAGAACTTTCCCCAAGAAAGGGAAGACTCAAGGCTCCCGCCCAGTCCCCTCCCCCCTGCCCACCCCTAGGGTATTCTCTGCGGGCCGGTCTAGACCACCTAGTCTACGCCCTCCCCCCCCACCCCGGGAGGCAGGAACCGTCCTCAGGGCTAACGGCGCCATGGGCTGCTCAGCATTGCGTCGGGCCCCTTTCTCGCTCTGTCTCCCCCCCACTCCTCTAGGACTCACGTCTGGCCCCAGGGTGGCTAAGAGGGCGCCTGGCACCTGGCGGTGGTGGTGGGAGCCGAGACGCGGTGAAGGAGCGGTGCCGTGGGCCTGGGTGTCAGGACACCCGTGTGTCCACATCTGTCGGGAGGACGGCGGCTCCACGACGCGCCAGACCCCCGTGGGGAGCCCCGCACCTCCGAGGTGTGCGAGCCGGAGGTTCGGGCCCCCTCTCCCCCCGTGGCAGAACCTCAAGGCCAGGCCCTCTTGGTTACCGCTGCAGAGGTTCCTGTCTCCACCAGGTCCCGGCTGTTGGTCCTGGAAACGGGAGTCAGGAACAGGAGACCGGGGGTGGGTCATGACAATGAGTGAAAATGGTTTCTCCCTTGGAGAGAGGGAATATTTTTTTCTCAAGAACTACCAACTTCGGACTTTCCCTGGAAAAGCTTATATTACCCTGTGTTTGGGGGCATTAGGATGTGTCTACAACGAGAAAATGAGCAGGTGACTTCAGACTTGCCTGGGTAAATGGCGATATGCCCAAAATAAAGCCATGAAAAATTTAAGGGGGCCGTTTTGGGAAAGTCTAAGGGTACTGGAAGCATTATTGACCATGACGTGACATGCACCTGTGAGACACAGGCAGTGTGCCTCTGTAGGGAGTTATCACTCACAGCGCCTAGACACCCCAACGGAAATAAAACGAGGAAAGTGGGTAAAACTAGAAAAAAGGCAACAGCCGCTCTCCCCGGCGGCCCCCACTTCTTGCCGCTGTTTACTGACCACGCGGCTCATTTCCATGACCAACGTAACACAGCAGCATGAGCGTAACTGCGTCCTCCGTCTCTGCAGAGCGCCGCACTGTGTTCCGCAGGTGGCAGTGCATCCGCTCTTGGGCCCGGCCGCGCTGCTCAACAGGCCTCCCAGGTGTGTCACAAGCACCCCAGCTCAGGGCGACACTAGTGAACCAGGCACCAGGTTTTGAACAGAATAAAAGACCCGGGCCAACCCTTACCCGACTGACACAAAGGTAAAGACCTTTGAGATTTCCTGAAGGAGAGGCCACCTTTGCTGGGAGGAGGGTTAAGAAGGGGCAAACACGCAGCCTAACCCTTACCACGTCTTTGGTGGATGAACGTTCTTTGGGTCGGCAGAGCAGTGGCCCCCGAAGACGGCCACGTCCTAACCCCCAGAACCTGTGAACACATTACCTCACCCGGCAGAGGGGCTCTGCAGATGCAGCTAAGTTAAGGGTCTTGATATGGAGAGATGCTCGTGGACCAGCTGGCTGGGTCCATGTAATCACAAGGGCTCTTAGAAGGGAGAGGAGTCAGGAGAGTCAGGACCAGGGAGACAGCTGAAGGTGCTGGGCGGGCGTGGAGGAGCGGCCGGAGCCCAGGGGTGCAGGTGCCCCAGGAGGCTGCAAAAGGCCAGGAAACAGGTTCTCCCCACACCTTCCAGAAAACACAGCCCTGCTGACATCTTGATTTTAGCCTAGTGAGACCAATTTCGGACTTCTGACACCCAGCCAGAACTGTAAGATAGCAAATCTGTGTTAAGTCACTATGTTTCTGGTAATATATTATAGCAATAATGGAAAACTAATACTCCTGAAAAACTTCAGTTTTCTGGGCTCCAGTTTCTTCACCTCTGAAATGAGAGATTCCCTACCTAGCTCACAGAGTTGTGTGTACTGAAAAAATCAGTGGAAGGTATGTATATGTGCTAAGCATAGGGCCTGACACTATAAATATTCAACAATGAACTTCCCAATATGACACAAATTCAAATTTACAGCAAAACTGATTCAGAGCTTCCTCTGACAGACTGTTGGCAGCATTTATTCATTTATTTGTGATAAGAATAAATGAGAAGATTTTTAATCAAAAGCATTTATAATCTTCCTGTTCCTTTACTTTAGGGCCCTAGTGAGCAGTCTGGGGTAACAGCAGAGACCTAGGAAGGAGGAGGGCCTTGGGGATTCACACTGAGAAGAGAAACTTAAATCCAGAACTGACCCAGAGAGGAAGGGGAGGGGCGAAGAGGCCAGGCTGGCTACGAGGAGAGAGGATGTGAAGTGACAATTGCGGTTCATCTGAATTTTGTAATTCTCGGAGAGACTGGTAGTGATTTCAATTGCTTTGACAATATTTCTTTTTTGGATGGGCTGTATTATATTTTTTCTGCTTTGCCATCAAGCAGGGATTGCACAAGATCTGTTTCATTCACATATTCATTCATTCACTCATTCATTCATTTAATCATGTGACAAACAACTATTGATTCCTTATTGGAAAGTGTTCTGACAGATCAGAGAGTATAAGAGGGGTTCATCAGTCTCCACACTCCAGTAGGGGTTGTGAGGTCAGGCGTCTATCACAATGGCTTAAAGTGCTGGCTCCAACCCTAACACCAGACTGTGGTCTCTAAATGCTGTTTCCACAAAAAGGAACCAGGGCCTTTTGGAGAAATGGTTAACTATGGGTCTGGGGCAGGAAATGTACAAGATGAGCCTTGAACATCTGGTATTACATAGGGAGGAAACAATCAAAGACAAGGTCATATCAAAAGGACTCAGGAATCAACCTGAAGAAGCTCCCACTGCCCTAAAAGGGCACAACTTGGCATCAATAAGGCAGCACACAAATCAGAAAAAAACAAATAAACTGTCTCAACCTCCAGATAGCATAGTCTCCACAGAAAATACCCAGAAATCTACAAAAAACAAACCCTAAAACAACTCATGGAACTAATAAGTGAGTTCTGCAAAGGTTTCAGGATACAAGATCGGTATACAAAAACCAACTGTATTTCTATATAGCAGCAACAAGCATGCAAAAATCGAAATTAAAAATACAATACCATTTATAATGGCTCCACAGAAATACTCAGGTGAAAATAGAAACAGGATTCCTATGTGAAAAACTACAAAAACACTGAAGAAAGAAAACAAAACTCTGAATAAATGAAAAGACATACTGAGTTCGTAGACTGGAAAACTCAACAAAGTAAAGATGTTAGTGTTCTCCAAACAGGTCTATAGATTTAACATGATTCCTATCAAAATCCCAGAAATATATTTTTTGTGGATGTAGGAGAGATATTTTAAAAATTAATACGGAAGGTAAAGAAATTAGAATGGTTAAAACAATTTTGAAAAAGTATGAAGAATCACTCTACCTGATGTTAAGATTTACTACATAACACAGTTACCGGAACAGTGTGGTACTGACAGATGAAAAGACACATAGATCAAGAGGATACAGACAGGGGCACCACGTGCAAAGGCCCTGGGAGGGGACAGGCGTGGTGTGTTACCACACGGCAAAGGGAGCCACGAAGGCGGGAGCAGACACAGCAGGGAGAGGGGGAAGGAGATGCGATGGGAGCAGCCATGTCGTCTGGAACTCTGCAGACCTTCCTTACTCAGGAAAGCTTATCAATGGGAAGGGCCTGCAGTTTATTGCTCTGAGGTCCTTCTTCCTCCTTTGGTCAAGCTTGGTGACCAGAGCCTCAGGGTTGAGGAGGAAGGAGGAAGGAGACGGGGATACTGACGACACGTTGACAATGTGCAGTGGGAATAGATAAGCTCTATAAATGTAGCTCCAAGAACTCAAATGCAGAGCTGAGGCCAGTCAGGGAATTTTACAAAGAAGGATGAAACAACTCAGTGGATTCTAAGGATCAGGGAACAGGAATTTGTGCTTTTAATTATAACCTTGCAGTGATGCTGAGAAGAGAATAAATTATGTACCCTATTCTCTAAAATACAAGTAGAGACGCTTTAGAAAAGTTTTCATTAAAGCTACCACAAAGTAAAAAGCAAAAAACAAAAAACAAACAAACAAAAAAGGTTATGGTGATAAAGTATTACTTCAAGCTATAAAAAATAACCTGTTCAAAAAAAAAAAAAAAAAATAACCTGTTACATGAAATAGCTAATTACATAATAATGCCTCATAAATGAAATAGTAATGTGCCTTACATTATCTTCTGCATCTCTGTCTTCCTTTGCTCAAAAACGGTCAGCTTGGTATGGCTAGCTTAACTGTGCTTTGGGATGTAATAGTAATATAAAAAGAATTTGCTAAAATCTAGATTTCATTGTGCAGATATCTGAGTTTGGGACATTTCAGTTAGTTAAGAACAAAGCGGTCAATTGATACGAAAAGAAAGTTAAGGGGAGTTAGCTCAACGAGAACCAAGAATTCTGACAGTAACAACTCTGCCGAACCAAGAACGAACCAGGCTGGCCTGCTGGGATGGCCAGGCTTCTGACACACCTGTGCAGGTCTGTAAGATAACTCAAATGGTACAAAGGACTCTTCTCTTTTGATGCAGGAATAGGGTGATCGTGTATGTAAGAAAGATACACATGGAAAATTGAATGCTGTTGTACTTTTTGAGTCATTTGGGATGTGAAGAAAACTACAAGTCTAGTGAAGAGCACATCAATACAGCTAGAAATTGTCCTCGATGAACTTTATATATATACACACACACACACACACACACACGTCATTATCCAAATACCAAGAGATTTAAAGCAATAAGAAAATAGAGTTGCTTCATTCCCTTCTAAGATTAGACACAGAGGCTAGAAGCTTTCTAAGAGAGTCCACTAGGCTATAAAGTAGAAGGCCTGCTCAGCTGAAAGGTTGGGGACGGGGTGCTAAACAAGAAACATCTGGTTTTTATTGTATATATTTGAAGGTTACAATGAATCCTGTGCAGGGACCTAAATAGTTACATAGTTCTGGAAAGGTATATTGTTCCATCACATCCAGACAAGAAACCAAACCTAACCTAGAAAAGGAAGAAAGTGTAGAATTAACTAGGAAAAAAAAAAAAAAAAAAAAAAAAGAACCAAGCATCCATGTTACAGTAACTTTAAAGTAAATTTTAAAACAAATACCAAAAACAAAGAATTCCAAATTTTCCATTTTGAAGAACATGTACACTCAGGCAAGGGTAGAGAGAAGTTTAGGGTCCATATCTGTCAATTTCAGAATAAATGGTATCTAACATATTCATATGCCTTTAGCATGGAGAAGCCAGAAGTCTCAAGAGAATACAGTGATTAGGAAAATGGAGAGGAATGCCACACTTCCACATAAGAGAATTACTGGGTCCTAAAGATAACATTTCTTTCCAGGTTTAGTTGTAAAGTTTAACAAAATTCTAAAGAACACCCCAATTGAACCTTCTGAAAATGGAAAATAGCTAAAATTAGTGAGTAAAACCTTAAGAAGAAACAGGGTATTTGTAAAACCTCAAAGTGTCTACCCAAAATACTTACCAATTTTTTGTGGTGGTTTTAACTTATGTCCACAAATTCTGTGATTCTCTTCTCTCCAGTAGGTGAAGCTTATTCTTCCCTTGGGTGTGGGCTAGGCTGTAACTGGCCTCTAAGAACAGAACAAGGAAAAGGACAAATCCTAACTTCCCAGTGGACAAACCCGCTGACACTACCTTAACCAACTGACCAAGACTAATGTCACCTCGTGACTGATGTTGACATTACGAGGCCCTGATAGGATGAGGAGAAGTTCATCTCCCTGGGATTTTTTTCCCCCAATTTATAACCCCAACCTAATCATGAGAAAACATCAGATAAGCCCAAATTTCGAGGCACTTTACAAAACAAGTAACCAGTGCTCTTCAAGAGTGCAGAGGTCATGAAACACAAGGAAAGACTGAGAAATTGTCAGAGGTGGCAGGAGACTAAGGAGATGTGACAGGTAAATGAAATGTGGGATCCTGGAGCAGAAAAAGGGCATTAGGAGAAAAGCTGGGAAAATGTGAATAAAGTCTCTAGCTTAGTAAATAGCGCTGAAGCAATGTTAATTTCTTAGTTTTGATAAATGTACTGTGGTCATACGAGATGTTAACATTTGGGGAAGCTGAGTGACGGGAACACTGGCACACTCCTACAACTCTTTCGTAATTCTAAAGTTATTCCTAAAAACAAAGTGTTTTAAAAAGAAATTGAACAAAAGCAACAACAAGAAGGTGACATCTGTACTGAACAGAGAGCCTCAAGACAGACCATGGAATATATACGATTAATATGAAATAAAAGGAGAGCTATAAATCACAGGACAGGAAGGGATAATTCAACAGAACATCAGGGAAATATTGGCTACCCTGTCAGAAAAAAAAAAAAAATTTAGATCCTTACTGCATGCCACACAGCAATATAAAATTCCAATGAGATTCTCCAATGGAAAAGACTATAAATTATGACAAACGCACATGGGATATCGCACAACTGCTTAAAAGAATGAATTAGAGCCAAGAAGTTGAGTTCAATGGTTTTGTGTAGGTATCGTTGAATACGAAAAGTGATATAGAAAAGCATATAAAGTGTGATCCAGTTTTTACAAATGGTGGCAATAAAAACTGTGCGTGTGTGTTTGTCTGTACCTGTCTACACGGAGCCACATGACTATACAGAAAAGAATAAGAAAAGATACATATTAGGCTATTAACATGGGTTGGATGAAAAGTTAAAAAGGAGAAGAGAAGGAAGCAAAAAGGAAAATGTTGAAAAGAGGAACTTTAAAAAAAGATGTATATGATCACATTTACACATATTTAAAATGACAGTAAATGTGAATATATGTTTAAAGAAATTAAATCTTAAGAATTAAACATTATAAAACAAAAATAAAGTTTAGGTCAGTATATATCTAATTGCTAAATGTAAAAGTGCTTTCCTAAATGTGAAAACTATGTAATAAATAACAAAGGTTAATAAACAAAGATTAATAAACGACTACATAACGTTTATAATTTTAGTTTACCTAAAAAACAACAAAACTGAAAGGCAAACTGGCAAAAATGTAAAAAAAAAAAAAACAAAAAAAACCCATAAAATTCATTTAAGAATTAAAACCGAATAATGCACATTTGAAAAAAGCTCAGCATTATCAGTAGCCAAAGGAAAACAAACAAAAGCAATGAATGCTGTTTTTATCAAAGCCAGAGGTGCAGAGAGTAACCCAAGCGCTTGAACCACGGTGGTCACGGGGAGACAGCGAGAAGTGGCTGCACCCTGGATACTTACAGCAGGCAGGGTCGACAGGAGACCTCCGTGCTGTGTGTCAAGGCTAAAGGGAACCTGCACCACACAGGACACGAGGCATAAAGGTGCAGAGGTCTTTAAAAGGGAGCTCTGCTTCCAGGGAAGGACAGCAACATGCAAACAGGAACGTAGCTTCCAAGCCTCCCTCTGAGACCCACTTCTACGTTCTGTTACCTTCTTGTTTAAGAAATTCTTTTTCACAGTCAAGGAAGCCTCTCCCTCTCTATTTAAGCCTCTTCTCTTTTTATCTGGCCATCTGTGGGCGCTGGTAGAAACTCTTCAGGCATCCCATTCACTCACCCTTAAAGACCTCATTAGTCTTCCCTCTATTAGCCTGTACAAACTCTCTCAAGTCTCCCTTTCATTTTACAGAACTATGCTCTATCCCTTTTATCTTTTTTTTTTTTTTTTTTCCTGTTTTAAATTTCCTCTCCAAAACACTAGAAGCAGCACTTACACCTCTAAGAAAATCGAGAGAGGCAAAGGAAAAAGACTGCACACCACGGAAGGGCTCCAGCTTACTGGTTTCCAGAGCAGGCTGGCTGAGCTCACAGGACAGTCCCTGATTGTTAAAGCCAAAGGTTATGACTTCTACTTCTTCGCTCTCTCGTGATGTCGGTGTGTGTGCATCTGATCGTGAATCGCCACCTTCCCAGAAACACATTTTATGAGAGCTAAAGTTAGATTTATTGTTCTCACTGATATTATTCTGAGTACAATCAGTCAATTTCACAGATTCTACTGCCTGACTCAAGGAAGAATACAAATGGGCACATACCCATTCCTGTGACTTTATCCTATAACTCTACAATGTGGGGAGAACACCAACTACTTTCCAGAGTGGATGCTTCAGAGAGGGCACATGTGAGGTTAGATCTCAGCTCTCAGTCTAACATGATGGGTTGTAACACATCAGTGTCACTTTTCAATTTAATGTAATTTAACTTTTCATGAAGGGAGAGAATGCCAGCTGAGAGACAGACATTTAACAACCAGATATGGTGAGGCACAAAAGAAAAATGTCCCGAGTGCAGCCAACCCTCCTCCGTTTGCGCTTTACAGACCCCAGCACTCCTCTCAGGTCCCATTTCTGAAGGAGTTCTGTGCACTTTATATTTGTTTCTATTCCCCTCTCTGTCATAAACTCACAAAATAATCTGTAAGACTTGACCCCTTCCGGCAGCACCACAGGAGGTGCTAGCAGTACACTGAGAGCCAACTCTTGTTTGGCTTGGCATGCGAGGTGGCATCAATTTACAAGATGACCATATCCAGCACTCCCGTACAGAAAAAAAAAAAAAAAAAAAAATCACAGCCAGAGGACATTGCCCCATTGAAGGACGATGCAGGACTGAGCTAGCCAAGTCCCGGCTAATAAATCCCATCTCGTGTGCTAGGACGGTACAGCGTGGTTGACGGATTCTGGGGTCAGTCAGCTATGCCACTAACCTTGGACAAGCTCCCTGACCTAACGGCAGCTCCATCTCCCATGGGAGAAGAGGCAGAAGGATGCCTTACAGGATGGGCGCAGCGAGTGAAAGAGGGAACACACGAAAAGTTTCTAGCAGACTCCCTGGCAGAGTTCACTCTTAATGGTGTAATAGTAACGACAATAGAAATATCTATCATAATTTTTTATAATAAGCCCATTAATCTTTTCTTAAAGGACATATTTAGTGTCCAAGAATTCATGTAGGCAATAGACAGAGGACCTAAAGCAGATGTCTGGCCAGTCAAGTGGGGGAGAGGACGATGTCGACTTCTGAAATAACATGGGTGCACCCAAAGCTAGTCCCCCTGCTGGGTATTATTTTCTTGCTTTGATAACTTACTTTGTTTTTATCTTTAAAAATTTCCAGCCTTACTGACATCTGATTGGTATATTAAAATCTTTCTTTTTATTTTGAAAAATCATACTAAAATAAAAAAAAAAAAGCAGCAGCAGCTAAAACAGGAATGTAAAACATAAAATTCAGAACACTTGAGGGATGGGATAGGCAGGAAGGGCCCTTCAAGCACATGGGTAATGCACTAAGCCTTCAGCTGCAAGCTGGGTAGTTAAGGCATTCAGGACACTCTCCTTTAAACTTTTTTGTATATATGAAATAATTTATACTTTTTTAAAATAAATTTATTCATTCATTTATTCTTGGCTGTGTTGGGTCTTCGTTGCTGCACGTGGGCTTTCTCTAGTTGCGGCGAGCGGGGACCACTCTTCATTGCAGGGCGCGGGCTTCTCATTGCAGTGGCTTCTCTTGTGGAGCATGGGCTCTAGGCGCGCGGGCTTCAGTAGTTATGGCACGCAGGCTCAGTAGTTGTGGCTCCCGGGCTCTAGAGTGTAGGCTCAGCAGTTGTGGTGCACGGGCTTAGTTGCTCCGCGGCATGTGGGATCTTCCCGGACCAGGGCTTGAACCCATGTCCCCTGCATTGGCAGGTGGATTCTTAACCACTGGGCCACCAGGGAAGTCCCTATACTTTTTTTTAAAAAGGAGGTAAAAATTATAAGATGTCAAATGAACTCAAAGAACATATTAGAGTAATTTTATAAAGATAGCGTGTTTATTAAAAATAAGACAAATTTGGCTTGTGCTACGTCGGGGGACGCGACTCCCAAACAAAGGGATTGGGGGAACACCCTCAGAGCGAGAGGGCTTCGGAAACAGAGGATTTCAGGACTCTCCAGAGAGAAGGCAAGAGGACCCTGGCCCCAGATACCCCTTTCAAGAGACGGGGATGGACCCTAATCAGGCTCAGGCAGATCCAGCTACCTTTCCCAAGGTGACTGCAATTGTGCAAAAATGCTGCCCCCTGCTCCCCAACCCCCGCCCAGGCTCAGCACATTCCCTTCCTGTGATTCCAGAATAACCCCACTGTACAGCCATTACAGAATCGGTATGCTGAATGCTGACACCCCATTTAGTCTTTAAATCTCACTTCCAATAGCTAAGTGGCAGAGGAGTGGGAGGTTAGAAAAGGTGCAATTTACGGCTTCCCAAACCTAAAGAAAAAACAAGATTGCTTAGTTGCTGACAGTAGCCATAGAATTGACTGACAAGAGGATGCAAAAGCTGGAAAGGGCAGACAGAGGCTGGAGGGTCTGCTGAAAGTATGCACAGAGAAAGAGACCGGAAGACTACCCGAGGCCCGGGAGCCTTCCCTGATCTAACGTGACCACCACTGTGCGGAATATTCAGGGTGAGTCATGTCGATCACTGGAAAGGCTTTTCTTTGTGGGGCATGAAGATCTTCAAATACACAGCTTTTCTGTCCACTAGAAAATGCATCTGATGTGTAGCTCATTATTAATAATGATCATGTCTTTTCAGAGGAATACAAGAAGACATGGTTTAAAGCTAAGTAAATGAATCATTTACAGGATCTTATAATAGTGGAGGGGTTGCCTTCAAATTTAGAAATGTATTATTTGTCTTTTATAGAAACAGACCAAAATATTGAACCTATAACCCTTACATGTTACTATAATTTTTTTAAAAGGGACATTTGGGTAGGTACTTTTCATAACAGCACATCACTCTTCTTAATGGTGCTAACTTTATCATCGTCCCATTTGGAGGATTCTGGAATCCTCTGACCTTTTTTATTTTCTTCCCATTATCACCCACACAATTCTATGTATCCCTGTGAAATGAATCTTTTTCCCTCCCATGTATGAAAGCCTTGAGTTATTACAATGTTAACATTTCATTGTGTAGAAGCTACAATAAATGCATTTATTAAGCTTTCTATGTTAAAAGCTAGGCTGGTATGTGTGCTAGAAGTTACAGAGAATCAGATCCTAAGCAGGGGCCAGCAGTGGCCCTGATGTTAAGTAAATGAGCTTAGAATGAGATGTATAGAGATGCACAGAGGATGGATGGATGGATGGATGGATGGATGGATGGATGGGTGGGTGGGTGGATGGATGGATGGATGCATGGATGGATGGATGGATGGATGGATGGATGGATGGATGGATGGATGGATGGTTGGATGGTTGGATGGATGGATGGATGCATGGATGCATGGATGGACGGATGGACGGACGGACGGACGGACGGACGGGTGGACGGATGGACGGATGGATGGATGGATAGGTGGATGAATAAACTGATGCATGAATGGCTAAGTGGGTGGATGAATGAATGGTGGATGGATGGGAGAGAGAGAAGAGATATTCAGGTCCCTGATGAAAGACGTTCAGTGAGGCAGTGGGAAAGAAAGTGAGAGCATAAAAGGCCTGGTTTGTGTGATTCATTTATTTGTCAGCTAACAAGGGTCAGCTCTTTGCAGGGCCTGCTTGGCAGGGGAACATTGAATATAAAGACATATAAGATACACTGCATACATTCAAGAACATACATCTTAGGAAAATTTAAAAATTAATTCTTCAGTGTTCACTAGAAATGACTGAAGAAGAAAGGAAAAAAGAAAGCAAAAAGGGGAGGAATAAACACATACGCAGGCCAGTACTCAGGGGCTCTGTGGCTAAGAGGAGGAGGACTCCCGCGCTCACAGGCTGCTGCCGGTCGGGATCCGGCCACTAGGGATGTGGAAGTGGGTGTCCAGGATGGTCTGGACCCTGCTGTAGGGTCCATGCAAGTTTCCAAGCAATGCCAGGTGTCTGGAAGCTTTGTTCCATGTTTGGCCAAAGGATACCAGATTGAACTGCGTCCCTAGAGCACACCCCGGGCTGATCACCCTTGATTAAGGTCTATTGCAAAATCGATCCCCCTTTCAGAGATAAAGAATTGGAGGCTTCCTGCATCGGAGAGGGCCCTTGGTGTGAGCCACCCCTTCCCCAGGTTCCCTTCCCACCCGGGAGAGCTCCTGGCGTCATCCCACTCGGCCTCGGACTGGGTCCTGAAGGAATGAAGACCAGGCAGGAATCATACCAGCAGCCTCTTCCCACTGGCTAGCAGGATCTGGAACATTGCGCTGCTTTGGGCTCATGACCAATGGGCTTGGGGAAGCTTTAGAACAACCAGTTGCCACCAAGTCAGACTTTCCTCATGTCTATACCATGACTTGGTCCACATGACGTGGTTTCTGCAATAGTTCCCTTATAATATGTGAAGCTCTGGCATCTAAATCATCCCAACCAGTTCCCAGGGGTTAGATCTGCTTCTGGACTACTATTTCACCAGCTGTAGTTCCACTAGCTGGCCTGGTCTCACAACATTATGTTCCTACTCAACTAAATTCTGGTTTTGCTCAGCAGCTCAGACATGAATGGTACAAGCCACAGTCCAGGTGTTTTTGTTTAACAAGCACTTATCGAATGTTTACTGTAGGCCAGACACTGTTCAACTTTACCATTTACAACTACTAAATAATCCTTATAACACCCTGGGAGCTAGGCACTGTTATTAGAGACTGAGGCACAGAAAGGTTAAGTAACTTGTCCAGGTCACACAGCTAGTGAGAGTGGAACTGTGATTGAAACCTAAGCAGGGGGACTCCAGAATCAAAGCTCTTTTGACCACTGTGAAAGCTCAAGCTAACGTACCCACACAGTGGTCCTCCCTTATCTGTGGGGGATATGTTCCAAGACCCCCAGTGATGCCTGAAACTGTGGATAGTACAAAACCCTACATATACTATGTTTTTTCCTATACGTACAAACCTGTGATAAAGTTTAATTTATAAATTAGGCACAGCAAGAGAATATCCAAATTGCCAGCATCACTACTCTTGCACTTTGGGGCGATTATTAAATAAAATAAGGGTGACTTGAACACAAGCACTGCGACACCATGACAGTTGATGTGATAATCAAGATGGCTACTAAGTACTATTGGTTGGGATATGATGGACAAAAGAATGATTCATGTCTCAGGTGGGACAGAGTAGGACAGCACAAGATTTCAGCATACTACTCAGAAGAACGTTCAATTTAAAACTTATGAATTATTTATTTCCAGAATTTTCCATTTAATATTTTCAGACCACAACTGACCACAGGTTAACTGAAACTGAGCAAAGTGAAGCCACTGCTGAGGGGCGTCTACTGTGCTTAAATTTCTCTCCAAAGGCACAGCAGTCCCTGTGCCACCCCTGCGTATCTCCCCAGCCCCACTTCCAGGTGCAATCACTTTCAAGTCTTTGAGGCTTGTAACCTGACCTTTGCCTCTGCGTGGGCCATGCACCGAGCTCCAAAGCCACTGTCCTTCCCTGTGCCAGGACACCGGGCTGTTGGCTGTGGCCGTGTGCCGAGCAGCAGACTTTGCTCCAGCCTCCAGCTTCTTCTTCGCACGCTCAGGGCAGGTCCAAGCCCCCAGAAGCCGCCAGGTGGCGCCTCCCCCTCAGCCCTCTGAGCCAGCTCTGAGGGGTGGTCTTCGCAGCTCCTGGGCTCCATGGTCTCAGCCTTGTCCCTTGTGTCCCCCCAGCCCTAGCAGTGGCAGCGGCTCCTACAGTTGCCAGCTCTGGGTTACCACCTTTCTGCTTTCAGCCTTCCAACACCTATGTAATAATCAATACCACGTGTTAAATCCCCTCTGCTGAAATACCTGGCATGACTTCTATTTTCCTGACTGACAAATATCAATATCTGAAAGTCTTTCCCCTGAGTTCATTTAGCTTCTTCAGAGACAACCACCCTCCCAGCCCCGGCTTCTAGACTGTGATGTAAATGTCTGGTTGCTGGTATTTGGGGGAACAGGGCAGAAAATGGGCAGTGGGTCCAGCATTCAGCATGCAGACTGTCACTCCATCTCCTCTCACCCCACCCTCTGCTACATCTAGTATCCCCACGTGCGGGTCTCTCTCTAGGTCAACCTCCCCCTGAAAAGACAACTGGTCCTGGGGAGTGGGGTGGGCAGTGGTGGGAAAATTAGTAAAAAGCCTACTTATGAACTTTCTACCAATTCTGCCACTTCCGTCCTGCACCTCCTGGCATCCACAAGACCTGTCCTGCAGTCTTTACAGGGTGTGTGGACAAACTGAGCTCAGTCTGTCGTAACAGCCTCAGTTCTGCTAATCCAGCTCTGGCTCCTCCAAACGCTTTCTATCCTGCAAAGGTCTTTGCAGCTCCCACATCTATGGAACACTGCTGTCTCTCCCACTCCTTCCCTTGTAGTTTATACTTTCTTATTCTCTCACTGACATTTTCTTGGGGTTTCAAGAGGAAGAGGAGAGATAAAGGTATAAAGTTAATGTTCCATGTTTAACCAGAAACTAGATGGTAGATTTTTTCAATCCATTATCACTTTCCTTTTTAATTCAGAAAGTACATACAAATGGCTTCATCAACACTTCTAAAATACCCAACACAAGAAGTACTATTAAAATGATTCGTTTTGAAAGGGATTTCCTAAGAACACGTGTTCACACGTATGTAAACTAGTAAAAGCAGCCAGAAGCAGAATTAGCTTCCGCAGTCAATAGACTTCTCCAGGGTCAATCAATTTCATTCTTTCAGGATCCGTCCCTACAAAACAGTATTATCACATCTAGTGTATGGCCAAGCTCTGTCTCCCTCAGAGAAGACCTCGTGGTACATAGTCAACTGGTGACAAGCCATGTTCGGAGAGCAGAGAGGAAGCCCTGGCAATAGCTCCGCTCTACCTCCAAACGCCGCTTGAGCCCAGGCCTTGTTCCAAGGACAGACCAGGAGACCCAAGCAGCCTAAGGATTCAGGCCTGAGTTCCAACTCCTCACCTCACACTGGGAGATGCCATGTCCTAATAAAGCGATGCTTACCGAGGGGCCCTTGGGGAGGACTGTTTGATACACCATATAAGTGATCTAAAGGTATAGAAATAATGACAGTAGAACAGTGCAGCACGCAGAATTCTAATAGAAAACATTACAGGGACTTCCCTGGTGGTGCAGTGGTTAAGAATCCGCCTGCCAATGCAGGGGACATGGGTTCGAGCCCTGGTCCAGGAAGATCCCACATGCCATGGAGCAACTAACTAAGCCTGTGTGCCACAACTACTGAGCCCTCGTGCCACAACTACTGAAGCCCATGCGCCTAGAGCCTGTGCTCAGCAACAAGAGAAGCCACTGCAATGAGAAGCCCAAGCACCGCAATGAAGAGTAGCCCCCGCTCGCCGCAACTAGAGAAAGCCCGCGCACAGCAACGAAGACCCAATGCAGCCAAAAAAAAAATTAATTAATTAATTAATTAATAAAAAAAAACATTACAAAATATGACACATTTGCCTGCAGGAGCAAGCTGCATGCAAATGCAGAGAGCGTGGCTGACACCACAGACAGCACGGCTTGCTCACCTCCGTCCACCCCCTTGTGGCAGACCATCCCTGACGGCAGAAGCTAGAAAAGCTCAAGGCCATGTCTGCAGACCCCGCATGGGGTTTCACACATTGACTGCACGCACTGTTGAGGCAGGGGAGGGAGAGCTGAGGGTCCACGTGTCTGCCATTTCTCCCGTCAAGCACAGGCACGGGGGTGTCTGGTGTGTGGGCAGCAGTGATCACAGGTGATCCGGTGACCACGTCCTCTACTGCCCGAGTGCCAAGTGGCAGGGTATGTCGCTGCCTGTGATAGCACGAGTGATGCTCTACCCAGAAGCCAACAGTCACACAGGTGGCCTCCTGCTTCCGATCCCCGCAGAGGGAGTGGGGTCTCGGGCCAGCACTGGTGGTGAAGCTTTGAGACTGCCCACCTCCTGCCCTCCTGCTTGTACCAGGGACCCTGCTCCTGAGAGCGGGCCAATTCCTCAGCGTTATTCGGGGAGCCATTCCCCAGCTCGGTCTGGAGCCGCCCTGCGTTCCTCCCGATGGCTCTGTGAGCAACAGCTAACATTCCGCTCCTGCGTCTGCAGACTTGCTGAGAGCAGGCCCTGTGCCACCTGCCTCTGACACTGACGGCAGAAAGAACTCCAGTGCTCCTGAGGTGCAGCAGGCCCCAATGAAATGACCTCTTCTGTTCAGGAATGCTTTGATGCAGTGGTTCACAGAGCTACTAAATGTACAAGGGACAGCAGAGAGAGCAGATACGTTACATCTCTGCCAGTGGGTCAGATACACAGGGGTTTTAAGAGTGCATCTCTGAGTGAACTGTATTATGGTGAACTGGCCAATGTTACATTTAAAAAAAGGACACCTGTGGATTGGGCCAGCTTAAAAAAAAAAAAAAAAAAAGGAGTCATCATCTAGAGGAATGACTCTTACTATTTATACAAAGGTACTTCGGGAATCCCTGAGATATAGAAATTGAGGGAACTAGAAGAGATTTTGCAACAATGCCTTAGAAAAACGAATGTTTTAAAACTAGTTTCTACAGGTATTTATTTCTTCTTCTTACATAGGTTCATCTCTAGCGTCAGAAGATGCTCTTCAAACCAGTGAAATAGCGGGAGGAGCACAAGGTCTGCCTTCAATGTGATAAGTTTTACTTTGTTGCTGCCCTTTGCCACCTTTGCCTTTCTACAAATGAAATAAATACTTCACTTCTGCGACTGAAATAACTATTTTCTTTGTGTTTTCCCTAGTTAATCAGAATTTAGATGAATATATTTAGAAAAAGGAATTTTGTCAATCATAATTAGCATTCAAACAATGCCAGAAAATTAAAATTAAGTGGGAAAAAGAAGAACAAAGATTAAGGACTATACTCTATGGCAGAAAAGTTTTCCTTATGGGATTTTTTTTTTAATTTATTTATTTTATTTATTTTTATTTTTGGCTGTCTTGGGTCTTTGTTGCTGCACGCAGGCTTTTCTCCAGTTGCGGCGAGCGGGGGCTACTCTTTGTTGTGGTGCGCGGGCTTCTCATTGCAGTGGCTTCTTTTGTTGCAGAGCAGGGGCTCTAGGCATGCGGGCTTCAGTAGTTGCGGCACTCGGGCTCAGTAGTTGTGGCTCACGGGCTCCAGCGCTTAGTCTCAGTGGCTGTGGCGCACGGGCTTAGGTGCTCCGCAGCACGTGGGATCTTCCTGGACCAGGGCTCGAACCAGGGCTCGAACCTTCCCGGACCAGGGCTCGTCCCCTGCAATGGCAGGCAGATTCCCAACCACTGCGCCACCAGGGAAGCCCTCCTTATGGGATTTTAAAAAAATGATTTCGATAATAGGTCTTTCCTGGGATGAAAGAATTTTAATGATAATGAATATATTGTCAAGAGAAGTTGCATTTCTTATTTGCAACCTGCGAACAAAAGCAATGTTTATGTCAAGCACCACTAAAGTGTAAGGGAAATAGCATCAACCAATTCGGTATGGGCAATGGAAGAGAACAAGGTTTGTCCTGTTTCTTCTACCTTCTTTGTTATTTTTTAAATAAGTTGACGTGAAGTTCCAGCGATGTTACCTTTACTGAACTAGCATGCTTGTCGGGGTGGAGGACAGCAAAGAGAGCCACAGGAGTTGCAGGTACTAGTCGTAGGGCAGCAGGACTTGCGCGTGTTCAAAACAAAATTTTTTTTAAGGAAAAGCAAACTGTAAAGCACTCAGGCACCATTAAGCTTCCCTCTTCTGTCCTTCTACCCCTAATGCAAGCAAACATTCACTACGTAAGAGAGATAAAGACCAGTAAAAGTATTTATTGTATAAAATTCATTGTTATCAGGGCAAATAGATGGTCACGGACCCCAGAACGTGACACGGAAATAGCTTTGCCGCTTGGAAGACATCTGATGGTATCCTTTGCATTTCTATTTGCATTCTTTCATATGGAAAGGCTTATAGAACCCTCTCTCCTTCTTTTGTGTTTCACATACATGACTGTCACTAGGCCAGAATGTAAGACCCTGAATCCAAAACTATCTGGTATGTTTTTAGGTGGGAAACAGGAGAAAGACTCTGAAGTGGTGGCTGTGGAAGAGGCGGCCTATTTCAGGGGTCTCGTCCTGTGTCCGAGCACAGCAGCACTCACTGGAAAAGCCTGTCCAACCTGCAGCAAGCCGACGGCACCAATTATTGATCATGCATAATGACGGCAGTGGTAAAAGAGGACCGTGCTAAGGTCAGCTGGAGATGCTCTGTCCAGCACATGAATGCTGTTTACTAGGAGGAGGGAAGGAAGGAAGGAGAGAGACATAAGCCAACAGACAGACAGAACTCAAAGGAAGAGAAACAAGACAAAAACGAGAGGTGCTTAAGGAGCGCAATCTGCCTTCTCTGCTCCACGGTGGCGCCAGCTTGTCCTGTTTTGAAAGAGCTCACATTCGCGTATAACATACATGACCACGACTGTACCATCTGACACAGATGACAAGACCCATGACCTGACACAAGTAAGCAATTCTCTAAGACTGTGTGTATCTGAAACATACACCTTTACTTTACTCAATACGTATATATCTCGCAAGTTTGCGGGGGGAAATAAGATAAGGGCGCTCTGAACAGGGTTGTGATGTGACTAACAGGGTGAAGACACAACAACTGTGGGCAGCAGCGTCTGAATTTGCAACGCTTTGGGAAATTTTTAAGAGACCGTCTCCTCTTTCCTTACACTCTTCAGACTTAGAGCTTGGAAGGGCATTTACAGCCATGGGCAATTGTATTTTTCAAATTAAATGCCTGTACTTACTGGGTAATTTCCCATATGTGTTCTGCTTTCTTCTCCCTTTTCCCTCTAAGAGACAACTACTTTATGAAGAATTTATATCAACAGTCTGTTAAAAAAATAATTTCATTTGTAATGTTTTCCTGTGCTTTGTTTTCTGTTTTCACATTTTCTAAGCAAACTGGCCTCAGCTTCTTAACTGTACACTGTTCCCCCCCAGATTCTGTTTCAGTTAGAAGATTCCTTTCATCTTAAATGGCATTTCAAAAAAAGAGATGCAGTATCAAGACCAAATTCAAAAACTATTTTTCACTCACAGATGTTTAAAAAAAATTCAGGTCTGATTCGGCTAACTCTGCCCGTGATTCTAAAATGTACAGGATGCTTGTTTTTGCCACACAAAAAAGAACATGATTTCACCAGCAAACACCAACTACTGCTCAGTGCCTCCCATCTGTCTTTAGAATCATGTGTAGCTCTGGTAGCTGCGACACAGAAGACGGATCTGCCTGTCCTTGCCCACTCAGGAATGGGGATTTACTGCAGGCCGTTATTAAACTACACCAGCCCTAAGGGGACTCCTTTCTGAAGCTTGGGAGAGGCAGCCTGGGCAACTTCAACTCCATATTCATTCTATTCAGAGTTTCTTGGACCAGATGGTATATACCTAGTCTTAAGACAGTGTGTTTATTTTTTATATCAACCAATTTGAAATAATATAATTAGAAAAGAAACTGGGCACAACTGTTGGCCAAAAGATAAAAAAGAAACATCCATAATTTAATACTGTCTTCGTTAATTTCATTTTGCTCTGAGGCACTCAATTAAGTGTCTGCAATAAAAGCTGCAGCTACACTGGAATCCCAAATCCTATCAAGTGTCAAGGATGTTAAACCTAGAAAACTAACAGATTCTTTAGTCTGAAACCAGCTTGCCTCCCACCTGAACAGTGTTTTACCAGGAAGGCAGTCTGTAATGTGTAATCATAGAAGCACTTTGAAGTAATGGACCCCACAGGGCCCTTCAACCTTATTCAGTTCACATTAAATGATTATGAACTCATCATTTTGCTTAAGCTTACGTTTAACGTCAGCCATTCTGCCACGTCTATTCTGTTAAGATGAAATGTATTTTAGTTTATGGATCATGCTAGATTCATGGTTGCTCTAAATACACTTCAACCGACTAAAAACACGTGATGTACTTGACTATGATGAAATGCAAAACACACACTCACAGCGTCAGAGCATAAATACAGACGCAGGCTAGCCATATTCTCATGTGTAGAAATAACTGTTAGATGAAACAAAAACATTCTCTGACTATATTTTTCAGATATAAAAATGTGAACTGTAGCCCAGCCATGTAAAGAACCATGATGCAATGGGAAATGGAGTTTCTCAAGGAGACTTTTTGTCCAAAGTCCAAAACACTTAACAAGGCATTATTTAAAAAATCTAAGTCATGAGGGCTGTTCTAAAATATATTATTACCTTGTTTTTTTCATGATTTTCTTTAGGAAAATGCTATAAAAATATGGACTAATGTTAGTACAGAAAATTCCAGCTTCTTATTAACCTTTGTTCTTAATAGGGAAAAACAAAATTTGCTTAAAAGTAGAAAGACTGTCATATTATACACCACTGGTTGTTACCAAGATGGTAACAACAATGGCACAGAAAATGCATGGCACCATTTGATTTCTATATGCACAGATCAAAAACACCTCTTTTGCCTAAAGGTAGATGAGAGAATAATCAAAAAAAGACTTCATGCTACTTATGTAAAGTAAAATCATGTTAGGAAATGTCAGCTACCAAATAACAATGTCTGTCATCCCCTGCTGACCCTTCCTCTCCAGGAAGCTAGTGCTACAGAATTAATGCTTAGAATTGGGGTGGGAACTGGGGAGGAGACCACATCTCCTTTCATAATCGCCACAATGCTTTTAGAGCAACTTCCTGCAAAGTCCCTAAGATTAAGATAATTAGTGCAAAATAACATGTAAATGCACATTGTAATATGGCATGAAAAGCTGCAAGCTGGTGGTCAATCAAAAATCTCAGAAAGTCCGCTCTGAGCTCAGGCTAAATATCACATCAGAGAATGTTTCCTCGTCTGTAAAATGACAATCTTGCTACCTGCCTTGACTACCTCACAAGGTGAGGAACAAGTTGGATTATATGAGTAAACACTTTGACAGCCGTAACGTCTTACTCAAACATTAGACTATTTGTAAAAAGGCTTAGGGATATCTATTAAGCAGCATATGAAGAGG
This sequence comes from Eschrichtius robustus, assembly GCF_028021215.1. Classification (NCBI taxonomy): domain Eukaryota; kingdom Metazoa; phylum Chordata; class Mammalia; order Artiodactyla; family Eschrichtiidae; genus Eschrichtius; species Eschrichtius robustus. The sequence goes on from NC_090839.1 coordinate 90,400,034, forward strand.
GCAAATTAGTGCACGGCCATCTGAATATAAAGGGTGGGACAAAAGTCACTTGAAGATCAAACTCGTGTTTCGTTCAGGTCTGCAGTTAAAACATTCATTTTATGTCTTGAGTGTCTTTATCATAATGCAAAGTTTGCCCCCTTACAGAGACACCTTCATCTCCTCCCGTGTAAGTGCCAAGGGGGGTAGAGAGTAAAAGCAGAAAGGGTGAGTTATGAAGTAGATTTTGGAGGAAAAGATCATCACGATTAGCAATGAAGAAGCAGGTGGCTGAGGCACTGGGAAAGCACAGAGGTGAAGCAGCCAGTGGGATGTGGGGAAGGATGCAGATCTCCTGCTGGATCAGAGTTCATGCACGTATTCACTGCTCTATGTGCTATAGTTCTCTGCAGGTTACCATGGAGACTTCGAGAAGTTTCACTATATGGCAGATTAGGAAAGGCTACTGCCTGACATCCTTAAGTCTCTGTAACAAAATCAAGGTCAATTTCTGTCATATGTCCTTTCCAGATACATCCTTGTCCAGGAAACCATCTTATTGGTACATTATTTAGGTCTCTGCTTTAATTCTTCTAGAAAAAAATTTTAGCAAAGTATCTCCTTTTCTAGTGATTGTTTCTCAGGTAATTTACTGTGGGCCGTTCATATACTTTGCAATGATTATTAACTATGGTACATGGTGACTGCATGTTCAAAATCCATGCTGCTTGAATAGTGGTTTATATACAGTCACATATCATTCCCATTTAAGCCTCGCAACACCTCTGTGAGATGGGTGAGGGGAGCACCCAGCAGAGAAATGTTACATAGCAACGGGCCTGGCCGGGTTCATTACACAGAGCGAGACATGTCGGATGAAGTGGAAAAACCGGAACAATTTGCTCAGGTGATAGTGATACAGGCTCTAAATTGCCCGCACATAAATCTGACAGAATATCTTTTCAGGATGTAATTGGGAAGCAGAATGTGGACACAGCACGTATGAAAAGCAAAAGTCTCCTTGGTTTTCCCAAAGCCCCTCATACACACATCCATGACTGTCCTCCGCACACTGAAACTCTGTCTCCCGAAGACAGGACGCTCCACCAAAGGTAATACCACTCACTCTCTCAGTCTCTCTCTCCTATGTATTCATCCAACAAACATTTATTGAACACACATTCTATGGGATCCACCATCATACCCATGACCCGAGGGCCTGGCACTCAGCCCGGGGCACAGCAGGTGCTGAATGAAGGGCGCTGTGGAGGACACAGGGTGGGAAATAGATCACACTTGAGTAGGACATCAAACGGGAACTCCCTTAGCGAACTGGTGCAAATACTGGTCACGAGCAGTCAAGTTGTAGGAGAGGGAGAGTCAGAGGCATTAACCAAAAGATTGTAACATTTAAAGAGGTAATAACGACTGAGCACAAGAATTAAACAGGAAAAACATGAAAAGAGTAAAAATGTTATGGAAGGCTGAAAATTAAAAACATCGGCCTGAATGAGCAGGACACATGTGTGTGTGTCACGGATGCAGGACCCTCAGGCCGTGTGCTCTGCAGACGAGAAGGAAGGCTGCCCGGGAGCAGGGATGGCCGCTGAGCAGACACAGCGACGCAGGGTGTCGAGCTGAGTGCCGCTGCCAGCGTTGAACCGCTCGGACCTACCAAATGGCAACGGCACGCGGTTCGACCTAACAGAGATCAGGACGGCCTGAAAAAGGCAAAAACAGCGAAGAGAGACTGCGGGGAGCTCATGAAAACAAACGCCTTGAACTATTTCTAAACCTCTTATTTGACCTGTATTTACTGAAAACCAGCACACGCAGAGCAAACACCCAGGTGATTCCAAAACAACTGCGACTGAAGATTGGTGAAGGTGATTTTCTCCAGGAACTGCAGTGGAAGGGAATAGACAGGGCTCCTGGAGGAGCTGCCCCGCTGCCCACCAGCACCTGGGCACCCGGCCTCCACGAGCCCTCAACCAGTAGACCCTCCAGAGAGGATGGACCATGGAGGTAAAGGTGTCCCTCAGAGAAGAAAGCATGAGTTTGGTAATTAACAATCTCATCTAGAAGGAGTCCCATCATGGCTTGCCAGACTCTGAGAATCAGAGTTACCTGAAGACTAAATACCACAAATTAATTTAGAAAAGGTAGACAAAGGGTAGAATTCAGAAGAAGATCATAAATCCTGAAAAAAACCTCCAAATTTTATAATTGTTTTTAGATTATAAAAACAATACACACTTTTCTTAGGAAACTTGGAAAATGCAGGAAAATGTCAAGAAATACTCTGGCAAAGATACAAATTTCTGAGAAGTTAAAGCATATTGCTTTCCAAGGGGGTTGGCTAAAGCTGGGCTTGTTCAAAAACCAGATCCATCCTATGAAGCAAAGAGAAATGCCACAGATGTCTCGCTTTGATGGAAGGGATGGCATACCAGCTCCAAGCCGAGGTCCCAGGGGCCCTGTGCCCTTCCCCACTCTCCTGGAACACTGCAACTGACACACAGACAAGCCCCGGCTGGCCTGCTGATGGGTCAGAGACCACATGGAGGAGAGCACGGTGGTCCAAGCTGAGGCCATCCTTGGTTGCCCAGAGAAAGCTGATCCCCAAATGTGAGAGAGCCCTGTGTGGCTCAACAGAGACCCTTAGCTGATCACAAGCACATGGCTGAGCCCACCCAAGACCAGGAAAAGCACCTAGCTGACCCAGAGGCTCATGAGAAATAATAACTGATTACTGTGAACAGGCAAACGGGTCAGGGACCCCAGAACTGGAGGAAGATGGCACGGGGTATTCATGACCACCCGCAACCAACAGAAGGAAGGACTCGGGCCCAGCACAGCAGCAGGAGAGTCAAGGCAGGCTCCTTCCTCACCTGAACTGAACAAGACGTGAGCCCAGCAGCACAGACAAGGGGGCTCATCAATCCAGGGTCCGCTACACATAAGCAGCCAGAAGAAGGGTTTTCTTTCCCCACTGGCCTGAGACTCCTCTCCTCACCAAGAGATGCCACGCAGCCATGGCAAAGGGGATCTCTCTACAAGTGCCCAGTCCGGGAAGCCTGTTTCTGCAGGCCAGAGACTTCACTAGGCAGCCAGGTGTCACTAACCTGGGACGTGCTTTCTACTCCCCACAGGCAGGGGAATCCAGCCAAAATAAGAGCCCAGTACCAGAAGCTCTGTCCTTCCCCTCAAGCCTGAGGATTCCCTCCCTCCCTGGAGGCACCAGGCACCTCTGCCTGGGGAAACTTCTGCCCCCTTCTAGAGCAACAGAGGACTGGAAGGAAACCCAGCGGGCACCAGATAAACAGAGCAGGCCTAAATAGCATCAAAGAGCCTCTGAAAATTGTCAATGTCGTAAATTTGACAATGCAAATGAAATGGCCCAATTCTTTGAATTACAAACTGCCAAAACTCAACCAAGATGAAGTAGATAACCTGAATAGTCCTATCATTAAAGAAATCAAATTTGAAAAATAAAAAAAATGCTCCCCAATAGAAAGCTCCCAGATGAGGTGATTTCGCTGGAGAATTTTACCAAACGTTTAAAGAGTAATTAACACCAATTTTATGTAATCTCATCAAGAGAGAAGAGAAGGGAACACTTCCAAACTAACTTTATGAGGTCAGTATTACCCTGATACCAAAACCAAAGATGGCACAAAAACGTAAACTACAGATAAATATCTCTCATAAACTTAGATGTACAAATCCTCAAAAAAATATTAGCAAATTGAGCCCAACAATGGATAAAAAGAATTATATACACTATGACCAAGTAGGATTTATACCAGGTATGCAAAGCTGGTTCAACATTTGAAAATCATTCCATGTAATCCATCATATAAACAGGCTGAAGAAGAAAAATCATACAATCGTATCAATTGATACAGAAAAAGCATTTGACAAAGTCTAATATGATAAAAACTCTGAGTTAGCATAGAGTGCAATTGCCTCAACTTGATAAGGAATATTTACAACAAACCTACATCATTGTTAAGCATGGAAGCCAATGTTTTATCCCTAAGGTTCAGAATAAGGCAAGGATATCTGCTCTCACCACTCTTATTCAATATAGTACTGGATATTCCAACCACCACATAAGGAAAGAATAAGGAAAAATTGGAAAGGAAGAAGTAAAATCGTTCCTATTTTCAGGTGATATGATTGACTATGTAGACAATCCTAAGGAATCTACAAAGAAAAACCTCCTGGAACCAATAAATGAGTTGAGTAAGGTCACAGAATACAAGATAAACACATGCAGGGACTTTCCCTGGTGGGGCAGTGGTTAAGAATCTGCCTGCCAATGCAGGGGACACAGGTTTGATCCCTGGTCCGGGAAGATCCCACACGCCTCAGAGCAACTAAGCCCATGCGCCACAACTACTGAGCCCACGTGCTGCAACTACTGAAGCCCACATGCCTAGAGCCCGTGCTCCACAACAAGAGAAGCCACCACAATGAGAAGCCCGCACACCGCATCGAAGAGTAGCCCCTGCTCACCGCAACTAGAGAAAGCCCGCATGCAATGAAGACCCAAAGCATCCAAAAATAAAATTAAAAAGAAAACAAGATAAACACATGCAAAAAATAAATAAATAAAATTTATTTCCATGTACTAACAAACATGTGGGAATGACAATTAAAAGCATAATACCATTTACACTTACTCCAAACAAAATGAAATAATAAACTAAAAACTTAGCATATATAGACTCTGTATGCTGAAATTACAAAATGTTGATGAAAGAAATCAAACACAACCTAAATAGATGGAGAGACATACTGTTCAAGGACTGCAAGATTCAACATAGTAAAGATGTCAGTTCTCTCAAACAGGTCTATAGGGTTAGTGCAACTCCTATCAAAATCCCAGCAAAATTCTTTCTATACAGAGACAAGATTATTATAAAATTTATATGGAAAGGCAATGGTACTAGGATAGCTAAAACAATTTTGAAAAAGAACATTGAAATAAGAGAAATCACTTTACCCTATGTTAAGATTTACCATAAAGCTACAGTAATCAAGACAATATGGTACTGGCAGATGGACAGACACACAGATCAATGAAATAGAAAAGAGAACCCAGAAATACAGAAATATGAACAACTGATTTTTGACAAAGGCACAAAAGCTGAATAGAGGAAGGACAGTATTTTTAACAATTGGACATTCATAGGGAAAAAGAAAATTAACCTTGACCTAATCCTCACATCTATATACAATTAACTCAAATGATCATGGACTTAAATATAAAATGTAAAACTACAAAACTATTAGAAAAAGATACAGGAAAAATTCTTTGGGACCTAGGGCTTGTTGAAGAGTTTTTAGACTTGGGAATTCTCTGGCAGTCCAGTGGTTAGGACTCAGTACTTTCACTGCCGGAGCCCTGGGTTCAATCCCTAGGTGGGGAACCAAGATCCCGCAGGCCGAGGTGCAGCCAAAAAAAAAAAAAAAAAAAAACAACCCACCTCAAGACTAGAATTTAAAAAAAAAGCATTTTTAGACTTGATTCTGATAGTAAGATCCATAAAAGGAAAAACTGATAAATGAGAACTCATCAGAATTTAAAACCTTTGTCTGCAGAAAAGCTTGTTAGGAGGTTGAAAAGACAAGATACAGACTGGGAGAAAATATTTGCAACCCACATATCCAACAAAGGACTAGTATCTAGAATATATAAAAGGTCTCAAAACTCAACAACAAAAATTCAGTTAGGAGATGGGCAAATGTTGTGAAGAGATATTTGAAGGGAATATATAGATGGCAAATAAGCAGATGAAAATATGTTCAACATCATTAGCCATCAGGGAAATGCAAGTTAAAACCACAATGAGATATCACTACAGGCCTAGGATGGCTAAAATAAAAAATAGTGACAACACCAAATGCTGATGAGGATGCAGAGAAATGGATCACTCATACATTGCTGGTTGGAAAGTGAAATAGTACAACCATTCTGTAAAGCAGTTTGGCAATCTCTTGTAAAACTAAACATAAGCTATCATACAATGCAGCAATTGCACTCAGGTATTTATCTCTGAGAAATGAAAGCTTGCGTTCACACAAAAACCTGTACACAAATGTTCATAGCAGCTTTATTTGTAATAGCCAATAGCTGTAGATAACCCAGATGCCCTTCAGTGGGTGAATGATTAAACTTACTGTGGTACATCCACACCATGGAACATTACTTAGCCATAAAAATGAGTGAACTACGGATACACACAACAACTAGGATGGACTTCGAGGGAATTATGCTGAGGTCCAATCTCAAAACTAATATCTAAAGGTGATATACTGTATGATTCTATTTATATATAACCTTTCTGAAATGGCATAATCATAGAAACGGAGAACAGGTTAGTGGTTGTCAAGGGGGTGGAGGTCGGGGTGATGAGGTAGAGTCAATGCAGGTGAGCGTAGCTACAGAAGGGCAACAGGACGGTCCCTTGTGGTGATGGGACTACTCTGTATCCTGACTGTGGTAGAGATACATGAACCTACACGTGATAAAATTACATGGATCTAAATACACAGACACACAGACACACACACAGGATGAGTACAAGTAAACCGGGAAATCTGAACAAGATGGGCGAGTTGCTGTGTTGTTTTAATCAATGTCAGTAACCTAGATGTGATACTGCAGTGCACTTCTGCAAGATCTCACCACTGTGGGAGCCGAGTCAATGGTACCTGGCATTTCTCTGTATTATTTCTTACAAGTGCATGTGAAACTACCATTATTTCAAAATAAAAAGTTTTATTTAAAAAGCTGTACTGTTCAAAATTCAATGGAAGCCACATTAGGGCACCAAGAGAAAGCAATATTACTGTAACCATTCTGCAGATGTTACTCAGCATACACACAGTTGTGGTCGTGACATAACAAACCCATGAGGAACGTATGGTCCCTGACAAAGTGCTTCATTCTGTCCTGTATTCCCACAGCAGTTCTGCCAGCCAAACAGGATCCAAGGGAGGGGGAAGGGAAAATTGAGTGGAAAAAGCAGACAAGGACCATTTGGGTCACGGAGTGGGTAGAACAGCAGAGGGAAGAACAGACTGCGAGGGATTTGCAGGCACTGGTCACTGTTTCTGGTCGATTTCTCAGTACTCCTACAGCCGTGTGCTAGAGCTCTGAGCTCTAGGCTCTAGGCGATGCAAAGTGCGAAAACTTCTGTCAGCATGTGAGAATCGGTGTATAATTCACTCTAGACTTCCAGTGGCACTGGATTTTTCAAGAAGCAACTCTAGACATTCCAAATGTATGGCACATGCCTGCATGATCTAATCAAATTATTAGACTCAGCCGCAAAAACTGCTGCTGGGCCAAGAAGTACTCAGAGTCTAATAATAAAGACTTGCTAGTTGATGAAATGCTGTCTTTGAAGTTATTGATTTTTATTTAGTTTCCTTGAAATTTAAGGTTCAGGAGTGATAGTGAAATACGTCATCAGCATGCTAAATCGACTGCCTTTGCCCAGTACAATGTCCTCCTGAATTCAGGGGCCTCTACCCTCTGCTTTCTGTAGAGGAAACCTGTACTATTACATATCCTTCAAAGCTACAGTTTTCCAGTTGAAACACAGCTGATAGAGGAGAGGAAGTTTTGCTTCTACTACATTCACAGCTGTTTTACAGAGAACAGTAAATGCAGTTAAAAAACTGGTTGTTAAACTGACAACCCGAAGAATAAATGGGGCATCAGTGACGGTCAGAATGGCCATCCAGAGCTTGAGATGGCTCCAGGCCTTCCCCTCTTCCTTGCTGTGTGACCTCAGGCAAGTTAGGCACAGAATACCCACCTTTTAGGGTTGTGAGGATTAAAAGGAGGCAAGCAACACAAACGCCTTAAAATAGTAACTGGCTCAAAATAAGTGTTCAATAAAATCACCTCTCCTTTTTTTGATAAGAAGTCATTCATGACAATCAATGACCTGAAAGGAGGAAAACTATAACTTTGTCTTGCTCTATTCTTTGTCGTCTTCTAGATAATTCTGAAGTTTGTTTTCTTGTTTTGTTTCGTCTTATGAGGCAACACATCATAATTAAGAACAGAGAGTCAAGACTCAATCTGCCCGGGTCAGATCCTAGCCCCTCCTCCTGACCATGTTTCCTTGGGTCTGTCACCTCACATCTCAGTAACGTGACAAGAAGGATGTTACCTGCCTCTCTGGGTGGCCAGGCGTTCAAATGAGTTGGTACATGTAAAATATTTAGACCAGAACTGAGCCTGCATACAGTTAGCACTAAGTACCTGCTAGCAAGTGTGGATTTCATTTTGTGTTAAAACAAGTAATTGCAATAAAATAATGAAAAATAAAAAAGAGAAAAAGCCTTAATTCTCACCCTCGTCAGTCTCCCATCCCAGGGGCCTCAGCACCACCCGGCACTTTCTTTCAAACATCTTTCTGGGCTGTTCTCATTCTCAGCAATAATCTTAAACCTTCTCCACCCAGACCCCAGGTCAGCTCCTCGAAGCCAGGCTCGGAAACCCCAGGTGTCCATCTGCAGCTACGACTGGTCCCATGAGGCCACCAGCAAGCCCCTCAACCTCCTCTCCACATCGTCTCCCCAAGCCACCCCGCCAGCCTGCGCAGCCCAGGCCCCTCCTCTCCACATCGTCTCCCCAAGCCACCCCGCCAGCCTGCGCAGCCCAGGCCCCTCCTCTCCCAACCTTAAGAAGGGACCTCTCTGATGCCCCTGCTATTCCATCCTATCCAGATTTTCCCAAAAAGGATACACACTGTTTCTACTTCCTTTCTATCCCTGCACTGCTCTGGGTTTTCCTACTTAGACTACTAAAAGGATCCTGGAATCCAAATCCAAACAGCAACTGGAACCCAAGGTGCCCCCTCATATGGCTACTGGTCTTCTGCGGCGTTACATACAACCACCTTTGGGTATGTTATTGTGAAGGCAGTGACATGAGCTTGCTGAGGAGCAATCATCCTTCATTCATATCTTTAATTCCCAAGTGTCTACACATAACAGGTTAATCTATATTTGTTGTCTACTGAGAAAACTAATTCCAAAATGTTCATCAGAGGAACACAATTCCTAATTTCACCATTTATTAGTATTCATAATAAAAACTGATAATAACCAAAAGTTATTTTTTATTGATCACTACTAAAAGTCAGGCAGTATTCTAAATGTTTCACATTCTATTATTCCATTTAATAATTACAATAACCCTATTAAGTAGGTACAATTGCTACATAGTAGGTATAATTTATCCCATTTAATGGATAAGAAAACTGAGGCAGACAGAGAAATGACTTGCCTGGTAGAGCCAGGATTAAAATCAAGGTAGTCTGACTTCAGCAGAGACTTCACCTGTAGCTACCATTCTACTTACTTCCCAAGGTGAAAAATAAGATAATACACGTTGCAATTCATGGTGGCTGGGTTATTTTCTTGGAATAAAAGATCTTCCTGAGGCATGAATTTATAAAATGTTCAGACTGAGAAAAAAATGAATAGCTAGTTTGCTTATTTTACATTAACCAATGCAAATCAGATACCAAGGAGATAAATATAATTATATACAACAGGAATAATGCCCTCTATAAATCAATATTAGAATCTTGCATAGAATTCAGGATGCCAATCCTTAAACACGATGTTTCTATCCATCACTGCAAATCTTGGTCAACTGGCCAGAAATGTCATCTCTTGGAAAAATGCCATTTTTTAGTAAATGATACACTTAATAAAAACATGTTCTTATGAAACAAATGATTAATTCTTTGCATTGTAACATTATTGCTACTAGGTTCTATATTTCAGCAAGAATGATGAGCTAAGAAGAAAATAAAGACTTTAAAACATGAGCCAAGAAGTATTCTCAACCCCTTGGGATCTAAGCCCGTTTTAAACGACAAATATTTAATAATGCCCACTTCACTCTTCTGAAGTGAAATTCATAGATAAAATAACCACACTTTACATACAATTTCAAAAAATCAACGATACAGAGGAGAAATAAAGAAAACAGTGTATAAAGACATGCATTTCAATACATAGATGCTTAAGCCTGACTACACTGGAGGCATAATGAAGTTGTTAGATGCTTGTACCTTCTTATTAATCAACACGTCTGGATGTGGAAATACAGGATGAAAAGCCATTCCACAGACGATATAGGAAAATGGAAGAGTAGAGGTATAAGTGGACACCAGAACAAGAACTGGTGTTAGAAGTGAAGAAAAAGAACAAATTGATATCACACACGACACAGTAGACTCTCACAGGCATAACGTTGTGTGAACGCAGCCAGGCATAAAAGTGGGTACTCTTAACGGACTGTTTACATAAGATTCGCAGATGTCAGAATCACAGTTACCTTTAGGGGGCAGTAATGATGGAAATATTTTATATCCCCATCCGGATGGGCACATATATATTAAAAAACTCACTGACTGTGGTATATTCATATGATAGACTACTATTTATCAATAAAAAGGAACAAACTACCGGTAAACCAAACAACATGGATGAATCTCAAAACCATTATTTTGAGTAAAATAAACCTTAGGCAAAAAAATACACCTTCTGTATGATTCCACTTATATGAAGTTCTAGTACAGGCTAAACCTGTGGTTCTCAAGGATTTTAGTCTCAGTAACCTCATACAATCTTAAAATTATAATTATTGAGAACCCCCAAAAGCTTTGATTTATGTTGATTATATCAATTTCTATTTCTCATATTAAATTTTAAACCGAGACACTTCATTAATTCATTAAAAATGGTAATAGCAAGCCTTACATATTAACATATATAACATAATATTTTATGAAAAATAATTATATTTTCCAAAAATGAAAAAAAAAAGTTAAAAGAATGGCATTGTTTTCATATCTTTGAAAATCTCTTTAATGTCTGACTTAATAGAAGACAGCTGGATTCTAATAGCCACTTCTGCATTCAATTTTCATATTAAAATACATATTCATTATGAATTACTTTCTTTTATTTCTCCTTTATAGCAGCACTAGGGCATTATATTGATTTTCTGAAATTATATGTGTAGGCTGGTTTTTTAATCTATGAATTGCATTGCAGAAGAGTAAGGGGGCATGATTAAATATTTGTTGTAATAAAAGGGGAGGGTGGAATGTAAATTGATACAGCCACTATGGAGAACAGTATGGAGGTTCCTTAAAAAACTAAAAATAGAACTACCATACGACCCAGAAATCCCACTACTGGGCATATACCCTGAGAAGACCATAATTCAAAAAGAGTCATGTACCACAATGTTCACTGCAGCTCTATTTACAATAGCCAGGACATGGAAGCAACCTAAGTGTCCATCAACAGATGAATGGATAAAGATGTGGCACATATATACAATGGAATATTACTCAGCCATAAAAAGAAATGAAATTGAGTTATTTGTATTGAGGTGGATGGCCCTAGAGTCTGTCATACAGAGTGAAGTAAGTCAGAAAGAGAAAAACAAATACCATATGCTAACACATATATATGGAATCTAAAAAAAAAAAATGGTCATGAAGAACCTAGAGGCAAGATGGGAATAAACACACACTTACTAGAGAATGGACTTGAGGACACGGGGAGGGGGAAGGGTAAGCTGGGATGAAGTGGGAGAGTGGCATGGACATATATACACTACCAAATGTAAAATAGATGGTTAGTGGGAAGGAGCGCACAGCACAGGGAGATCAGCTCGGTGCTTTGTGACCACCTAGAGGGGTGGGATGGGGAGGGTGGGAGGGAGGGAGATGCAAGAGGGAAGAGATATGGGGACATATGTATATGTATAACTGATTCACTGTTATAAAGCAGAAACTAACACACCATTGTAAAGCAATTATACTCCAATAAAGACGTTTAAAAGAAAAAAAAAAAAGGGGAGGGTGATTTTGTCCGGTAGGATTGAGAATAACACTGCCTTAAAATATGTTTTAAACTATTTATTCTTTCCTTCCTAGCTCATCATCCTCACTGAAATATGAAACCGGGCAGCAGTAACACTACAATGCAAAAAGTTAATGGAGAACTGGAAAAATCCCAGCAGACTCTTAAGAGAATGAAATGGAAAAGGGCAAATAAGATCTATGTAGTTTTACAAAAACAGTTTTGGCCTCACGGTCCCCCTTGAAGGTTTCCAAGGTCACCCATGAATCCTAGACCAGGGCTAAACTAATCTATGTCAAAAAAAATCCAGAAGAGTGGTTTCCTCTAGGGGTGGAGGTCAGGTTTGACTGGGGAGGGTCACCAGGGAAATGTTCAGGGTGATGGTGATTTTCCGTCCTGTCCGGGCTTGCACACAGATGTACGCATTCGTAAAAAGGAATCACACGGTACGCTTACAATTTATGTAGTTGATTGTATGCAAGTTTTACATAAAGAAAGTAAAGGAATATTGAAGTCTAGTTAATGATATACATGGTGAAGTGTTTAGGGGTAAGTGTACTGACGTCTGCAACTTACTTTGTAAAAAGCATCAAGCAATAAGATGGACTGGTGGGAAAAGAGAGGGGTGGGTCAATGGAGAGACACATGATGAAGCAAATACAGCAAGACATTAACTGCAGAAACTAGCGGTGGGTATAAGGGTGTTCACTTTTTATTTTTTCTACGTTTGAAAATGTTCATAATAAAATGTTGGAAAAATTCATTGAGTTGTATACCTAAGATCTGTGTACTTTACTATATATAAGTTATACCTCAATAAAAAATTTAAACTATTACACAATTTAGGCTAAATAGTAACAGATAGCTTATTGGTAAATGATAAGAGAAAGAGGAAATAATATTTATTGAAATAAAGTTTCAAGACAAATTATACATGATTAAAGTGAAGAAAAAGAAATATATGACATTCTTAGGAATAATGAGGCTTATTTTTCAATGTTGTATCAAAATAATGTGCTACCTTGACATGGGATAAGGTACTGACAAAGGATCCCAGAAATACACCTTGTATCTCAAATCGCCATCACATGCCAAGTGATAGACCCGGGCTCTGAAACTTAAGAGGGAAAAAACCAAGAGGCTGTAACACAGGTTGTAGAACACTGGGGGTAGTATCAGAATAAGACTAAAAAGCAGCAGGCAACCCTCCAAATCAATAATTAAATATGTAATTTTATATTATATTTCATAGGGTCATATTACAAAAATAAAGAATATAGAGAGGATGACAATAAATGACATTTAAAAAAAACTTGTATTATTATCGTGTGATAGCTTCACATTTAATGTTCCTCTACTAATTAAAAAACATTTGGTTCTAAGTCTCTTGCAATGAATCCCCAATTCCCTCTGTTATATATTTGCATGCTATGGCTACAAATGAAGACTGATACAGGCGTGCCTACCAGCAGCTCAGATACCACAAGGGCATTGCCGAAATGGTGAACAGCTCTTGGTAAAGTTCCCAACAAAACAAAGTACTATTTTCCCTCAATTTACTCAGTAATTGCATTTGTGGAAAATTTCAGTGTATGTTAAAACCCTGCAAAAATACTATGTGTTTATTTAAAAAATGGAGTACTGGGCTCAGATCATAATGTTCATTTTTTTTTTTTTTAACCCATGTAAACATCCAGGGAGGCGTGGGAAAGACACGTGCGGGCACAGAGCCGTTCTTCCTCATGCTGGGCCACCCCGAGCACCGCAGGCAGTCTAGCCTGGCTGCCGTCCTTGGGACCAGAAATGCCCCACAAACATCCCGTAGGAGGCAGTCCCACATCCACTAGAAGCCACAGATCTAAGGTGATTAAAGGATTGTTTGAGGAACATTTTATATTTTAACAGCAGAAACATATTCCCCAAAACAGAATTAGCAGACTATTATGTGTTCATTCCTAAACTATTCAATGCAAAAATATTTTCAATTTCTGTAAACAATTCATGTCCAAGTTGTGGTTAAAAATAACACAACCCCCCAGAGATATATTCAGATACACAGTCCTCTGTTGATGTTTTGTGACTATAGTTTCACTACAAAGAAAGCATTTCAAATAGTAGCTAAAGACTTGTCATATGGAAACAATATTTGCTTATTCCTGCCTAGGGCTGGATTTAAACCACTGAGCCAGAAGTGAAAAGCTCCACATTCTGCTATTTAAAAATCGAAGCAAATACAAAAACTTCATACTTGTTCTTAAATATTATTCTTGTGATTTTTAAATCATTTTTCAGGTTATCCAACCTCGGTGTTCCAGTGGTGTGTAACTTCATGGCTTTATTGTCTCCACTTCCAAGTGTCACTTGGCCACTGCAGTACTTGTGTGTTTTTACCCCAATCAGGCTGGTGTCACCAGCGCTCCCGAGGCTTTCCTGTGTCCTCCCCATTCTCCCAGGCATCCTAGATGTCCTTCTGCCTTCGCCGCCTCCTTTCTCTCTTTTTCTTTTTTTTGTTCTTCCCCATCATCCCTGTACAAAGATTAGGCCTATTTTTTTTTAAGCAAGAAAAGATGAAATGACACGTGAATTTGTTTGTTTAGAAGAGGTGCCACCACATAATTAAACAGATCACTAAGTATGGACCGAAAGAAAAATGTTCTTGATCAACAGAATAGATACTGAATTTTTTCAAAGAAATTAAGGGGGAAAAAAATCAGTCAGCTTTAAAAAGCCATATGTAATTGGGCAATCAAAATGCTCACAAAGGAAAGGTGCTGTTCACTCTATGTTCTAGGTAAAGAAACATTTTGCAAACACTTACATAAAAATTAAACATGTACTATCTGACCCACTCCTAGGTATCTACCCAAGGGAATTGAAAATGTATATTTACAAAAGATTAGGTAGGCAATGTATATATCAGCTTTATTCATAATCACCCCAACAACCAAAACGTCCTTCAACAGATGAATGGATAAACAAATTGTGATACATTCAGACAATGGAAGATGCTTCAGCATTAAAAGGAATGAACTGTTGATTCACATAACAGCATGAATAAATTTTAAATGCATTTTGCTAGGCAAGACCTAAAGATCCCATTTACATGACATACTGAAAATGGCAAAACTGTGGGGTCAGAAACAGCTCAGTGGTTGCCAGGGGTTGGAGGGAAGGTCTGAGCACAATGGGATCACACAGGGACCTGTGCTGCAGGTACTACGGTGGTGGATACACTGCTCTGTGCTTCTGTGGCTCCCACAGAAAGGTTCACCGTTTGCAAACTAAAAAGAAACAAACAAAAATCAGGGGACTTCCCTGGTGGGGAAGTGGTTGAGAATCCGCCTGCCAATGCAGGGGACACGGGTTCGAGCCCTGGTCTGGGAAGATCCCACATGCCGCAGAGCAGCTAAGCCCGTGCGCCACAACTACTGAGCCTGTGCTCTAGAGCCCACGAGCCGCAAATACTGAGCCCACGTGCCACAACTACTGAAGCCCGCGCGCCTAGAGCCTGCAACAAAAAGAAGCCACTGCAATGAGAAGCCTGTGCACTGCAACAAAGAGTAGCCCCCGCTCGCTGCAACTAGAGAAAGCCCGCACGCAGCAACAAAGACCCAACGCAGCCAAAAAAAAAAAAAAAAAAAAAAAAAAATCAGCCAGGATACTGGAAGATCCCAGAATGGGGTTCAGACTGTGATAAATGAATGACTGATGAATGAAGTACAAATGTGTGACGTAACCTCACTGAAGGGAGTGAGGAAAAAGAAGGCACCCTAACTAGCCTTGGAAAACAGTGTTTTGACTGTTATTTCAAGGCTAAAGGTAAGGGAGCCGTACATAAACAGTGCTCAGTTGGTGAATTTGTTTCTCACAGGGACATGAGTTAATTCTGAAACTAGCGTACGTGTACACTGGGGTTAAATAAGTAAGTAAACTGTAGGTAACGGAAGTTAGGTTTCTCACCATTAGAGAGAGATTACAAATAAGGAACGGAAGAAAATGGAATGAACCCACGGTCCCGGATTACGGTCAGAGATGCCTGCGTGAACTCATGCTTATTTTATTATTATTATTTTTTAGAATTACTGTTTTTTAAAAATAATTAATTAATTAATTAATTTTTGGCTGCATTAGGTTTTCTTTGCTGCAGGCGGGCTTTCTCTAGTTACGGCGAGCGGGGGCTACTCTTCTTTGCGGTGCACGGGCTTCTCATTGCAGTGGCTTCTCTTGTTGCGGAGCACGGGCTCTAGGTGCATGGCCTCAGTAGTTGTGGCACACGGGCTCTAGAGCGCAGGCACTCTAGTTGCTCCACGTCATGTGGGATCTTCCCGGACCAGGGCTCGAACCCGTGTCCCCTGCATTGGCAGGCGGATTCTCAACCACTGTGCCACCAGGGAAGCCCCATGCTTATTTTAGAATGTATACAGACAGACAGATACAGGAATATAGACTTGGGTGTATATATGGGTTAGAATATTTGTGTTGATTTCCTAGCTCTGTCCACTGAGAGGCCTAGAAGTGTGACAATCTAGCAGCAACAAGCATACCCACTACCCAGATCTTTCTAATCCCATTTCCAATAAAAGAAACCAGTGATCTTTTAAGAAATGGCCGATTCTGGGGCCAGTGCAGGTAATATACAAAATGAGCCTGGAGGATCTCATGGTGCCAGGGAGGAAGGAAGTGCTAAGCAAAAAAATTAAAGCGATACACAGAAGCCAACCTGAAAAAGCTCCCAAGGCCAAAGTTGGAACAATCTAAGCTACAAATTAAAAACAGATTATAACCCAAGAAATGACATAAATACCCATGTCCATAATGATATAATAAATGACTGGATAATAGCACTGACATATATACACTACCAAATGTAAAATGGATGGCTATTGGGAAGCAGCTGCATAGCACAGGGAGATCAGCTCGATGCTTTGTGACCATCTAGAGGGGTGGGATAGGGAGGGTGGGAGGGAGACGCAAGACGGAGGGGATATGGGGATATATGTATACATACAGCTGATTCACTTTGTTGTACAGCAGAAACTAACACAACATTGTAAAGCAATTATACTCCAATAAAGATATTAAAAAAAAAAAAAGATGGCGTATAACCAGGAAAAAAAAAAAAAAAAACATGGGGAGAAGGGACAAATCTTTGTTACAGAAGAATTCCAAATAATGAATGTAGAAGGAATGAGGGAAACAGAACTTCAGCACAATAACTGCTACAGCAAGATCCCCTGATGATAAAATTTAAGGAGAAACAGTTATTTGTGTAGCTTCAAAGTATCTCCCCCAGAATATCAACAGATTACTGTGGTGGTTTTAACACATGCCCACACATTATTTGATACTCTTCTCTCAGGAAGTGGAGTTTAATTCCCCTCCCGAGTGTGGGCTGGACAGAGTGACTGACTTACTTCTAAGGAACCGGAATCCAATAGCAAATACACATTTGGTCTCTGTCTGGGTTCTGGCAAAAGAGTTCCTGAAACACCTGGGATTTCCTGAGTGATAAGGATGGTAGGAGTGTCTTTTGTTCTAGAGACGGGATTGTTGGTGGGCTCCTATGTAGCTTCAGAGATGGGGGCTGGTTGCAAAAAGACCAAGCCTTGATCAGAAACTTGCAATGTTCAGTTCCATTCCCCCAGTCTCTGGGGAGGGAAGGGGTTTGGGGATTGAGTTAATCACTGATGACCAAGGATTTACTCAATGGTGCTTGTGTTATGAAACATCCATAAAACCCTAAACTGAGGGTTTTGTAGATCTTCCAGGTTGGTGAACACGTGCAAGTGCTGGGAGGTGGTGCACCCAGAGAGGACATAGAAGCTCGGCTCCCCGAACTGAATTGCTGGACACCCTTTTGGTGTCAGAGAATTGGAGAACTGGTGTGGAAAAACATCACATATTTGGTTAGTATGCGAAAAAATCTTTCAGGAGTAGAGTGAAGGAAAAAAAAACTAGGAACTGTACCTTGGAGAAACTTGTCAAGCACCACCTGCACCAAGTGATCAAGGTCCCCATCATCAGGAACAAGGCATGTTGATATCATGTAGCCCCAGGTATGATGTCACGGAAGAGGCACTTCATCTCTTGTGGCTTTCCTCCAAATCCACAACCCCAGGCTAATCACAAGGCAACAGACAAACATACGTGGAGGGACATTCCACGAAACATTGGACCAGTACTCTTCAAAAGTGCCAAGGTCAAGAAAATAAGGAAAGACCAAGAAGTTATCACAGATTGGAGGAGACTGAGAAGATATGACGTCTAAATGCAACGTGGGACCCTGGATGGGATCCTGGAGCGGGAAAAGGATTATCAGGAAAAGCTGGTGGAATGCAGATAAAGCCTAAAGTTCAGATTTTTTATTTTAAAGATAATAAACAACTGATACACATAAAACAATATGAATGTGTCATACACTTTACGATATGTGAAAAAAGCCAGATCAAAAAGCTCCATACTGTGTATATCCATTCCTATGACATTTTGGAAAAGGCAAAACCATAGGGTCAGAAGATAGATGAGTGGTTGCTTGGGGTCAGGGGTGAGGGAAGGGGCTGGCCGCAAAGCGAAAGCACAAGGACGTTGGGAGGTGACGTTCTGTATCTTGATTGTGGTGTTGGTGATCAGATTCTATGTCCTTCCAAAAGAGTGAATTTTACTATATACAAATTAAAAAGTAAATTTAAAAAATGTCCCAATAGCCTTCTTAATTTAAAATTTCCCACTTAACTATATTCAGTTCACACATGGCTAGACAAATCCCTCAGTACAAAATGAGAGACTGACTACACAGAGAGACCATGGACGACAACAGAACTCCCACCCACGTGAGAAGCCTGGGGAGACAAGCCGCGCACATCCCCTGCACCATCGGCCTGGAGAGGCCGAGACTTGGTCACTGATGGCTCCCACACCCTTCCCAGCGCAGGACCAGACTCGTGAACCGCCTCGGCTTGCCCGGGCAATGGCCTCCAGTCAGGGCCCACCCGAAGCCCTCTCTTCTTTCCCTGTGAAGTTCTCCCACACCTCGGCCTGCCTTTGAGTCTCTGCCAAAAGCAAGGCTCCCTCGCTACAGCGAGCTCCGAATCCACAGCTTCTGTTTGCTCTCCTTTGCTTTTCGTTTATTTCCACAGAAGCAAACCTACTTTATAAAACAAAGCCTTATCAGACATTAGATAAAACATTGCCCAAGTGCTATGTAACCAGTAAGGTAAGAAGCTCTGTGCTGAACAAATGGACAGGAGAAGGGAAGCTGTTGAAGGCTCCCCGTGCTGCAAGGCTCTTTCAGAATCACCAAACCACTTCTGAACTCCTCGTATTCCCCTAGCTAATGCCATCATTACTGCACACTAGCTGTTCAGTGAAACAGGGACAATCTTGTCAAATGAGACTTTCTTTCATCGTGTCTGAATTATTCACTGCGTATTGTTACCACTGACAAGGGATTTTTTTTTTTCTTTTCTTTTTTCTTGGTTATTCAGAAACCAGGTCCTGCTGTTACTCCAGTCAGCAATCCTGGAAGAACTTCCTGGGATAAGGGGAGACAGGAAGGAAGGAGGGGCGTTAGGGAATGCAGGGGAAGAGGGGAAACTAAGAAAAGACTGGCTTTTTTAGTAAAAGATAACTTTTCTTTTAAGGATACAGTAGAATTAGTAATGCAATGCTTCCAAGGACTAATAAAATGATTGCACTCCACAATTTAACATTTTAATGCTTCCTATAAAAGTGTTTTCTTTCTTACTACCTGTAACAGCTTGCCAAGCTGTTTGAATTTCAGGAGAAATGTTATATAGGCTAAATTAGATGGTGTAAAATTAAATTATTCTGACAGAACAACACCAAGCAAAATTTGATGAAGGAATTAATAAATTAAGAAACCTTCTTAAAAATGCAATATTCAATTATAACTTAAATAAATCCTTGGGGTATGAACCAAGACAATTGTATTAAAAAGTAATATGAATTTCTCAGGAAAAGAACTTCAGGTTGGTTGAATAAAAACTCTCCAAGGGCCAACTTCATTAGCCAGCATAACGTCCAAGACTCTTGGAGTGACCGGCTAATTTAAAACAACTTTTACAACCATTTCCATATGGCCTAGTCATTTATGTTTATGGTTTGGACAGAAGTCTTGAATGGAAAGCCAAGAGCAATGCCTAGAAATATCAAGTCTCTTTTAGAAAGATTTTCCTCATCAAATCATTAATTTTTTTTGCATTTTACTTTCCTTCAACATTTTATTTTATAGGTGATACTGAATTCTCATCAACATATTTTATTAAATATAGTAAAAAGAAAAAAAAAGGACAATAATACCAAAGGGCCCAGTTCTAGCTACTTCAAAACATGCCTTTTTAAATGTTTAATTTGCAGATCACAGCCGTGTTCAGCCCCCAAATGCCACTGCACCAACTTATGAGTGTCACCTCATGCATTTCATTAACGAGAAAACTGCGTGCAGTCAGGCTTCTCAGACCTTCCCTGTGATAAACAGGTCTACAGCATGGCCTCTCACGCTTAATGCCCCAGCTTTCCAGAGCCAACTGCAATAACCTGCAAGAACATTCCTGCCTTGGGTCACTGCAACATGGCCAGGTTCATTCCTGCTTTCTCTCTTGCAATAAAGATACTTTAAGTGGCACCAACTCTGACTCTGCATTCCTTGTTTCTCTAATACTGATGGTGATTTTTTTTCCTTTTTATTGATGATGATGATTTACTATAATGAAATATGATTTGAACAGTCGAAGTTTCTAAGGAGAATTCAGAAACCAAGTTCACAAGATGACACAGAGTTTGGATTTTTTCATTTTCATAAATTCAGATTATAAAAATAGTAAAGAAATTACTATGAAATTAATATTGAAATTCTAATATTTCTAGATACAGTAATTCATAAGCTTGATATAACTAGTTTATAAATTACCATATCTGGAAATACTGCCCCACACCCTCTAATTCTTTCCATTTTTGATCATCACCCCTGACATCTTATTGATCTGAAAGCAACAGAATTCAAAGACTCCTTGGGAGTTCAGTGCCTCTCCTTTTATTTGGTTACAGAACTAGTAGCACCAATGTTGTCTACCCTTTTAGACTGGGGGAGAGAGCAATTAGGGAAAGCCAGAATTTAAAGCTGAGATAATGACAAAAACTAGATGGAAAAAAATTGTTGGGACTTCCAACAAAGATAACTGACTCACTACTTATTTACAAGTTACAAATCTGAATTTTTCGTACATTGTTTCTCAATAAGGTTCTGAACTTGGAAGATGGGTCTCATGATTCATAATAATAAAGATGCAAAGAAAGAAATGGATTCACAGAGTTTTAAGAATTGGGGATGAGAGGAAAAGAGTATACCATACAGTCAGCCCTCCATATCTGCTGATTCTGCACCCACAGATTCAACCAACTGTGGACCAAAAATATTCAGAAGAAAAACATTTCATAAAGCTCTAAAAAGCAAAACTTGAATTTGCCACACACTGGCAACTATTTACATAGCATTTACATTGTATTAGGTATTATAAGTGGTCTAGAGACGGTTTAAAGCATAAGCGAGGATTCGTGTAAGTTATGTGCACATACTACGCCATTTTATACAAGGGGCTCGAGCATCCTTGGATTTTGGTATCTGTGCGGTCAGGGGTAGGTTAGGGAGGGGGTTCTGGAACCCATCCACTGTGGATACTGAGGGATGACTATAGTCCCAGATGATATAAATGCATGCTAGAATTCTAAAATCAAAACAATTTCTGTAGATGTTTCTGAAGGCATCTCCCAGCATGTTTTTGATTTCTTAAACACAGAATCACACTTTGACCAAGAATTTAAAACTTCTTTGAATGCTCAGTAACAAAGTTTCTCCAGGACCCTTGTTTTCTCATCTTGTTTGCATTTAATTCTATTAAAATCCTAAGGTCAAATGACATTAAAAGTATTGGGAGCTCTTGCAGAATAGTAATTATATATCAAAGTGAAGGCACGGAAACTGTGATGTTCAGGAAACTATTTAAATGAATGAAAATCAAAAGAAAAGGGTCTTTGAAGTCCTAAACATGCATTAAGATGAAAATAATTGATCTAATAAATTCATCACATAGATTGCAGTCCTTAATAACAGTGAATAAGAGCATATGGAAGACAAGTTAATATTGAGTCCATTTCAGCCTCAACCATCAGACTGGGCAAGATGAAAACAAAAATTGTGATATATGTTCAATCATGTAGGCAGAGACTTAGAAAGTGTTTATTAGTTAACTTTCTCCCAAAAGGCTGTTTTGAAATGTAAATCATAGAAGGCAAAAGAAATACTTTTTCTACTGGTAGAGAGCTCATTTCATCCTCTGCTCATTGGAAATATGCCTCACATGAAATACTACCTTTAGCCTCTAGACCATCATTAGTGATGTTTTTAAAAATTAGACATAACCACACAAATTCAGCAGCTGAACCGGGAAAGGAAATGGAAGCAGAAAACAATTTTCCCAGGGCTTTCAGAAGACAGCGGTCCTCAGAGGAAACTTAGGAGGAGAGCTGTCCGGAGCCCAAGCCCAGCGCTGGGTAAGGCCGCTTCAGGGGCCACAGTCAGTGTCCTGCCTCGGCCCCTTCCCAGCGCCTGTCAGCTGCGTCTGATCAGAGCTCAGCGCTGCCAGCAAGGAAATGTTGAACACTTTCTTGGGAGAAAAAGGACCTTTCAAGAGGAAGTCTGTACGGCCGCCAGAGAACCATCACTGACTGAGGCTCAGTCCTCTGGAAATAGTCCACCTGGACGATTAATGACTGAACAGCACCCGGGGTTTCAGGCACTTGACCACAACCCCCGCCCCCACGGCCCCCTTCTTGCAGCGGCATCTCTGGCCCTACTCTCACGCTTTGTTTGCTACGTGCAGCGTCTTGGGCTGAGTGAATGTGCAGCAGTGATGGATTATGAATGCAGGCGCTGACTTCAAGGTTTCTGGGACAGGAAGTAAAAAGGGGCATCATCCTAGTTTTACAGCCCTCTTATTCGATACCTTGAGAACTATCAGACCTTCAGAAGACTGAAGTGTGCATGAAAACCACTTGCTGAAATTTAAGTTCCACGTTAGTGAGAGCCTACATGCCCCGTAATATCAGAAGCCAAGCCCTCAGGCTGGTAGCCGCACAGGGGCCAGAGGGAGGGCTATGGACCAAGACAGCAAGGGGCCCCCAGCCTTCCTCTGGAACCACAGCTGCAAGGTGGATCCTCAGGTATTGCTGTGGGTGGCAGGCCTGCGCTGGAAGGAAGAAGCAAATTCTCAGAAGCGAAAGGCTCTGCACATGCAGGTACATGAGATTATTATGCAAAGAAGGGCAGCCTTGACATGTATCTCCTCTGCTCTGCTGTCATCACCATACTCAGGCATCTTCCCACAATTTAAGCAGAAAAAAGTACAGAAGAGAAAGGTGTGAATAGATGGTAAAAACTGAAATCTTTTATCCCACATGACATGACTCTACGGAGTATCTTTTGTTTCACTAGTATTTATTTATAGACAGCATTACATATAAATTATATATTTAAATATTTTTATACTTGTTGATTTGACATGATAGTAGATGTCAAAGTTAAGTGGTTCACCTTACTTTTCACTCTTCTGCGACGCAATTAACACCTCTTTCTCATTCATTGTTGTCTATCTAATCACTTGAATCAAGCACCTTCTTTTAGAGATGGCTGTAAGATCTTATTAAATCTCTGGTCCCCCTTGGCAATGATAAACTGATACTCTTAAGCGATTTTTAATTGAAGCAGTCAAAATCACCATGTATTTTGAGAGTAAAACATTTTTGCCAATTTTGTTCAATAACTTAGTCAATTTTGTGGTAGGCAAATAAATCACGTCTTGGTCCCTAAACACACATTACCATGGTCTGTAAGCCTGCGTGAGCTTTGTACTAAAAAGCGTGAAAAATGCCTGGATGCCAACAAGAATGAAAGTCAAACCATTGTACACTGGTGTGCAACTGGGAGAGGCGGGGTTCTGTTTTCAGTTTTGTTTCTCCTCTGTAGTACTGACTTGGTCCAAAGTAATCTGCATTGCTGTTATTTCACACCAGGATAGCTCCAGCCTTGGGAGCTGTAGGGTACGTTACCACCACCAGGAGGGAAATGGGAGGGAAATGGGAGACTGGAACTCCGCCCAACGCATAAGCCAAAGAGGAACCTTATCCCCAGCTCCTGGTCCAGCAAGGAGGAAAGAAGGATACAAGGTACTTTTTCTCTGCTGGAACCAGGGTTTAGCTATGAGCAGCAAGCATGGAAAGGGGAAAGGACTTTTATTTCTTTTCCTATTTCAGTTTAAGAGGTGGTGTTCCCCTTAACCTTCTTTAATGCATTCATCTATCAATCAGACCATCTGATTAGATTCTCAGAAATAGTGAAAATATGATCTGCTAAAATATTCTCATTACTGGTATGTTTCCATCTATCTGTGGCTTGATTTTTTTGTTCCCTGCTATACTGAAACTTATTTTAAACCAGAATATTATTATTATTAATGAATTTCTATAGAACAGAAAAAATAGTCTAGATATGACAAATCATATATACCCAAACAATTGCGATACTGTGGATAATACTGAAAATAAAAGCATATAGTAGCTGAGATTCTAAATTTATATAAAGTCATTATATGGTTGCACCAAGTACTTTTTTGAATTTTTAAGATTTGTTTTTGTTCCCAGTCAAATAAAACAGGGATGAGATCTAATTCACCCTATGATACTCTATGGTAACGAAACCAGAATTTTTACAGCTCAATACATGAAGCATGAAGAAACTGAACATGTATTAGAATTTCGGAAGCAATTGCCCAAGGCTAGCTGGTTTCAGTTTCTCCCCCAGATCCATATGTCTGAATAATATATTTCAATAAAAAACACTGAAGCTTAAGGGTCCTTAGAGGAAAAGTGTACACTGAAGATCTCAAAGGGACAAAGCCAGCACTAGCCCTGACTCCATCCCATTTAATGGGTATTTCCCATGTCATGTCATAAGCCCATTTTAATATATATAGACTATTCATTTAAGTGTTCCAAGATAAAACTGAATCTATTTTTCTGAAATAATACATATTTTTCCTAAGTAAATGGTAACACCTATTCATTTAGAGAATTTAGAAAATAAAGGAGAATATGAAAAGCACCCTTCATCCTACCACCCAGAAAACCACTGGAGTAACAATTTGGAGTAATTTCTCAGTTTCTGCATGTATATACATACAGTTTTTCTTTTTCAAAATTAAGATTAAACTGTACATGCTGTTTTGTGCCCCTGTTTTTATAATTTCATATCATTAAATATTGTATCATTATGTCATTAAAATTATATTATTTAATATTAATGATTTCATAAGTAATGTTACACAGTATAATCATATAGTCATGATATACAATATAATTATGACATACTAATATTGTATCATAAATTATATAATTTAATATTGTATCACTGTCTTCTTTGGAAACATTATTTTCGTATCACTTTCCTGGTTCAAACCTTAAACTGCCTGACAGGTCTGGCACGCTGTTTCCCTTCCTACCTTACCAGCGTCACCACAAGCTCCTCTCCTGTGTCTCTGTTTCATTGTCTTGTTCCCTGGTACCAGTTCTGCTGGACTTCGCACACGCCACTCCCCCATCCTCTTCTCCCTGACGCGTACTGTGGACTCGTTTAGCCTCTACCACTTCCCCAGGGAAAGCTTCCCATTCACCGTCCCCCCCAACACACACACAAGCACCCACACCCAGTCCAGGTGAAATCCTCCAGTGAAGGCACTCATCCCTCTAGATCGTCCTCTCTAAACACCAGTGATTGCTTTACTTTCAACTTTTTTCTTACTATTTCTAGTTTATTTATCATCTTTAGGACTTGAGTATTATTTTGTCAACGTTCCACATGTATCTTCCAGGAATGTGACTGAAATTGCATTAAGTCAACCTGTGAATCAACTTAGAGAGAAATGATGTTCTCACAATGTCAAGTTTTCCCATTCAGGAAGAAGGTATGACTGATCACATGGTCAAGGTATTATTTATATTTGTTTGTAAAGTTTTAGTTTGTCTCATAAAGGTCTTCTACACTTCTTGTTATATTTGTTCCAAATATTAGGTTGTTTTGAGAATTTCTTTTCGTGATGTTTTCTATATGGTTACTGCTAACTATATAGGAAAGCTATTTAAAAGAATTTTTAAATTGTGAAATAACACACATATATATGGATCAAAAACAAATACTCATATAAACTATCACCCAGATCAAAATACAGAGCCTTGGAAACTTTCCTGCCTGGCGCCCCCCTGGGGTCATCACCTGTCTTCACACCACAATGAACATTTACCACCTATGTGTTCATCTCTACACACCATAATTTAGGTTGCCTATATTTTGAACTTTGTAAAACTGGAATTACACAGTAACTATCCTAAGATACTGATTTTTTACCTTACGAGTACAAAAAGTAAAATATCTCATGTTACTTTGTCCCCTCTATAATGCTCTTCCTTTCCTTATGTGGGTCAGAGTTTCTGACCTGTATTGTTTTCCTTCTCTTTGAAGAGCCTCCTTTAACACTTCTTGCCAGGCAGGTCTACTGGCAACAAATTCTTCAGTTTTTGGCTGAGAAAGTCTTTCTCCTTCACTTTTTCTCCTTCAGTTGTCAAGGGTAATTTTTGCTGGATACAAAATTCTAGGTTGGTGGGTTTTTTATTTAATGCTTTAAATATTGCACTCCACTCTCTCCTTGCTTGCATGATTTTCAGCAAGAAATCTGATGTACTTCTTATTCTAGTTTCCTGCTAAGCATGGTGTTTTCCCTACTCTTTCTTTTTTCCAAGGTTTTCTCCCTGTCTTTGGGCTTTCTGCAGTTTGAATATGATTTGCCTACTAGCAGATTTCTATAATTTATCCTCACTGGTGTTCTAAGAGCTTCCTGGAAGATTAGTGTGGTGTTTGTAGTTAATTTTGGAGAATTCTCAGCCATTATTACTTCAAATATTTCTTCTTTTCTTTCTTCTCCTTCTCATATACTTATTATGCATATTTACGTCTTTTGTAATTGTCCCATAGTTCTTGAATATTCTGCTCCACCTTTTTCATTGTTTTTTCTCCTGATGTTTCAGTCTGGAAAGTTTCTATTGACATATTTTCAAGCTCACTGATTTATTCTTTGCCCATGTCCAGACTACTAATGAGCCCATCAAAGACACTTTTTTTTTTTTTAAAGAATTTTTTTTTCCTGCTATGCCCTTTGATTCTTTCTTGGAGTTTCTATCTCTCTGCTTATATTATCCATCTGCTGTTGCAGGTTATCTTTTTTTCAGTAGAGCCCTTAATATATCAGTCATAGTTACTTTAAATTCCCTACCTGATAATTCCAAAATCGGTGTCATTCCTGATTCTGGTTCTGACTCTGATTTTTCTTGCCTGTTGGCGTGCCTTGTAAATTTTTTTTTTTTTTTGAGAACCAGGCATGATGCATGGGGTAATAGAAACTGATGTAAGTAGGCATTTAGTGTGAGGTTTTATGTTAGTTTGGCTAGAAGCTGGGCTGTGTTTAATGTTTACCATAGCTGCAGGTGCCAGAAACCTTGGTTCCCTTGTTGTTGGTTTATTTTCCTCCCCTGTTTTCTTTGGGTTTCCCTAAGAACTCCTCCTTAAATAGAGTCTGTGTCCTGCAGCCCTCTCAGTTGCCACCCACTATTATTAGACTGGAGCCCTATTGACCTGGTGGTAAGGTGTTTGGGAGGGAAAACATTCTATAATCTTATGATTAAATCTCAGTTTTTTAGTGGGCCTAAAAAACAGATTTAATCAGTTAAATCTGATTATGAAGAGACCTTCAGAAGCACATCTTGGCCAATTTTCCTTCCCTTAGATGAGACAGGAAGACTAGATGGGGCTAAAGCTGGCCAGCTGCCCTGCTCTCAGGTCAGATAAGGCTCTGGTGAGTTAGTTTCCCATGGAGGGCTGGCCTTTGTATGAAGAATGCTCTGGGTATA
The DNA here is from genome assembly GCF_028021215.1 of Eschrichtius robustus. Taxonomy (NCBI): domain Eukaryota; kingdom Metazoa; phylum Chordata; class Mammalia; order Artiodactyla; family Eschrichtiidae; genus Eschrichtius; species Eschrichtius robustus. The sequence continues at coordinate 90,427,961 of NC_090839.1, forward strand.
TTTTTCAAAATGGTTACTTTCCTTTTCCCTGCCTAGGACAAGAAGGATTTCCCCCCCATTTTTACAGTACGAATCTTGTGGGATTCCAGGAGATAAAACTCACAAAACTGTGGGAGTCCTCCCAAGACTGGGCATCCAGGAGTTTTAAGTCTCAGGTAGTCTACACTTAGCCTCCAGCAATTCATCAGAATTACGATTTAAATGTTCCTGTGAATTAGTGGGTCAGTGGCTTCTGTTTTAGGTAGCTGATCTCAGCTATGATTCTCTGTATTCACCTGTCTCTCCAACTTTTGGGATTGAGGTTTGCCCTGTGACCTTAATTCTCTGATGGATCTTTACCAGGGTTCTTTGCTTTTTCATGTGGATTCAACTCACCTAGTCATTTACTTTTGGCTGGAAGAATTTCCTTCAGTGTTTCTTATAAGGATCTGCTAGTAACAAATTCTCTCAACTTTTATCTGGGAAAGTCTTTACTTCACCTTCATTTTTGAAAGATGGTTTTGTGGGATATAGGATTCTTGGTTGGCAGGGTTGTTTTTCGTTTTTTCCTCTGAGCAGTGTGAACATGTTATCCCACTGCTTTCTGGCCTCTACTGTTTCTGTTGAGAAGTCAATTGCTCATCTTATTTGGGTTTCCTGGCAAGTAATGAGCCATTTTTCTTTCTGGCTGCTTTCAAGATTTTCTCCCTGTCTTTGACTTTCAGCATTTTTACTATGATGTATCTGTTTATAAAGATATAATGGGTTTCTTTGCAATTATCCTACTTTGTGTTCACTGAGCACGCTGGCTGGATAGGTTATTGTTCCTCAATAAATTTGGGGTGTTTTCAGCCACTGTTTCCTCGAATACTTTTTCTGCCCCTATCTCCCTCTCTCTTTCTCTCTGGTATTCCCGTCATACCTATGTTGGTGTGTTTAATGGCGTCCGACATGTCTCGGCTCTCTTCATTTTCTTCCTCCTTTACTCTCTCTGCTCTTCAGCTTGCATAACCGACCAACAGAGTTTCAAGTGTGCTTATTCCTTCTCCTGCCAGTTCAGATCTACTGTTGAGCTTCTCTAGTAAGTTTTTAAACTTAAATTATTATACTCTTTGACTTCAGAGTTTCCATTTGATTCTTTTTTTTTTTTTTAAACATCTTTATTGAAGTATAATTGCCTTACAATGGTGTGTTAGCTTCTGCTTTATAACAAAGTGAATCAGTTATACATATACAATATGTTCCCATTTCTCTTCCCTCTTGCATCTCCCTCCCTCCCACCCTCCCCATCCATTTGGTTCTTGTTTATAACTTCTGTTTATTGACATTCTCTATGCAACATTTTCATCATACTTTCCTTTACTCCTTTAATCATGGTTTCCATTGGTTCTGTGACTATATTCCTAACAGCTACTTTGAGACTTTGCCTGATAAATCTGACATCTGGTCACTCTCAGAAGCAGTTTCTGTTGCCTGCTTTCCCCCCACACACCCCCACCTCCAGTGTCTGGCTCATACTTTCCTGTTTCTTTGCATGCCTCATAATTTTCTTCTGGAAACTGGACATATATTGTAACAACTCTGGGTATTGTTTCCGCCAACTGTGGAGCTTCTTCCTGTTATTTGCTTGTTTATTTGTTTATTGACCGGCTGGATTATTTTAGTAAAGTGTATTTCTCCTCCAGAATGCTAAGCCTCCAGTGTTGCTCTTTGGATATGTTCACAGTCACCTGGGGTGACAGTGGTTTTGGTAGGGCTCTCTTCCTTTCTTTCCCTGAATACGCCCAGCTGTTAAACTCTATTAACTGCCAACTAACTGCTCTATTGTTTTCAATAACGCTCTGAGGCATAAGGTGTTCTACAAGTGAATGCAATCAAATCCTGCCTCCTTTGAAGGAATGGTTTTTGAGGCCAGTGTTTGATACTTGTTCTAACCTCAGGAGGACTCCCCCCGCCCCCGCCCAGGCAAAAATCTTTGAGCCAGGGCTCTGGAGCTGTGGGTGGGGACAAAGGCAAGTTTCTCTGAGTGTCACACCCCACCTGCTCCTCTAGGAGCTGAACTCTGTGCTGGGGGGCAGGGGAGAAGCCTGAGGTCCTCTCAGCTTACCTCTCTCGGCCTGGAACCACTGCCTCATGAGTTGAAGCAAAGGTGGTCAGGACCCCAGTATTCTTCACGTGCTGAATCCAAGGTAGAGTGTCCCATCCACAAGTAGAGGCTGGTGGAAGAAGGGAGCCTCCACCTCTCTACTGCAGTTGCTGGAGCTGAGACTCAGCAACAGGTAGTTGAGGCAGGATGAGAAATGCCGATGCTCTCTCACAGGAAGAAAGCCCTTCACCAGGGAGGTAGAGGCATAAGGAGCCTTGTTCTAGGCTGAGGGGTCTCGAATGGAGTCTCTACCTTGTTAAGCTGGGAGGGAGGAGGAAGGAGCAATCTTGATTCAAATTCCACAGACTCTCACCTTCCTTACAGAGTTTTTGTATATTTTCTTGAATAGATGTTTCTACATTTGTCCCTTGCCCTTATGACCATTTCTAGAAACTACATTTTAAAAATAAAAATAAAAATTTTATCAGTTTCACTGGGGAGAGGGTCAGTGGAGCTCTTCATACTGTGATGTTAGAAGTTGATATCCTCTGATTTTTTTAATATCTAATTTTTGACGAGTTGCCCTTACTGACTTCTCTCAATGGTGGTAATAACACTAATAAGAGAAAACATTTATACGTTACTTTTAGGTCAAACTATATGACGTTGCCAATATCTAGCCATTCCGATCTACAGAAACAGCTATTTCATATAATTTAACCTATTATATGTTGAGTATAGTTCTAAATGCTTTACGTATATTATTTTCTTTAATCCTCACAACAATTCAGTGAGGTAGCCACTATTATATTCCTATTCTACAGATGAATAGAACCTTTACAGAGAGGTTAAGTAATTTGCTAAAAGAATGACAGCTAGTTTGCAGTGGAGCTGAGATCCAAACCCACACAGCCAGGCTGCAGAGTATATGTTCTTAATCACCACAACCTAACAGATTCCAAATTAATATTTTTCGGCCATTTACTTTGGATTTTTCTGAAAAGAAAAATATATCATTTCCAAACGATATGTTTTTTTCTTTTCTCTTTTCTTTTCCGATAGTGTTATTACTACTTATCAGGTCTAATTACATTGGCTAGAAATTTTAAAACAAAGAGGGCATGTTAAAAACGGTGAAAACTGAATAAAGTTTGTAGCCTAGTTAACAGTATTGCATGAACGTCAGTTTCTTGGTCTTGATATTTTACTACAGTTATACAAGATGTCACCACGGGAGAAGCTGGACTCTATTATTTTTGCAACTTCTTGTGAGTCTATGACTACCTTAAAATAAAGAGTAGTGGCAAAAGCAGATATCTTCATCTTATTCTGGACATTAATGGTAATGCTTTAGGATTTTACTGATAGCATAACTTTGGTTTAAGATACATATTATTTATGTACCCAAAGAGTAATATTCCAACAAAACAGAGAAACAGAACTGAGAGACGTCAAGATACCACAGGATCTTCATCTAAGTTTATCTGATATAATTTATACACTGGATAAAAAAAAATTCCCAAGGTTATATTTAGCAATGGCAGGGAACTTCAGAGCAAAGAGTAGAATCAATGATTTATAAAAATTTTTGCTTTTAAGACAACAGTAAAGCTAACAGTCATAATAAGAAGGCTTATTACTTAACTTGACACCTGATACTACTTCCTTGTCACTGATTGCTATGGAAGCATACAAGAGGATTTAGCCTTCATGAAGAGAAAAGAATACAACCACCAAAAAGAAACTGATTCTTCATTGTATGTACACTATTAGTTCATTTAGCAGATGTACTGAATGCCTATTAAATGTTTGGCAGGTGAAGCCCATGCCCAAATGAGACTTACATTCTAATAGAGCAGATACTGGAGACAAACATGAGGACACATAGTGACAAGTGCTACAAAGAAAATCAAAGCAGGGTAAGGTAAGGGGTTTAGCAGCAATTAGAGAAATGAAAGGGACCTATTTTGGATAAGGAGGAACTTTCTGAGGAGATGACATTTGAGAAAACAACTGAATTAAGTGAGGGACTGAGCTATGGAAAAATCTTGGAACAGCACTCAAAGCAGACAAACAGTAAGAAGGACCCTGAGGCAGCAACAAATTAGGAGGCCATTGCAATAAACAAGGTAAGAGATGGCAATGATTCAAGATATCCAGTAGGATGATTTTTGGATGCAAGTTACAGAATATTTGAAGAAAGGTGCTTAATGAATAGTTTTACTGTCACTGTTTTACTAATCACACAGAATAATAAATATGGAAGAACTGATTCCAGGGTTGGTGCTGTTGCTGAACAACGTCACTGTTTGGGAGATGCATCTTATGATCCACTCAGATGGCTACAGATGGCTCCTAAGTTATGGCTACTATAGTTCCAGACATTGCACCACATACAATAATATCCAAGCAGGAAGGTTTCCTTATCATGCCATTGTCTTCATCTCTTTGTATGACACACAATGGTGATATATCCGCTCTTCCTTCTCCGCCTCCTCCATCTAATTACAATGCCTAGTACATATCAAGCACTAAGCACATTCCTGGTGCATGGTAATTGTTTCTTAAATGTTAACTATTTTAACTGTTTATAGTTGAGGTTATTTTGAGGTATTAGGGTATTTTGTATCCCAGCACATCCGTTCTAGTAAAATAAAGCAAGACTGGGGGGTGTGAGTGTTTTAAGAAGGCTTCTGCCTTCTCTGGGGCTGCTTGGCCCCTCTCCATTAATTAAATAAATAAAAAGGTCAACTCTAATTGCTCTGATAATTCCAGCTCTGTAAACAGAAGGCCACAAAAGGAAAAAGGTGGAGGGAATGTGGCAGGGAGAACAGGCTGAATGTTCAGAGTTCAGAGAGCCCTGAGCGGGGTCTCCATCAGTCAGGTGTGCCCGGCTACGGAAGCTGAGTCAAAGCTCACCCAGAAGGCCAGACAGCCTGCAACTCCAAATGTACCCGCTGTCACCTCCAGGCATAGACTTAACAAAGGACCGCTTTTAAACTATCCCTCACAGGAGTTCCCCCCTCACCCTTATATTGAGACTTTCCCCATCTGTGTGTCTAAGTACTCCTCTCCTCTTCAAGGCACCCAGGACTTTTCTTATTCTTGAATAGAGCCTTTCCTGACACAAGCCATGTGCACTGATGTGGGATCAATCTGATCCTGTACGATCAAATCTATGCCTCTCAATAAGTAAAAGTCATGTCATACCAAAGCTCAATACAAATTACTAATGTTGATGAAGACGAATCATCCTGTAGAAAACCAATCTCAGTTTAATGCATACAGTTTGCTGGTATTTTTTTGTTTGTTTGCAACAAATTTTTTTCTAGACTATTTCTCCAGGGATCTCTTCCCATTAACCAATCCCTGTGAACTCTGATCAAAAGGGCATTGATCTTTTATGTCATGAACTTTGACAAATACAGAAGAGATTGAGAAGGAAAGAAGAGGAAGAAAAGGAAAGGGAAAGAAGGCAGGGTCAGAAGATTTAATGAAACCAGATATATGAAAACATAATTAAAACTGCCCCCAAATTAGTGTTGTGTCCCTGCTATTTAAAGCACTAATTCTTAAATCACTATAAATACAGCATACATGTATACACACTAGAGTACAGGTATACAAACTACAGCTCAAGAAAATGGATGGGGTATTGGGCCTGGATATTGGTTGGTTCTCTAAGTCAATAGCTATATATACATATGCATTTGGAAAGTCATTTACTGTATGTTTTCTGGTTTACACAGTAGTAAAATTAAAATAATCAAGCATGGCAATCCCAATAGTTCATCTCTTTCTTTGGTGAGTTAGTAATATAGTGACATGGCGTAAATGGGATTTTTTTTTGGCTGTGCCGGGTCTTAGTTGCAGCACACGGGATCTTCACTGTGGCATGCGGGATCTTTTAGTTGTGGCATGCAAACTCTTTGTTGAGGTATGTGGGATCTAGTTCCCTGACCAGGGATGGAACCCAGGGCCCCTGCATTGGGAGCACGGAGTCTTCGCCACTGGCCCACCAGGGAAGTCCTGGATAAATGGGATTATAAATGTAAATGTTAGGACTCCTAGCTTAAAAGCTTCATATAATTTGCATAAATCTGCATGCTGAGTTCAAAAGGCACAAATCTGTAATATTAAAGTTAATAAGGGCAAACTACTATTTAATATAAATCCAATATTCAAGAATAACACAGATGAAATAGAGAGTAGTTTAAAAAAAAAACAGTTGTTTGAATCATTTCCTGATTAGGACAGCTAAAATAAGCTCCACACACATATGGCACTGCCAGTGGGGTGTACAACGCCCACACACACCACTGCAGGAAAGCAGGGGAAGAGGGAGAGCCTCCCAGGAGCTGCACATTTCTGCCGCACCTTTCAGAGCTCCAGTGATGCAGGTGGGCTGACAGGGTCTTCCTAGAGTTCTGGTTGCTCTAAGACTCTGACTGGATAAACTTAAAACCCTGCAGACAGTCCCATGGCTGGTGGGGGGAGGACTGTCCCAGAAATTCTGTCACACCTTCCTCAGCAGCTCAGCAAGTACCTAGGACATCCACGTGGCGTGTAGGAGGTGGCAGGGTGGGGTGGGTGTTCAGGGAGATGTGGCCGAAGCAGCCAGTGTTCTTCCATAAGCCTCGTTCCACTCTGGGAGGTCTGCGGAGCAGCACAGGCACACGAACCACAAGGTCGGTCCCTGACGGCTTTTCTACACAAAGGGGCCTCTCCCCGTGTCCACATCTGATTGAACCACAGGACGTTGCCGGAGGAGAGAAGCACCTCTGGAATGGCAGAGTAAAAACCTCAGAAATTCAACTCCTCCATAAAATCAATTGAGACCATTGGCAAAAACTGTAATGTCAACTTTTTCAGAACTCTGGGAATTAGAGGCTTGCAACAATCCAAGGAGTGTTTATTAAAGAAAAACAGATGACTCTTGTTAAGAACAGAAAACTCTGGGTGTTTTAACTTGGCCTATTCCCATATCCCTCTCCTCGATTCCACAGGATTCTTGAACAGCCTTGCAACTACAGTAGCCATGAAAACCAAGTCGCCTTGAAGCCACTAAGTGGGATAAAACAGGATTGTTATTATTTGGTCTGTCAAGGAGCTCCCTTGAAAAGCTTCATTCTTAGTATTTGCCTTTATTTGACCTGACTCAGAGCTCACTCTGTGTTGAAAGTCATGATGAAAACACTCAACAAAGTAGGAATGGAAGGAGGCTGTCCCAACATAATAAAGACCATATATGAAAAGCCTACAGCTAACATCATGCTTAACGGTGATAGGCTGAAAGCTTCTCCTCTATGACCAGAAACAGAACAAGGATGGCCACATTAGCCACTTCTATTCAACACAGTATTGGAAGTCCTAGCCAGAGCGATCAGGTAAGAAAAAGGAAGAGAAGGCATCCAAATAGAAAAAGAAGAAGTAAAATGATCTCTATTTGCAAACATAATCTTATAAGTAGAAAACCTGAAAGATTCCAAAAATAAAACTGTTAGGACTAATAAACAAATCCAGCAAGGCTGCAAAGAAAATCAACACACAAAAATCTGTTGCATTTCTATACACTAACAATGAACAATCTGAAAAGGAAATTAAGAAAACATTTCCGTTTAAAATAGAATCAAAAAAGAATAAAATACTTAGCAGTAAACTTAACCAAGGAGGTGAAAGACTTCTTCACTGAAAACTACCAAGTACTGCTAAAAGAAATTAAAGAATACACAAATAAGTGGAAAGATATTCCATGTTCATGGATTTGAGGACTTATTATTACAATGTCAATACTACCCAAAGTGATCTACAGATTTAATGCAATCACTATAAAATTCCCCGTGCAGTTTCTGCAGAAATAGAAAAATCTATCCTAAAATGCAGATGGACTCTCACTGCACCCCAAACAGTAAAAACAATCTTGAAAAGAAAGAACAAAGTTGGAGGTCTCACACTTCCTGATTTCAAAATTTATTACAAAACTGCAATAATCAAAATACTTTGGTACTGGCGTAAAGGCAGACATATATATACCAATGGAATATAATAGAGGGCCCAGAAATAAATCCTTGCATTTGTAATCAAATGATTTTTGATAAGGGTGCCAAGACCATTCAATAGGGAAAGGACAGTCTTTTGAACAAATCGTGTTGGGAAAACCAGATATCCACATGCAAAAGAATGAAGTTGGACCCTTACCTTATACCGCATAAAAAAATTAACTCAAAATGGATCTAAGACCTAAATGTAAGACCTAAAACTGTAAAAATCTTAGAAGAAATAGAAGAAATGCCTCATGAAATTGGATTTAGTAATTATTTCTTGTATATGACACAAGAAGCACAGGCAAAAATAGTGAAAATAGATAAACTGGCCTACATCAAAATTAAAAGTTTCTGTGCACCAAAGGACACAATGAATAGGGTTAAAAGGCAACCCACAGAATGGGAAAAATATTTGCAAATCTATATTTGATAAGGGGTTAATATTCAGAATATATAAAGAACTCAACAACAAAAAAAATCAAATAACCCAATTTAAAAATGGGCAAAGGATTTGAACAGACATTTCTCCAAAGAAGATATACAAATGGCCAACAACATATGAAAAGATGCTCAGCATCACTAATCATTAGGGAAATGCAAATCAAAACCACAGTGAGACCACTTCACACCCAGGAGAATGGCTGCTATCAAAAAAAGAGAAAATAACAAGTGTCGTGGTGATGTGAAGAAATTGGAACCCTGTACACTGTTGATGGGAATGTAAAATAGTGTGGCCATTATGGAAAACAGTATGGCAATTCCTCAAAAATTAAAAATTGAATTATCATATGACCCCGAAATATGGGTATATATCCCCAAAAAACTGAAAGCAAGGTCTTGAAGAAATATTTGTACATTCATGTCCATAGCAGCATTATTCACAGTAGCCCAAAGGTGGAAGCAACCCAAGTATCCAGTGACTGACGAGTAGATAAGCAAAATGTAGTATATACATACAATGGGATATTATTCATCCTTAAAAAGGAAGGAAACTATGACACATGCTATTACATGGATGAAACTTTAGAATATCATGCCAAGTGAAATAAGCCAGTCACAAAAAGACAACTACTGGAGGATTCCACTTATATGAGGCACCTAGAGCATCACATTCACAGAGACAGAAAGTACAATGGTGGGTGCCAGGGGCTGACGGGATGGGGAAGCAGGTAGTTGTTTAACAGGTACTAAGTTCCAGTTTTGCAAGACAAAACAGTTCTGGAGACTGGATACACAACAATGTGAACTATACACTTAAAAATGGTTAAGATGGTAAATTTTATGTTATGTGGTTTTTACCACAATTTAAAAAATAAATGAAAAAGAAACAAAAGCCAATACTGACTGAAAGAAATGAATGAAGCAAATTTATAGAGAGCTGCAAAGAGAAAAGAGAGAAAAATCTAGAGGTTTCTGATTCCAAGCCCTCCTGAGTCCCAGCTGGACTCCTGCCCTATGACTCCAAAGATACCTCAATAGTCTAATTACAAAGTCTCCATTGGGCTTAAATCAGATTGAGAGTGTGTCATGCAAGTACCAGAGTCCTAGCCAGCATGCACACAAAAAGGAGAATGAGGGACACAGTCACTAAAGCCACATGGCTTACTTCATAATTCTGGCAAGAGCTTGCTACATGCTGAACTCAGAAAACAAAGAATATGGGGCATGGGAAATATTGTCCCCCCAAATAAGGCTGATCCTAAAGATATTATCATTTGTTTTTAAGAGAGAGGCTATTCAACTAAAAAACTATGCAGTAGGAGATGAAGTGGCTTAGATATACATCAGCTGCACTCATAACAAATACCCCATACATCTCAAACACACTTTGGCCTCCAGCCTTTGCTACTTACATTCACTTCCTCCAACTGCAAAGGAAGTGGTGTTTAATTAATGGCTATTTCATTTGATCAAGTTTTGGAAGGGAAACATTATTTATTTATTTTTTTAAAGATTTGTATTGATTGATTGATTGATTACTATATTGGGTCTTCGTTTCTGTGCTAGGGTTTTCTCCAGTTGCGGCAAGCGGGGGCCACTCCTCATCGCGATGCGCGGGCCTCTCACTATCGTGGCCTCTCTTGTTGCGGAGCACAGGCTCCAGATGCGCAGGCTCAGTAGTTGTGGCTCACGGGCCCAGCCGCTCCGTGGCATGCGGGACCCTCCCAGAGCAGGGCTCGAACCCGTGTCCCCTGCATTAGCAGGCAGATTCTCAACCACTGCGCCACCAGGGAAGCCCGGGAAACATTATTTAAGCTGCAAATGGTAACTAATCTCAGATAATATCTTTAGCTGAAATGTTTAGCCCTCTTACCAAATTACTGACTTAATACATAAGGAGAAGCTTGCTTATAGACAAATTCTAAAATGTATGTCTATTCGAGTTATCACCTTTAACATCATCCATAGGTAAGTCAAAGTCTGAATACAGATTTCATGACCTGTGATTAATGTGGATAGATGCGTTTCCTCATGCTGATTTGTGTAGAGAGAACCTTCACATTCCTTTGATCTAGTTATGCCAAGGTTTATGTCATTCTTGCACAGCTCACAGAACGTGGGTATCCTCCCTCTGTTGATTACAGGGCACCAGTTAAGCATTAAGGCCTCTGCTCCAGGAGCAGCAGAGTGTCCAATGATACAACTAAGTTTAAAAACAACTATAGCTAAATATCAGCATGATACTATAGGTGATGAAGAGAGCTATTGCCCCTTAATTCCAGTTACTTTCCATGAAGAAGATAAAATGGGTTGTAGGACCCTTCATCTTACTGGGAACCTGGGCAAGAGGAAGGAGCTTTCAGTAAGGGCACACCCAAGGCTGAGCAGGTCTAGACCAACAGTTCCCGGCATGGATTCTCAGGGCAGTTTTATTGGAAACATCTTGGAACCTTTAGAAAAGAAAATTCTTGGGGCTACTCCTTGGAGATCCTGAGTCAGTAGCTCAGGGCTGGGACTCCAGAACAAGTGCCCTGGGTGATTCCGATGTGCATTCAGATTTGAGACGTCTGTCCTGAGAACAGTCACTACCGGTTATGAGAATCGGGATGGAACACACCTCTCACAGGGAAGGCTAGGGACATGACAGGCCTCTGAAATGCCTCAGAGAGAAGTCACCTCCAGCCCCCACTACACCTTCCTTCGTTCCTTCCCGTCCAAGTACCGTATGGACCGGTCACCTCACTGCCAGTCGCTGTACTAGGGGCTGAGAGGCACAGGAGACAGACGCAGCTTTCGGAACTCACCGGTAGAGGTGAGCACAGGTCCTAAGCAAATTAAAGGGGGAGGAGCTAGAGAAGGCACCCAGGAAGGCCTGCCAGCCGCAGTCACTCACCGCTCAGCGCTCTGACCACCAGAGCAGGGAAACTGAGACCCTCCAGCTCTGGAGGGAAGACCCAGTGAATCGAATCAAAGCAAAGAGGGCACTTCTATTACTTGTAGTTTCTATGTATCAATCATGAAAAATAACTCGTAAGATAGCCTCTCCTGAATGAAATACTATAATTTACAATGGCTGTCTAACTGCACACAATTAGATGTCTTCCCAAGGTAGTAACTATTTTCATGTCAACCTGTTAAAGTTCTTCAAAGGAAGTATCTTCTTGGAAACTGAATTTGATTCAAGCGGCCTACTGAAAGACACAAGCTGATAAATTAGCATATCCCTTAAAGACCCAACACATCACATAGGGAGCCGTTCCTAGTCATATAAACCCCCTTTTCAAGAAATCTGTCAAATTCTTTTATGCTTATCATTGAACTGCCTAATGTCTGTTTTATTAATTGGGAAAAAAACACAGAGCTCAAGGGATGGATTCACTTGCCAATGTGCAGACAAATGACCAAAATGCAAGCCTGGAACCCCTGAGATTACTTGCTGGAAACTGGGTTGCCTCCCTAGACTCTAGGAAAACTTCCAATGGAGATAAACTCATTCCCCACGCAAATAAGGATAGACGTTTTAAGGAAAGGTGAATATCACGTGGAGATACACTAATTCCCACATCTACGTCCCAGTAAAATGTAAACTTTGAACTGCCTCATGAGCACTGCCTTATGCTTATTGCAGCAGCTATGGAGCCTGAATTGAAGGTTCCCCATCCCGTCTGCCACTAGATTCCATGTCACTGAGTGTGTTCCGAGACATTCTGTGCCTCAATTAATCAAATAAAAAGACACATTGCAAAGATTAATTAGTGTTCGCCACTTAGTCTCTCTGAATGCATCACATGGAGAAAGCAGAGAAATGTGTTGCCAAAAAGAAAACAGAAGTATAATTATGAGCACTGAACAAAAGGAAATATATGAATAGAAATAGTTAAGACTGAGAGAAGACCGAGGGCAATGCTGTAAATACGAACTGTATAAAGTAAAAACTTTGTGTACAAAGTTTTAGAAAAATCTTCCCTATCTTTTCTTGGAATTTTATAAAGTTCCACTTTATTCTATCTAAATAAGCTCCAAATAATATGGCAGCTCTCTCCTGACAAAGTGCAAAAATGTATTCTTATTATTCATATATGTTTATAAATATTCCTATATTCATTTGATCATAACAATTTGAAATCCAGCAGTTACATGCCCTACTGACAAAACTCACACATGGCTGGCGTGCCCTACTTCACTATTCTGCACCATCTACTCCAAAAAGAAGAGAAGGCTAACTGGAGCTTTATGTAGTCACAGCTAACAAACACTTCTTCCTTCATCATTTTATCTTAAAAATAAAATTACCAGGAAGTTTTTCTCCATGGGGATTCCATTCTGTTTCTTCTTAAATCTACATGCTTCTTTTATTTAGTTCCTCTGAACACGCCCTGTTAGAGTGGTATTTGTATTCCTGGGGTTTCTATCATCATCGTGTAGCTGACAGAATGACTCAGAGATAGAAAAACTATCTACTTAAACCGCCTAGTCAAGATGCCTGTCGAGGTGGATCTCAACCACAAAGTAGACTGAAATACATGACATGTTTAGCTCCAAAGCAGCAATACCAAACATAAAAGAATACGCAGGAGAAAAGTCATTCTGACACCTGGTACCTATCAACCGACTTACTTGTATGTCACCAGTTCGGGTAGAGTGATGGAATCACTAGTCCCACGTCCACCTGCCTGTAATCGCTTTCTGGAGTAACGCCCTCCCACGTTGACTCTGAGCTTGGCTGTGTGACCTGCTTGACAGTGGTTCCATAGGAAACATAATACAAGCAGCAGCTTGAAAAAGCACTTGTGAATTTCTTTCTCTCCTGGACACACTGCTAGGAAAATGTGCCCCTTGAGCCTTACAGAAGGATGCTGGTGACATGTGGGAGAGAAATGAGGCCCCCGTCTGAGGCTGCCCCTGACCAGCCGCTCTCAGTCATCCCCCATCCGCGACCATGGATGCAAAAGCGAGCCCAGATCAGCAGAACCACCTAGCCAATCCATAGACTTGTGAGAAATAATAAAAAGTTACTCTTTGAAACCGCTAAGTCTGGAGGTGGTTTGTTACCCAGCAATAGCTAACTGACACACTACATGATGGAAATGTAGAGAATATGAACTGAGAACCAAAATAATCAAAATAAAACCTGTCCTGAGGTTCACCTAAGACCTTAAGCCTGATGCTGTATTTCAAAGACTGATGGCAGCCGTGAAAAGGCCTCTAGTTTGGGAGACAAAGCAAAATCTTCAAGGCCAGAGTTTGGTACGGTACAGTTGCCAAAGTAGCCGATTATGCGTCCTCTCCCTCCCCTCCACCCTCTTACTACATCTGAGGCTCTTCCAACTGGCCGCCTCTTGATCTGTTTGCTTTAGCTAGTCTCCTGGAAGGAACGTGGACCTTAATTTTGTGAGTAAGAAAAGGTGATCTAAGATCTGGAACCCAAGCCACAACTCTTGCATGTCTTTGGCTTCCTTCCCAGAGAAAAAGGACATTTGTCACCTCATCCTCTCAGACCTGCTGCCAGCACACCTACTCTTTGGAGGGGCTCTTCCCACTGGCACCAGTCCTCTCGCTGCCTTCCTAGAATTGTCTCCTTCACATCTCTGTTAACTCCAGGTTCTACCCTCCCGTCATTTCACAATCTGCTCTTTGAAAAAGTGGACACAGACAGTCCCAGAAGATTCAGCGTCTTGGCAACAGTCTCTTCTATCCACTGGCTTCATTCCAGGGCTCCTGCCCTCACTGGGGCTAGAGAAAGCAGCCTGGTGCCTCAGCTGTCAGAGTCCTTTAATGATAGGTGATAAGGCATGAAAAGTACGGCAGAGCGCCCCCCATCATTAGCAGACAGTTAATGAGTGGTCACTGTATGTGGGGCTAAGACACTCCTCCTCTGTCCTAGACTGACCGTTTGTTCAGTTCCAAATGTAAGGATTCTCCAAGTCATCTCTGTCTCAAAGGAATCCTCATTAACGATGGTTCCCCAGGTTGTGGGCCGTTTTCCCCCTATGAGGACAAAGGTTTCCTTCCAGGGGCCATCAAATCCATATGCACCCAAGCACTAGCTGGAGACTGAACAAATAATGGGTCTCACACAGACACACAGGTATAATTGTTTTTCAAATGTCGTGTTGCCAAGACAGAAGTTACTGTAAATATCTCACTAACCCACAGCCACTTTGTGAGTGTGAATGTGTGTGCTAGCGTTATGATACGTTTTCTCCATTATTGAATAATAAGGGGTCGACAATTATGTGAGACTCCTTGAAAGCTCTGGTCATTAAAAAAGGTCTTCATATTTAAACAGGCTGAGTGGAAACCACTGTTCTAGAAGTCATTCTAGAACATTCTAGAAGGCTCATTCTTAGGTGGACCTAGGGTCACAGACGTTCTCTGGGGTTATTTAACACCTTTCGGACCAAACCAAACACACAATACGTCTCAGGGCCTAGGGAGGCGTGCCCCAGACAAGAACTGGAGACAGCACAGTCGGTCATGGGAGTTTCTCATGCTGGCACTGCTGGCGCTGCGGGTAAGACGGCTCTTTGCTGGGGCAGTGGGGGCGTCTGTGCATCGCCAGGTGTTTAGCAGCGTCCCTGGCTTCACCCACAAGATGTCAGTAGCACCCCTCCACCCAGCTGTGACAACCATAAATAAATGTCCCCAGACATTGTCAGGTGTCTCCCAAGGGATACACTCCTCCCCCGACCCTGGAACCACTAATCAAGGCTATTGTGAGCATCTGAAGGCAGTGCTAGAGTGAACACTTCCAATGTCAAGCCATTAAACTGTTCCTTTGTGAAAGTCTATTTTCATTTGGGTCAATGAACAATTTTACACCTGAATATATAAATGTTAATTTTGCTTCAGAATTGAAAACAAAATAGTTAAATGATTTACTAAGATAAAAAACACTTAATTTCATTGGCCCTTACAACCAAACTTTCATTAATACCCCAAGTAGTGCGATGTCATGTTAAAATAAGTACAGACACCACCCAGGCAAGGAGAGTGATGCCGACAGAGGCTGAATTGAGTTGTCAAGCGGGATCCACGCTGCCAGCAGCTAATCCCAAAGGCTGAGGTCAAGAGGTCCAGGGGCACCCTATACTCTCCCTCAAGTCACTTTCCTTCATAATTTTTAAATCAAAATTTTCTTTGTATCTTGCTGACACTAATTACTGAATGTATTCATTTCAATGGGAACTTGTGGTTGTTTTACACTGAATTTCTTCTATGAGCTATAAGGATTTTTGTTTCTGTTTAGAATGCCTGTTTTGCTGGTTCAAGGGATCAAGAATACTCAGTCCTTCATGCACAGGCAGAACTAAGGATAATATAATACGACACATGGTGGAAAAAGAAGAGAGAGCTTTAGGAACACATACGTGAGAGCTCAGCTCTGTGCTAGAGCTTGGAAGTTACAGAAGACATAAAATACATGGTCTCTGACTGAAAGTTAATACAGGGGAAATTTTTCAGATAAAATAAGAGTGAACACCAGAGGTTAATAAGAATAATTAAAAGCTCAGAGTTGTGAGGAGAGGGATTCCAGGGAAGTCAAACTTTATGGCAGACAGAGCTACTTTCATGTATCCTGCCAGCTGGCAAAAGCAGGCAAAAAGCCCAGCAAAGTGACAGATCCAGGATATTTTTCTGGAAACACTGTCTTCCTTTCAAGTATGTATTTTCACTCTTAGAAACAGCCATTGGAGTTTGTTAACTCATGACTATGTGGTTTCCTCGCCCCTCACCTCAGTGCCACCAGACCCTTCTCCACTGTTGACCGCAAAGCAATTCTTAGAGGAGTTCTGAGGTTTTACCCATGTATAAAAGACAAACTATAATTTTGATATATTATGGAATTGTAGTTGGGTCGCTCAGCTAAGAGGTGGTGAGCACTTCTCACCTGCCTTCCTAGTGCAGTTCTCAACAAATAAGTCTTGTCTCAAATAGTAAGCCTATGGTCTAATAATCCACAAGACTGGTCAGATTCAAGGGAAGATATCTAGAAGGAGGTGAATCCTGAGGCAGTCTTTGCGGTATAGGCAGAATTAAAATAGAAGTAGTATGGCAAGGGGAGAAAAGACTAACTTTCCAGTGGAGAAACCTGAAAACACACCTCAGCCAGGTGAACAGGTCAATATCAACAGTGACAGATCATGTTGATAGCATGTACCCTAGATGTGCTGTGATGAGAATGGCATTTCACCTCTGCACTCCTCCTCCCCAAGAATCCTAACCCTTGTTTAACGATGAGAAAACTATCAGGAAAACCCAAATTGAAGGAAAATCGACAAAATATTTACCAGCACTCCCCCGCAAAACTGTCAAGGTCATCACAAACAAGGAAAATCTAAGAAACTGTCACAGATTGCAGAAGCCTAAAGGAGACATGCATGGTGACTAAGGTAATGTGGGACCCCGGATGAGGCCCTGGGACAGAAAAGAGACTAAGTAAAAACTAAGGAAATGTGAATAAAGTATGAACTTCAGTTAATGCATTTTATTCTTGATGAGTCATTTTTTAACTGTTGTCCTTGGCAAAAAGAGAAGGATGGGTAGGGCAGAACCGGCCTTATGAGAGCACAGAAATAATGGTGCCTGGTGATGACAAGCTGATGGCAAATATTAGTGGTAAATCCAACATCACACTTTCTTTCCAGAATAGAGAGCAACGGAATGAAACCATTTCCTACTTAGGGATTCTGATTACACATTAGATCAGCAGACACAAACAAACAGAACTCTAATTAAATCAATATGGCAACACGGTTGCTTTTAAAACTAAAAGTAACTTGCTCCTCTATCTGCCATATAAACAATCAGTGAGGGACACTCTTTCCAATGCCTACTTATGATGCAAGTGAAATTTTAAAAATTAATTCCCTTTAATAGAGGGAAACATTGTTGTCTCTCTAACCACAAGCTTGCTTTCTTGTCACAAGCATGTCATGCCTGTAAAGACTGAAAGATACATTCTCCAGAGCGTCACTCAGAGACCTACCTTACTCATGATCTATTTATCATGGAGACAGGCAATTACAGTTTGGTTAGCATGTATAAATGCTGTTTCTTTACAATATATCTAGCAAAGTGGGTGAGCAAAAACCTTTTGGTGGGATTTACACCCCTACAGACTACACAGTGGACTGAGTAAAGGGAAGAATTGAGCTGGTAGTAGAAAATTTACTAGAAAAGTGGAAACCAGAAGGTCAGCTGGCTCTGCGGTCATTGCTGAAATCTGCTGTCGTGAACTGTGATTTCCCCCAGCTCCTGACTATGTGAGAGAACCCAGAGTTTGATGTGCCCCACTATCCACATTTTAAAGTTTTCGAAGCATTAAAGGTTTAGATTTTTTAAAAAATTGATTTGTAATCTGGGAGCAGATTCAGTGACAAAGAATAAATTCAGAAACAATTGCGTTGCAATGGATAAAACCAAATCGCAAATCAAATATTTTAGAAAGCTCTTACTGAGACAAAGAATTCATTTACTCCCTTAAAGGGAAACACGTAAAGGGATGACAGTTGGGCCTCAAAACTCGCCATTAAGGCTACAAAAAATTAATTTCCTATAAGTGAGAAATACCTCCAGTTGAGTTACTGCTCCCGATTTCATTGTCTGCGTGTATCATCTACCTTAATATCCAAAAGCATTAACTTTGTTCTTCATGCTGATTAGAATGAATGGATTTTAGTAAGCATGCCTCTAAATCCACTCTTTAAAAAGGAAGTATCTGTCAACTCAGCGGCTATCATATTCTGCCTGGAGTAGTGTGAAGATTCTTACAAACCGGGTTCTAGCACTAGGCTTAAAACGCTCTTCGGCAAGGACTTCTCCGATCTGGAGACTCTTTCTCTATGAAGTGGGAATTCCTGCTCCCCTCATCTCATTGGGATTCTGGGAGGACCAAGCATCAGGCAAACGTAAGGTGATGTGACTTCAAGCATACTTAGCAAATCTGCAATTTATTTTCCCCTAAAGAATTTTAATAGTGTCCCCCTTGCTCTGAGATACCGGTGCCTGAATACAACCTTATTTTTCTCAAACCAGCCATTATTTTGTAATGTAAGCATGTTTTAGCCCAGAATCAATTGACTGTTCAATACAATTGAATTCCGACTGCAGTAATCTTAGAAACTTTATTACGGTAGTAAATTGTGGTTTCAAATCAGATGTCATTCACGACCATGCTTGCGGAGGAGGAGAAGACAGTATGCTCTCACAGTGGCACGGGCAATTTTCTTCTCGCTAATGGTCTTGGCTTTGGGCAACTGTGAAGCTTGACTGCAGATGGCTGAGGCCCAGGGGACAGAGACTGCTTTGATTATTTCTTTGGTGTGGCTATCCTCTCCTTTCTTGGGGCTGCTGTCTCTCTACGTATGGTTTATATTATAAAGTAGACAGCAAAAGAATAGCAAGGATGAGCTAAAGTTTCTGAAATAACAGTAATTTTAATGACAGTATGAATATTCTCTTAAGGGGATCTTTTATTACACCTTCTTCTGTAATTGTGATTAGGAAACTTTTTTTTTTTTTTAAACACAGAATTTGTCAAAACCTAAGTCATCTTTGGATTTCAAGGAGAAAAGAACAGAGTTACTTAACAGAAAGTACATTTATGGACCTTCCCCAGCCCTCCCTCATATAGTAAGGCCTTGAGACTTGAGATAGCCAGTTCCTTCTTGTTCAAGGCCCAGGCATATACACTTTGAATCTCAGTTTGCGAAATTCCTAGAAGTAATGCCTGAAAGACTCTCTTCCTTAAACCCTGCATTCGTTCACCTCTCCAGTCAGACTAAGGGTAGATTTTCTTGTAGTTTTCAGAATGCTCAGAAATTTTTCTTGCTTAACTAAATCCTAATCAGAAAAATTAATTCCCGTATCAAGTGAAGATGGATTCAACTCTCTAGAACTATCCTTCTCTTAAAAGTACCTGCCAAGGCCCAAATATCTGGAAACGGAATATGGCTAAGGAGGGACGTCTAAGCCAATACAGCTGAAGAAAGAAAGCTTCCAGCAGTTGGGTGGACTGTCCACCAAAATCCATCTTCTGTCTCTAAAATGTCACAGCTATGCCTGGGAAGCAGCCCCCTGGCCAGAACTGTATTCCCCACCCCTCTGCAGGTGTGGCCTGGCCCCAAGCTCCCTCAGTGGAACGCTGTTAGGAATGACGTGTGCTACTTCCAGGCCAGGCTCTGGCCGGGGAGGTGTGTCTCCTCCTTGCTCTTTCTTCCTTCCGACAGACGCAGAGCAGTGGTGGAAGGCAGGATGACAGGAAAGCGAAAGCCTGTGTCTCTGAATCCCCAAAGGAAGACAGCAATTCCAGGATCAGGAGCCCATCCTGGGCTCTTCTGGGAATGAAAACCACTTCTGTTGTGTTTCAGTCTCTTTGTTACCCTAGCTTCGTCTTACACAGGGCACTATTAGGACCCTCAGAAGGTATAAACACAGCCACATAAAAAGTTTTCCCTTAATGCAAATCAAAACCAAATGGCCATCACAGAAAAGTCTACAAATAAAAATGCTGGAGAGGGTGTGGAGAAAAGGGAACCCTCCTGCACTGTTGGTAGGAATGTAAATTGGTGCAGCCACTATGGAAAACAGTATGGAGTTTCCTTAAAAAGCTAAAAATAGAGCTACCGTATGATCCAGCAATCCACTCCTGGGCATATATCCAGAAAGGATGAAAACTCTAATTCAAAAAGACACATGTACCCCAACATTCATAGCAGCACGATTTATAATAGCCAAGACATGGAAGCAACCTAAGTGTCCATCGACAGATGAATAAAGAAGATGTCATATACAGTGGAATATTATTCAGCCATAAAAAAGAATGAAATAATGCCTTTTGCAGCAACATGGATGGACCTAGAGATTATCATACCAAGTGAAGTAAGTCAGACAGAAAAGACAAATGTTGTAGGACAGCTCTTATATGTGGAACCTAAAAAATAATACCAATGAATTGATTCACAAAACAGAAACAGACTCACAGACATAGAAAACAAACTTACGGTTTGTTAGGAGTATGGGATTAACAGCTATACACTACTATATATAAAATAGATAAGCAATAAGGATTTACTATATAACAGAGGGAACAATATTCAGTATCTTGTAATAACCTATAATGGAAAAGCATCTGAAAACATTTTATATATATATATATCTTATTCACTTTGCTTTACACTCGAAACTAATGCAATATTGTTCATCAACTCTACTTCAATAAAAAAGTTTTCTCTTCATCTCACCCCTCAACACACAACAACTAAACATTGCTCAGGCTTAATAAGCAGATGGTGCGGTAGAATGACAACTACTTAGTTTGCCACGTGTTTCTTTCTAAATGCATGAATCGTCTTCTTCCAATTCTTCAAATTTCATTCATGAAAAGCGTCTATGTTTGAAATTCAGGTTTTACAATGAAACGTATTATCATTAGGTCAAAAAACAGATAAAATTCTCTCACTGATTTTCCTAATTTTGTTACTAACGTGCGAATAAAGAAAACTGAACACGTAACCTCTTTCAACTTCCCTATTTGTTAAATCATCAAGACGTGTAGCAGCACCCAGAAGTTTCCTTTTTTCAACAAATATCATATTTTTCAAAAGCTTGTATTTAAGACATAAAAACTGCTATTCTAATATTTTAGGAAAGCGCTCTCTGAGTTCTATAGTAATCATCTGAATTTACATCTACATCTTGGTACACAGAGGTAACTTATTTATTTGGTCTTATGTACTGTCTCATTTTGAATTCTTAATTTATTACTCAGTAGGGACAAAGCTAAATCTTGAGTGTGGAAGCTTTTTACTTGAGAAAGGTCTGAGAACGGAATTATATAGTCACAAATTCCTTCCTAACACAGATATGCTATCTGGCCTTGCAAAAGTTACTTAACCTCACTGTTTGTTTCCCAAGTGTGAAATTGAATATTACATGTTACTTCTTTCTATTCCCATAGAGTCATGTGAAGTTTAAAATTTGTAATGCAATTTCAAGGTGAAAGGAGTTTATCCATACTAAGTACTTAGGCTGATTTTCCACTCTACCTTGGGAAGTATCTCCTGAGAGTGGAAGGGAAAAGGCCAGGAGGGGAACGTGTGTGTGGCCCTGTAGATCAGAAGCCCACTCTGCTCCAGCGTCGGGCACGGCCCAAAGAACAGGCAGGGGTGTGTGCTGACCTACCACAGCTCAGTCCCTGCCTCCGAGGACCCTGAACCAGGGGTGAGGGGTACTTGATATCAGAATGTATGTGTCTGGGCATCTTGGGGTGGGGTGCTCTTGAATACACTTCGGCCCTTTATAAGCACCTCCTGTGTGTCCAGAAGTGTGTGGTGTGCTGTGGAGTGTACACTGTGTGCCCATAAGGAGTTCCCGATTGTGAAAGAGCACGTGGACGGAGATAAAGGCCTGGAGGAATGCACAGGCCGACTGCTCCTGTGTGCCCACCCCGGGTGCTGTCCCCTGCAGTGAGCTGGACAGCCAGGTGGCCCTTGTATTAAAAGCTTTGTATGTGCTTCTTTACCCTGAGCGGACTCCCCAGGGAGCCCCTTTCCTGTGGCTGACTTGCCAGGGGACAGAGATTGCTTTGTCTCTTCAGCTCAGCTAACTTCTCTGTTCTTGGGGTCCCTGTCTCCCTAAGGGTGGCGACGGCATAGGATGTGGTCCCCGGGCCTCCTCTTCTTCCAGGAAGTCTACCAGCCAGAGGTTCTTTTTGTGTAAATCCTCTTAGCAAGATTTATTGCTAAGAATGATGAGAAAATCAGCGGATAATGGACACAGAAGGGAGAGTTTAAGGATGGCAGACAGTTCATGATGTTACTGTGCCACCTGTCCTCAAGTCCTAGTAAAACGAAGCAGAATACGTTTCTAGTAACTTCCAGCTCCGGATTCTCTCTCCTTATGGTCTATTTCTCCTCCCATTCTTCCCCTCAGGTAGAACACAATGCACCCCAAACCATGCCCTATCTTCCTCTGGAAATACCAGACACCCCTTGTGGCAGATGTTAGAGCAGAAGAGACAACTGAGAGTCGTTTGCATCTTAAGGGAATATCAACAGAAGTGTTACCAAATCACTGTTAAGACCCTCTTTCCAAAATTTAGAAGCTTATGCTTTGAAAGCTTGATCGTTATTTGATTTTCGCACATTCTAATTGTATTTTTAATTAACTTTTAAAAAACTTTGATTCCAAAATAATTATAGATTCACAGAAGTTGCTGGCATCTTCAGCATAACCACAGCACAACATCAAAATCAGGAAACTGACACGGTACAATCCACAGAGCTTATTCAGATTTTACCAGCATGGTATGCACTCATCTGTTTGAGTGTGTAAATACACTTTGCAATTTTGTCACATGAGCAGCTTTGTGTAACTACCATCACAGCCAAGATGCGAAACTGTTCCACCATCACCTGACTCCCTCCAGCCACTTCTGTACACCCAAACCCATCCCTTTGCTCCCCACCTCAGTCCCTAACTCCTGGTACGCAATGATCTCATCTCCAATTCTACAACTGTGTCCTTTCAAGACTGTTATCTAGGGACCTCCCTGGCAGTCCAGTGGTTAAGATTTTGCACTTCCACTGCAGGGGGCGCAAGTTCAGTCCCTGGTCGGGGAACCAGGATCCTGCATGCTGCATGGTGTGGCAAAAAAAAAAAAAAAAAGAATGTTCTCTAAATGAGAATTCTACAGTACGTGTCCATTAGAGACTGGCTCTTTTCACTAGGCAGAATCCTCTAGAAGTCCGTCCAAGTGGTATGTATTGATGGTCGATCGCTTTTTATTACTGAGCAGTATTCTATGGTAGCACAGTTTTTTTTTTAACCATTCACATATTGCAGGACATTCGGGTTGTTTCTAGTTTGGGGCTACTACTAATAAAGCAACTATGAACATCCATATATAGGCTTTTGCGTGAACAAAGCTGTCGTTTCGCTGGGATATGCCCGAGCGTGCAATTGGTACGTCACATAGTAAGTGTATTTTCAGTTTTAGAAGAAACTCCCAACCTATTTTCCAGAGTGACTAGACGAGTTCACATTCCCACCAGCAAAATGTATGAGTGATCCAGTTTCTCTGCATCCTCACCAGCATTGGATGTTATCACCATTTTTTATTTTAGCCATTCTGACAGGTTTGTAGGAATATCTCATTGTGGTTTTAACTTGCATTTCCCTAATGGCTAGTGATACTGAATATCTTTGCATGTGCTTGTTTGCCATCTGACGTACTCTTTGGTAAAACGTCTATGCATATCTCTTGCACATTTTCTAATAGCAGTTTTTTTTAAATGTCAAGTTCCGAGAGTAGTTTATTTATTCTATATATCCTAGTATATTCTAGATATATTCTAGTCATTTGTCAGATATGTGGTTTGCAAATATTTTCTCCATCTCTGTAATTTGTCTTTTCATACTCTTAACATGGTTATTTGTAAAAGTTTTTAATTGTGATGAGGTCTAATTCATCTTTTTTTTTTTTTTTTCTTTTGTGGATCACACTTTTGGTTATCATCAAGTTTAAGAACTCTTCTCCTGGGACTTCCCTGGTGGTCCAGTGATTAAGACTTCACACCTCCAATGCAGGGGGCACAGGTTTGATACCTGGTCAGGGAACTAAAATCCCACGTGGCATGTGGCACGGCAAAAAAAAAAAAAAAAGAACTCTTCTCCTAGTATTAGGTTCCAAAGGTATTCTCTGATGACTTTTTTCTAACAGTTTTAAAGTTTTACATTTTACATTTAAATCTGTGATACATTCCAAATTGACTTTCTAAAATAAAGTAAAAGATTTAGGTCAAGGTTGTTGTTGGTGGTGGGTTTTTCTGCCTATGGATGTCCAATTATTCTCACTACAGTTACTGTAAAGTCCATATTTCCTTCATTGAATCACTTTGGTCCTTTGTCAAAAATCAGGTGGACATATTGGTGTGGGTCTATTTCTGGGTTCTCCGTTTCTTCCCATTGATCTATGTGTCTGTCCCTCCACCAATGCCACCCCATCACGATCACTGTCTCTATATAGTAAGACCACACTGCACGGAGTGATTCCTTCCACTTTATCCTTTTTTTTTTTTTTTTCCACAATTGTTTTAGTTATTCTAGGTCCTTTGCCATGCCATACAAATTTTATAATGAGATTGTCTATGTCTACAAAAAATTGTTAGTTTTTTAATGGGAATTGTGTTAACCCAATAGATTAATTTGAAGAGAACTAACATCTTTACTACACTGAATTTTCTAATCCATGAACAAGTAAGTCTCTCAACTGGAGGAGAGGTATGTTTTGATTTATTTCACTTCTCAGCATTTTCTAATTTCCAGCATATACCTCATGTTTGATCTATACCTAAGTATTTCATTTTCTTTGGAGCAATTGTAATTGTAATATTGTGTTTTTAATTCTGGTTTCCACATGCTTGTTACTATGTAGAAAAGTGATTGACTCTTGTGTGTTGATTTTGTATCCTGCAATCTTACTGGAATCACTCATCTAGGACTTTTTGGTGAATTTCTTTAGATTTCCTATGAAGACAATAATGCCTGAAAATAAGAACAGTTTTACTTTTCCTTTCCAACTGTTATGCCCTTTTTCTTGCCTTATCATACTAGATACAACGTTAAATACAAGTGGGAGAGCAGACATGCTAGCTGTGCTCCCTACTTTAAGGGGAGAGCAGTGAGCCTTTCACCATTAAGTTCAGGGTTAACTGTAGGTTTTGGTACATGCTGTTAATAAAACTGAAGAAGTTACTCCCTATAACAAGGTTGCTGAGGATTTTTATCATGAATGAGTGTTGGATTTTTTTCAAATGCTTTCTCTGTGTCAATGGATATGCTCTAAAGATTTCTCCTTCAGCTTGTTGATATGGTGGGTTACATGGATTGATTTTCAAATACTGAACAAGCCTTGCATACCTGGAATAAAATCCACTCGGTGATGGTGTAGAATTCTTTTCATACTTTGCAAGATTCAATTTGCCTGTGTTGTATTCAGGATTTTTACATCTATATTCATTAGATATATTGGTCAATAGTGTCTGTTTTGTGCTCTTTTACTGGCCTCATAAAACAAACTGAGAAGTGTTTCCTACTCATCTGTTTACTGGATGAGACTGTGTAAAATTGGTTTTAATTCTTCTTTAAATATTTGGTAAATTTCTTTAATAAAATCATCTAGGCTAGGAGATTGAGGGGGGAGGGTTTAATTTTAAATTACACTTCTCTAATAGCTATAGACGGCTACATTTATTTATTTCACAAAGGTAGAGTTTTGGTACTTTGCAGTTTTTGAGAATTCGGTCCCGTTAATCTAAGTTCTCAAATTTGTGAGCACAAAGTTGCCTGTAGTATTTCCTTAACATTCTTTTACTAGCTGCAGGTTCTGTAGTGATATCTCCTGTTTCACTCCTAATATTAGAGTTTTGTGTCTTTTTTTCCTTCTTTCTCTAGGTCCCTAAGGTTCTTACTTATTGATTTGAGATCTTTCCTCTTTTCTAATAGAAACATAAGGCTATAAATTTTCCTCTCAGCACAGCCTTAGCATACTACAAATTTTGGTGTTTATTTATTTTCATTTTCATTTAGTCCTATGCATTTCTTTTATTTCCTTTAAGATCTTTTCTTTGATTCGTGGATTATGTAGATGTTGTAAATTCACATATTTAGAGATTTTCCTGTTTTCTTTCTCATTAATTTCTAATTTGATTCCATTATGTTCACAGAATATACTTCGTATGATTTCAATTCTTTCAAATTTGTAATAAGGTTTGGTTTATGACCCAGGATATATTCTATTTTGGATACTGTCTCATGGATGCTTTAAAACAATGTGTGTTGGGTAAAGTTGTTCTATAAACGTCAGTTAGCTCTTACTGGTTGATGGTATTGTTCAGTTCTTCTAAATCCTTGCTATCAATTGGTACTGTCAGTTGGTGAGAGCCCCCAGATATAACTGTGAATTTGTCTCAGGTCAATCGGTTTTTGTGTCATGTATTTTGAAGTTCTGTTTTTCGGAGCATATACATTTAGGATTTCTATGTCTTCTCAGTGGAATAATCCTTTTATCATTAAATAATGGCCATTTTTCCCCCTTGTAGTTATTTTACTCTGAAGTCTACTTTATCTGATATTAATGTAGCCAGTCCTGCTTTTTAAAAAATTAATGCTTGGATGTAACTTTTAGTCCTTCTACTTTCAACCTATATATGTCATTATGTTTGAAGTGAGTTTTGTAGGTTTTTTAAATCCACTCCACCAATCTCTCTCTCTTTTAATGGTTGTATTTAGACTCTTTTAATTTATTGTTTCTTGTTCTTCTGTTCTCTCTTATTGCCTTCTTGTGGGTTACTTGAAGGTTTTCAGGATTCCATGTTGATTTAGTTATGGTGTTATTTAGTGACTTGTTTTGTATAGTTTTCTTAGGTTGCTCTAACGTTACAATATACATTTATAACTTACCACAATATCAATATTCTACTCCTGCAAGTGATGTCCTGAGATTCCCCTTTCCCTTCCTCATGTTTTAAATATAATTGTCTTAAGTATTCCCTCTACACATATCTAGCACCACTTCAGATGGTCTTACAGTTGTTTTTCCTTCAAATTTCAAATATTATTTAAGAAATTCGCTGAGAAGGATAGTCTATTTTAGTTACTTTCATTTTCCAGTTCTTTGTTCTTCTTTCCTTTCTGTAGTTCTGAACCTTCTTCTCTGATCACTTTCTTTCTGTTCAGAGGGCCTCCTTTGGTTATTCTCCAAGTGTAGGTGTTGTAACAACACATTCTCTCAGTTCCCCTTACTCTAAATTTTCCCCTTCATTCCTGAATGATATTTTTGCCAGATATAGAATTAGCAGCTGACAGTTCTTTTTTCTTTCCTTTATTTTAGTTTGAAGAGTTTTCACTTTTCTTTACTTTTTATAAGTTTAAGTATGATGTATCTTTGAGTAGGTTTCTTTATCTTATTTGGGATTCACTCAGCTTCTTGAATTTCCAGGTTTGGTTTTTTGTTGTTGTTGTTGTTGTTGCTGTTTGTTTGTTTCCTAATCTGGGAATTTTTCAGCCATTACTTCTTTGAATGCTTTTTCAGCCCTCTTCTCTTTCTCCTCTTCTCCTGGGCATTCCCATGACATGAATCTTAGATCTTCGGTTATAGTCTCACAGGTCCCTGAGGCTCTGTTCTCTTTTTTTCCTTTAAGTACATTTGTTCCTTATTGTTCAAAGTGCGTAAATTCTGTTGATTTGTTCTCATATTCAGTGGTTCCAACCTCGTCACCTCCACTCTACTACTGAGCTCGTCCACCTAGCTTCTTGTTTCAGTTATTGTGTGTTTCAATTGGCTAATTTCCACTTGATATATTTTTTAAAATTTCCTCTTCTTTGCTGAGATTTTCTATTTCTTCATTCATTTAAACAGAAATAAGAATGTGCTGTTGAAGCACTTTTATACTGGCTGCTGTAAAGTCCTTGTCAGATAATTCCAACACCTGATTCATTGCAATGTTGTCCCAGTTGATTTTCTCATTCAAGTTGTGATTTTCCTGGTTCTAGGTACAGCAAGTGATTTTCAGTTGTATCCTGGATATTTTGGATATTATGTTGAGGCTCCTAACCCTATTTAAATCTTTCATTTTAGCAGGCAGTTGTCTGATAAATTTCATGTATAGGATGTAGCCTACTTTTGTGGGCTGTGGTTCCAATGACAATTTATTCTTCAGAGCTATTCTGGTCTCCTTTGTTCTGTAGGGTCTGCCGGGGCTCTTGCTCTGTAACCCTGTGGGGACAGAAGGCACTTCCCTAGGTAGGCCTCCCTGTGTCACTGGGTATGAAGTGAGGGATGCCTGGCCCTCTGGACTGAGAGAGTTTCTCTGGGCCATCAGGTACTGGTGAGATTCTTGCTCAACCTTGGCTGGTGCCATGCAGGGAGGGAAGCACCCACCTGGTCTATCTTCCAGGACCAGAAAATCAGAAAATGCTGGGAATGGATCAGAAAATGCTGGGTCACCACTTTTTCCATTTACAAGCTTCCAAGTGTTACATTCTGGGCTTGCTTGCTACAGTTTGAATGATCAAATCCAAACCAAACCAAAATAACATAAATAGTAGAGGGGTAGCTCTTTAAATATTTCCCTTAGTACAAGTAGGCTGGACAGTGGAGTCAGCCTGAGTCCCCTCTTCCTTCTTGTAGCAACACGCTCCAGACAGCTTGAGACCAAGCACTTGACCATGACACCACAAACAAACAAATGAAATTGGAGGCCCTCAAGCGTGTGACTTCAGTGCCTCAAGGCTGACTTTAATCAGGACACCTGTGAGAACTCAGTAGCAAAGCCATGGGTGGGACATAATATCTTTAAATAAATTAGCAAACAATTTTGGAGCAATTTCTCTGTGAGTTTCAAACCTCAGGAATTAGTCTCCGCCCTCAACGTACTTATATTCCGCAGCAGACTTTCTGAGGAATCAGGATGAATGACTATTCAGCTGATTTTGGGGGTGTCAATAGTGGTACAATGAATGAGAGGCAGACCTCTTTTATTTATTTTTATTTTTGGCTATTCTTGGCTGCGTTGGGTCTTCGTTTCTGTGCGAGGGCTCTCTCCAGTTGCGGCGAGCGGGGGCCACTCCTCACCGCGGTGCGCGGGCCCCTCACCGTTGCGGCCTCTCCCATCGCGGAGCACAGGCTCCAGACGCGCAGGCTCAGTAGTTGTGGCTCACGGGCCTAGTTGCTCCGCGGCACGTGGGATCCTCCCAGACCGGGGCTCGAACCCGTGTCCCCCGCATTGGCAGGCAGACTCTCAACCGCTGCGCCACCAGGGAAGCCCGCAGACCTCTTTTTATTGTACTTTGCAGATACTGTGTTTTTTTTTTTTTACAAACTGCAGGTTTGTGGAAACCCTGTGTTGAGCAAGTCTATCGGCGCCATTTTTCCAACAGCATTTGCCCACTTTGCGTCTCTATGCCACGTTTTGGTAATTTCTGCAATATTTTAAACTTTTTCATTATTATTATTTGTCATGGTGATCTGTGATCAGTGACCTTTGATGTTACTACTACGACTCGCTGAAGGCTCAGAGGATGGGCAGCATTTTTCAGCAATAAAGTATTTTTTAATAAAAAAAAAAAAAAGAAAGAAAATGCTGGATCAAATATTTTTTAACAAAATTTCTGATAAGTAGTTATGTCATTAATTCACTTATAGTCTGCAGTTCATCTGCAAAAAGTGAAATAAAACCTTAAGTTTGCAATTATATTTGAACAATTTATGACAATCTTGTGTATTTGTGATTAGGGTAGTTTAATATTAATGGATGCTAATTATACGTGCGATTATTTTGGTATATAGTGAACAATAAGGGCAGTTACAATCTTAGCATTTAACAGATTTTTAAGTCATCATTTGAGAGGTTGAACCGAATGAGAGATGAG
Organism: Eschrichtius robustus; assembly: GCF_028021215.1. Lineage (NCBI taxonomy): Eukaryota > Metazoa > Chordata > Mammalia > Artiodactyla > Eschrichtiidae > Eschrichtius > Eschrichtius robustus. Next base: position 90,457,946 of record NC_090839.1, read on the forward strand.
TGCTCTCTACTCGATTCTTCCTTTATTTTTTATTTGATTGACTTTTAATGCTACATAATATTGATTCACAACTTAAAAGATTAGAATTACAATCAACCTAAGTCCGCACTGCATTCTCTCAGAGCCTATTTTAAAGTCTAAAAATTTGGTGTCATTTATTAATTTCATTGTAATTTGCACTTAATTTGAACCTCTCCGTATTTGAGACATACACAAAACAACTCATTCTAGCATAACTGGGAAACGAGATATCCTACAAAAGCAAATTTCCCAGACATTTGATGCTCAATGCTTCAAGCATGGTAACTTGTTTTACAGTCACATCTTAGAGAAAATTTTCTGAAATTAATTATACAGTAGTTCTTTTCCTTCTTAAATAAAGCATACTGAATGACATTTAACCTTTTCTTGAGGCCTCAGGACCATTTTCACAATTTGTATATTGTTCTGTAATGTAGTAATGACAATATCAGCCACTTACATAAGAATGCAAAGCTTACAGCATTGCAAAATTCTGTAATTCTGTAACGGCTTACAGAATGCAAAGCACTTTACGGACATTATTTTGCTGGTATGAAATGGGCAAGTAAAGTATAATTATTTTCTCAATTTAGGAGGAAACTGAGTCTCAGGGAGGTTGAATGACTAGTCAATAATTAAATGGCTAATCAAAAGAAAAAGGACTTGAAAAAGCTAAGCTTCACATTGTACTTTTATAGTGCCAAAGCCCTTTTCACACATATTATTTCACTTAATCCTAAGAACGATAATAATTATCCTTCGTATTTCACAGTGAGGAAACTGCAGCTCAGAGACTTTAAGCAACTGTCTGTTCACAGATGGCACAGTCAAGGCCTCTGCCTCTGGGTCCTGTGCTATCTGTAGCTCGTGGGTTTTTAAAGCCCTCCTGAATCTGAGTCCAGAGCTATCCCAGACGCACCGGGTTGGCAGGGCTCTTTACACCTTCATGACTTGGCTTCAAATGGCTGGTGTTGTGATTCTGGTTCCACATTTTGCATTCCTCTGCCTCCTCCATGGCTGCTAGGCTGCTGGCTCTCTCTTTGCTGCTGCCTGTACGCCTGCCTCTCACGGTTTCTAATCTGATATTTCAAATATGTTTGTGGACTGAGATGAATGAAGCAGCCTTTGAATTAGGGTCCGAGGAGCTCTCTCCTTTAAATCCAGCCATGAATTAACGTTATGTCTATTTTGACTGTGTAAAGCCTGCTTTGCTGATTCCTAGGTCTCAGTTTAGTTCTTAATCACAAAGGTTACTAGATATATGACTCGTCGACAAGTGATAGGTTGTGACTATAATACCTTAGCATAAACAAATTACACAATAATTAAATTGCTGACTGGCTTTGCTTTCAAAGCTAGTACATTCTCCAGATGAAAGCTCTAGTTCAGATTCCACGATCAATGACCAAATAGTGGGACAGAAAGCTGCTGAAAGATTCTGATGACTGATGGGATCTTATTCTAATGGAGTTGACATATGTTTGAAAAGATTCTTTTTTGCCCTTTTTGTTACAAATACTAAAGTCTAGACGAGGCCCAATTCAATGGTAGAAAACTGCATTGGGAAGAAGCCAATAGGAGAGATCTAAGATGACGAGAGCAATGAATGAAGCAACTCCTGAGGGGAAGCAAAGAGAAGATGTGTGACAGTCCATCTATCCCCCACCCAGGTCCTTTCTTACTTCAAACTCTTTGGAAACCCTTTTTATTGAGGAATTGGATTTCTCTAGGCATGGAGAGATAAACACCCCCAATTTACTTTACACAGAACCTCAGTTCCCAGAGGATTCTGAAGTAAGAAGAGCATGATCTTTCTTAACCTAACAGAGGAAGACAATGTCTTCACCATCAGTCTGTCGACCAGCCAGACTCGGCTTTGAAAGTAGGTGTTTATCTCGGGAAGGCACTCACCTCTCCCAAGACTGCTGGAGGGTTCCCTGCACCCTCTGGCAGTCCAAGATCTCCTCCTCCTCCAGACTTGGACCCCTGCCACCGTCCCAGGGAACGCAGCCTGTGCCATGGCATCCTTTCACCCCAGCTACATGGTATCCCCTTGGTTGGTTCAATCCCCTTAAGACAGGCTCAAGATTAACAGTCAAGTGTGTGGGTTTGCACCTTCATAGGGGCTTTTGGGAAATAGTGCTCTAACCCAAAGGAGGGAATCCAATGGTACCAGGGAAGGTCCATGGGGGAGAAGTTGTAAAGGCACCTGGGCCAAATCACAGAGCCAGTCACCATGTATTTAGTCACGTTTAGACAACAGTTTTATGTAGTCTTTTCTGAATTTTCCCCCAGAATAAACTTCTTTCCTTTGTGTCCAGGTATGCCCTGGATATGTATTTCGAACAATGGAACTACTGTACTCTACCTGTCTGTTTGTGTTCCCATTGCTGTGTGCTTCACAAAGGCAGTGAGATATCTTACTCATCTTTATAACAATGTGTTATAACAACTGCTACCATATTACTGAGCACTGGCATTGTTTAACCGTAAGACTTTCACATACATTTTCTTATAGAACCCTTACGATAGCGTTATTACACAGATACTACCATTACTCTCATTTACAAATGAGGGAACTGAACTTTAGACAGACTCACACAAGACAACAGCCCAGGAGAACTTTCCTAGAGGGCCAGCCATGGCAGGTCTCCTCTCCTCGGTCTTGGCTTCCATACAAATGCACAGAAGACCAGGTCGCACCCTGCTCAGAGGAGTTCAAAGGTGCCCCTCTGTGCTCACAATAAAATTCCCAAGGACGGAAATGGTCTAAAGAGCCCTGCAGGATCTGGTCCCTGCTGAACCCTCCATCCGCATCCTGAGACTCTTCCCACCACGTGCATTTTCTTCCTGCTTCTTCAATGCACCCAGCTTTTCCGCTTCGGGCTCTCTGAGCCCGCCATCTCCACAGCCAGAAACGCTCTAACCACAGGTGTTTGCTGGCTCATTCTTATACTTTAGGAATCAGTGCAAATGTCAACTTCTTACAGCAGACTTCCTTGACCACCAACCAAAGTTACCCACCACCCCTAGTACATAAATCACTCAATTCCCTTCATATAATTTACAGCTATCTAGAATTATCTTGTTTATTCATTTGTTTACTTGTTAACTCCCTGTCTCTCCCATGTAAACTTTACAAGGTCAGGGACCTTATTTGTCTACTCTCTGATGTATCCCTGGAGTGTAAGTCCAGTATTCAATAAATATTTAATGACAGAATAAGTGAGTCCTTAATAGCAAAGATGATGGATAGCACAGTCTCCTAAATTAATGGAGATTATTCTCATTTTAAAGAAAAAAAGGAAATCTGCAAAGATATATAGAAATATCTGTGTTGTTTTAAAAATTCAAATCATACTGTTTCTTGTGATAAAAGAGAAAGTATATCAACTTTCTTAAATTACATAATTCAGACTTCTCAACATAAAGCTATTCTACCTTCTGAACAATAATATTAATTGCTATCAAATTATAGGTCATGAATTCACGAAAGCACTTCCTGAGAGTTCCCTGGAAATAAAATTTAAAGTTTGAAACTGACATAAATGTAAAAGAATAGCTTTCAAATGCACTTTATATTTTAGAGGAAAACGTCTGTATTACTACATGAAGCCACAGTAATAAAGATATCAACCAGGTACTTATTAATGATGCAGTATTCACTATGTTATGTAATAGTATACGGTAATTTGAAAATAGAAATAATCAAGTGTGCAAACATTACTGGGATATTTTCTAAAAGGTAGATGGGGGTTGGCTGCTAAGACTGTGGAAACATTAGCCTCTCTGTTGCTTTCCTAATCACCTGGGAGCCCCTTTAGTTCAAGCAGTGACACAGCTGTAGTTAAATTGGGGTGTGTAAGCACTCTCACAATATTTGCCTTAGATGCTACTGCTCTGTTTTAGGAGGTGAGAAAAAACAGTAAGTATATAAAGACTCTGTTTAAGAAAAAGTACACTGTGACGCACTAAGACAGAAGAGAAAGATTTTCCCTAACAGCTTGTTCGTATATTAAAATTAGAAACAACTCCAATCAGATCTCTGCCCTTAATAATTCTAACATGAGAACTTTAATAAAAAACAATCAGATTTGGGCAATGGATTTTTTCCTGTCTCATTAAAAGAGCATGGCATAATTGAGTAACCAGTGAACAAACAAGTTATTAACTGTGTGTCCGGTATGTGACAACCTCGCATCAAGCTAGTCATTCTGAAGGATGCAGAGCTATTTCATATGACCCCTCTATAAGAAAGCCAGGTGGGAAAGCAAAATGCATACGTGTGGAACAGTAGAACAGCTAATTGCAGCATATTACTGGCCATAAGCATCACAGAATCTGCCACTGAAAAATTAGAGAAATATCAATTCTCTACCTGTCCTGAAAGGATTTAAAATGCAAAAGGCATTACAGGCAATATCAAAAGTTTAATAAGAAATGTTTAAAGAGTTTTAATAAAATCTCTTTCTCTATACTCAATATATCAAATGATTTTAAAACAATGTATCAAAAGATAAAGAAAATACAAAACTAAGGAGAATGTTTAAGTCTTGGGGCATCTGGCACATGCTTTGCTCCCTTGAGCTTGGGATGGAGCTCGTCACTAAGGTCCTTGATGGCAAACATCAAGAGGAGAGGGCCTGGAGTTTCTAACCTTTGTAAATTCTCCTTTGATATTAGAAGTTTAGTTCACCCTGCAAAGCAGCTAAGAAAAGTTTTGCAAAAGACCAATTTCATGACAAAGAATTTACTCTAAAGAACAGGAAACCATTCGTTGATGCAAATGAATAAACAAATACAACAAAACTATAACATGAGACAACAACTAAAGCAAACCACTTGGGAAGCCAATGACAAATGTGGGAAAATTATCTGGCAAAATTCTATAGCCATTCCTGACCAAAACTATTACTAAACTATGAACAGAACTTCCTCAACTTGGTAAGTGGCACATACAGAAACCCTACAGCTGATATCATACTTCCTGGTGACGTACCGAATGTTCTCCTGTAGGCTTGGCAACAAGGCGGGGATGTCCACCCTCACCACTTTGTTTCAACACAGTAGTGGAATTTCTAGCAAGCTCAATAATGCAGAAGACGAATAACAGGAATACAGATAGGAAAGGAAGAAAGTAACTGTTCCTGTTTTCCAGGGTGATCTACCTGGAAAGTCTCAAGGAATCTATTTTTGAAAGAGCTCATAGAATAAGTAAATTTAGCAAGGTCACAGGATAGAAGATCAACATGCGGATATCAACTGCATTTGTGATGAACATATGGAAATTAAAGTTAAAAAATACAATACTTTTTATAATTACTTTAAAAAAAGAAATACTCAAAACACGTTCAGGGCCTGATGCAGAAAACTACACAATATAATAGGGAAATCAAAGATTTAAATATATGTTCCATGGATTGAAAGAAGTCAATTTTCTTCAAATTGATGTATAAGTTTAATGCAATTCCTATCAAAATCCTAAGAAAAAATTTTTTTTAGGTTTAGAAAAGATTATTCTAAAACTTATGTGGAAAAGCAAAGAAGCTGAAACAAGTTTGAAAAAAGAAGGATAAAATCGGAGGAATCACTCCACCCAATTTGAATTCTTATTACATAGCTAAAGTAATAAAAACTCTGTGGTATTGGCACAGGGAAAGACACATAGATCAGTGGAACAGAACAGGGAGCCCCGAAATAGACCGACACAGGTACAGCCAATGGATTTTTGACAAAGGCACAAAAGCAATTCAGTGGAGGAAGAATAGTCTTTTCAACAAATTGTGCTGAAGGGATTAAACATCCAGAGGAAAAAAAATAAGCCTTGACCTAAACCCTACTCCTTATATAAAAATTCACTCAAAATGTGCTGGATTAAATGTTAAAACTATTAAACTTTCGGAAGAGAACATACAAGGAAATCTCGGGGGTTTAGTATTTGGTGAAGAGTTCCTAGGCATGACACCAAAGGCACAGTCCATAAAAATCAATAAAGTGGAATTCTTAAATTTTTAAAACTTTTGCTCTGCCAAAGAGCCTGTTCAGGGAATGAAAAGACAAGCTATGGACTGTAATAAAATACTTGAAAGCCAATATTCTCTAGAATACACAGAGAATTCTCCTAAGTCCCCACAATAAAAAATTGAATTATAAAATGGGCAAAAACAAGAGGAGACATTTTATGAAAGAGGGTGTGCAGATGGAAAATAAGCACATGAAAAGATATTCAGCACCACTAGTCTTGAGACCAATGCAAATTAAAACCATGTTGAAATATCACTAAGGAGCTAAGAGAACTGCTAAAATAAAAAGTAGTGGCCCTAACCAAATGCTGGCAAGGATCTGGAGAAGCTGGGTTGCTCATATATTGCAGGTGGCAAGGTTAAAGGGTCCAGCCACCCTGGAAAATAGTTTGGCAGATTCTTAAAAAAATTAAACATACACTGATGAGAAGACTTAGCAATTGCACTCCTGAGCACTCATCCCAGAGAAAAAACCTCAATCCTTTAGGATTGCCATGTCTTCCTGGTAGACAGACCCTTTTTCATTATGTTCCTCTGTGTCTCTAGTAATTTTCTTTGCTCTGAAGTCTATTTTATCTGATATTAATATAGCAAGTTCTGAATTCTTTTGATTTATGTTTGCATGGCATATCTTTTACTCTTTTACTTTACATTTACTTTCAGTGTACCTATATCATTATTTTGAAGTTAGTTTTTTATAAACAGCATATAGTTGGGTCATGATTTTTTATCTACTCTACCAATCTCTGTCTTTTTCCTGGTGTATTTAAGCCATTCCTGGTGTATTTAAGCCATTTACCTGTAAATACGATTTGAGGGCTTAAGTCTACTATTATTTTTTATTTGCTGTTTGTTTTCTCTCTTTGTTTCTTTAATTTCTGTGATTTCTTTTTCTGCCTTCCTTCCTGATTGTCATTTGAAATTTTTTTTTTTTTTTTTGCAATTCTATTCTGCTGTATCTAGTGTTTTTGAGTGTATCCCTTTGCATAGCTTTTTAGGCATTACATTTTATCTATATAAATTTATCATGGTGTGCTAGTGCCAGCATTTTACAGTCTGAGTGAAGTATAGAAATCTCACCTCCTTTAAATCCCTTCCCCTTCCCCATGTACAATAAAATCATCTTAAATATTTCCTCTACATTCACTGTGAATAACATTTTACAGTGTTATACTTTTTACTTCAACCATCAAACATAATTTAGAAAACTCATAAGGAAAAGAAAAATCTATCTTATTTATCCATATTTTTGTTCTTTCTGTTGTTCTTTCTTCCTGATGTTCCAAGAGTCCCCTCGTCTTTTTTTTCTTTCCTTCTTTTTTCTTTATCATTTCTGGGCTTTGAACTGCTCCCTATAGCCATTCTTTAAGGGTAGGTATTATAACAACACAGACTCATGGTCTTCCTTCATCTAAGAATGTCTTAACCTCCCCTTCATTCCTGAAAGACAGTTTCACCAGATATAGAATTAGTGGTTGACGGTTCTTTTCTTTCAGCACATGAAAAATGTTCTGAAACCTTCTGGTGGTCTTCACGGTGTCTGACGAGAAATCGGATGACATCTGAATTGTTTTCCCCTTGTAAGTAAGGTGTATTCTGCCTGGCTGCTTTTAAGATTTTTCCTTTGTCTTTAGTTCCAACAGCTGGGCAGTTGCGTTTCTTAGTAGGCATGTCTTCAGACTCACGTTGCTTGGGATGCACTCAGCCTCTGGAACTGTGGGTTTGCGGGTTTTGCCAAATCTGAGACTTTTCCCAACCCCAGCCTTCTTCCTTTTCCGCGTCTGGGATTCTGATGACACAGTTGTGAGATCTTTTGTTGTAGTCCCAGAATTCTCTGACGCTCTGGTTTTGGCTTTGTTTCCGTCTATTTTCTCTATTGTTCAGATGAAGTAATGTCTGTTGTTCTGTCTTCAGGTTCATGGATTCTTTTCTCTGTCTTCATTCTGCTGTTAAGCCCATCCATTGAGATTTTTTATTTCAGCTATTACATTTTTCAGTTCTAAAAATCTCAATTTGATATTGCTTTATCTCTTAAATTTCTTTGCTGAGATTTATGTTCTCTTTTTTCCCCTATTTGTTTCCAGTGTGTTCATAATTGTTCACTGAAGCATTTTTGTGACTGTTGCTTTAAAACGTTAGTCAATTTCTAACGTCTGTGTTATGTTGTTGTTAGCGTGCATTGTCTCTTCTCGTTCAAGTTGAGGCATTCTTGGCTCTTGTTATGACAAATGACTTTCACTTGAAACCTGGACATTTTGAGGGTCATGCTATGAGACTCTGGATGTTAAGCAGATCTATTTAAGCAGGGCTCTTCCAACACTGCTCCCGCAGAGGAAGGGCAGCAGTGCCCTTCATTGGTGCCGGCTGTGGAGAGAAGTCCACGATTCCCACTCGGCCTCTAGGGATACCAGGAGTTGGAGTGGAGGGCTCCTCGTTGCTGCTAGGTTGGGGTGGGAGTTCAGGCTCCCCATGGGCCTCTGCTGACACCTCCCTGGCTGAGAGGTGGAGGGGGTCTCTTGCTGCTCCTTACAGAGCCTCCACTGACTCTGTCGGGGAGGGGGCCCTGTTACCACTGGTGGAAGTGAAAAGTCCTGAATCTCCACTAGGCCCTAGTGAGAAGACAGAAGGGCACCTCAACAGCCCTAGGTGCAAATACAAGTCCAGGATCCCCAGGAGGTCTCCCCTGAAGCCAAGCAGGGAGCTCATGACTACTTAGAGGGGATGTAAGTCTTGGCTACACACTCAGCCTTCTTTCTCACCACTCTGGTCAGGGGTAGGGGAGTGGAGCCACCCGTGTCAGCTTGGCAAGGTTGGAAGTCCAGGCTCCCCACTGGCTTTGCTGGTGGAGTTTGTGAGGGTGGCCACAGTGTTTTCTGTGGCATTTGGATGGAGACTGGTTAAAGGTGTTCTGTCCTGCGAGGCTATCCCTCTTGTGGTCCTTTACCTAGAAAGGGCAGGGTTTCTTGAGGACTCTTTTCTCTGTGTCCACTGGAATCTGGGTTTCCGCCTTCTCTGGCACCCAGTCCAACATATATGAAGCAAGTAGAAAGCTCAGGGACCCACCACTGCCATTCATTGGGTCCCAAGGTCCCTAGGCAATCTGCCTTCTGCTTTCCACCTTTCAGGCTCTTCTTATGTTTTTCATATAAAAAGTTACAGATTTTTAGCTGTACTTGGCAGGAAAAATAGGGAAAAGTACATCTATTCCCTCTTTCCAGAAGCATGAGTTGAGAAGGTTCTTTTAACAGTCTTTCTTTCCCTTCCAGACAGACTGATGATCAGCAAAATAAGATTCAAGGATCATGAGCACGTAGAAACGCTGAAGGAATAACAGAAAAACCTACCACAGGAGTGAAGTGGGAGGAAGAAATGGATAAATTGTGAACTGTACACCAACCTTAGAAGTAGAAACAGGGCCCTCGTCTGTTTTGCTTTATGGCAAAAGATAATGACTTGGAGATGCGGACAGTCAAAAACTGTACGGGGCAAAGAGTAGGAAGAAAATAATAATTTAAGAAAAAAAGGGAGCATTAAAGTTATGTTAATACACATGGCCTTAGGAACAAAAAACAGAAAACCTTTTTTAATGTCTCATGTTAACTTTTAATGAAGCAGAGCTGAAGAGAGATTCTCCATGTTAGCCAAACGTCACTCAATTCCATTAGTTGAAGATGAAACCTAATTGCTGAGAAAAAAAGCAGAGGCAGAAGCTCCAAATCAGCAACTGACATCCTAAAGACACACTGTAAATTACAGTGGGAGAGAAAGGAATGAGTAATTAGCACTACACAAATTTCAATATCTTGGCTTTCCTTATAATTAGCAGACAAGCAATTTAAAATCCAGAGCCCTGCACAGAATCATTATTGTTATTTTCCAAAGGTAAAAGAAAAAACCTAGCAAGAAAAGGTTTAAATTCCCTTCATTCACTCCATCTAGTTTTATTATAAGAACTGGTCAAAACAGCTAGAGAAGGAAAATCTAGAAAACGAAAGATTCTCTCACAAGAACCTGAGAGTGTATATCCCTTTCAAGGTCTTCGAAGGATTTTCAAACTAAAGGTTCACTCAGCACTGCTATTCTATATATGAAATGAATTTATCACACATACCATGTTACTTCTGTTTTCTTTAAGAAATTACAATGGTAAACATTAGAGGTCTCCTAGCTACTAGTGTTGGAAACCCTAGGGAATAAGAAGCAATGAAATGCTCTCCCTTTACAGTTAATCACTTTCCTATAATTAGATTTTAGTCTCTAAATTCAATATACTATTTAATAAAATAATTAGAGAATCAATAAATTAGAAAATAATCAAATATATTATTTCTTTCATTCTTTAATTAATTTTCTTAATGTTATTTTAGAAATTAGCACCTACAAAGCATTAGAAATTTAGACAATGATTACATTAAACGTAATCATCTTTGCTTTTTGAATAACCCTCAATATGGAAGATGATTCAAAGGAAGAGAGAACGCCATCATCAAATCTTGGGTAAAGAAAAGGAGAAGCATGTAGAAATAGAAAAGAGATTTTCATCACCATTAGATGGTCACATAGATCTGAGAAGAGAAGGGATAGTCAAGGTCATATAGAGGAGTGTGGACTTGAGCCAGGACCACAATGAATGGCAGGTGTTAAGTGAGTCCCAAGGCAGAGAGAGGAGGATGGGATGCAGGATGGAGGGCCATCATTCCTCGGAGGCAGTTACAAACACAGGAGCAAGAAGAAACCACCCAGGGAGATTGTTTAGAATGGAAAAAAAGAGCGTCAAATAGAGAATGCACAGAAACACCAGCGGTTTAGCGACAAGGTGAAAAAGTAGTTAAGAGGAACGGTCAAAGGAAGAAGTAGGAAAGAATAGCATTGAGGAAGGCAAAAGAGGCATGTCAGGAAGCTGAAAGTCGTAACAGCTCCAAAGCCTGCAAAAAGCAAAATAATGTAAATGGAGGAAATTGTCCATCAGCTTTGATAACCGGGCTGTCACTGCGGAACCAAGAGAAAGCAGTTCCACGGGTGTCTCCTGGGGGCTAAGCCCGTCTTCTTCAGGGCTCTCTACAGCACACACTGGCTACTGCCTCCTATCTGCTTCTCTTTCAGGGCTTTATACTACACAGATTAATAAATACATTTTACAAGGAAAATATATACATGATATAAATCTCAGTTAACTAAATTATTTATGTGAAACACTTAATGCATTGGCAATGCATTTCTCCATGTTTTGTATTTCTGATTTTCTAGGAATATTCACATCCTAGAAAAGTATGGTACCTCACATTCAAGTATGACAAACTATTATACCACCATTAAAATGATTTTTACAAGGTTTTTGATAAAGGAAAACATCTATGATATAATCTAAGTTTAAAAATGTTTATAAAACAACTTATCAAGTAGGATCTCGATCATGAAAAACGTACATAAAGTAGAAACATGACAAATGCTTGTAATTTTCTATAAAATAAAGTTAATAAAGTTATGGGTGATTTTTTCTGCTTGCTCAATCTCTTCTGTACTTATCTGTTACAACGAGTGTGTGTTTTGTATAATTTTAAAAATCATGAAAAACAATAATTAAATCCTGTTATAAAGACAATCAACTTCCTATCCTCCCGCAATTATGTTTAGTATTCAAGTTCTTGGAGGGAAATAGTTGTTTAATTTGCTGTGTGAAGAAGCTAATATAGACCATACTGCCTTCTAAGAGAGCTGCCTTATAAGAACTCTAAGACCATGTGCTGATAAATATTTTAGCAATCAATAAAGTGTGAGTTATACAGAAAAGTTGCGTTAACATAACAACCCTTTGTCTCTAATATGTACAGTTCCCGGTGAGCCACCTCTGTATCTGCTTTCTTGAACAAGGCATTTATATACTAAAAGTATTTCAGAATTTGGTGGATCAATAAGAAAACCCATGGAGATACACCAGAGCACTTACATGCCTATTATTCTAGGGTATGTGCTTGCGTTTGTACATGTGTTTAACTTTTTGTTTCACAGAAGAAATGACTTTCCGCAAGGTCTGAGTATCACTACCAAGGATCCTGTTGTTCTTCCTAGTGCACGGTTTCACGAACTTGCCTGATGATGTGACTTACAAGAACGTTTGTAAAAATGTAGGCTCCTGGGCCCAACCTATAGAAGCAGAATCTCAAGAGATGTGGATTAGAAATCTGTATTTTAAAAAACTTTCCCAGGACACCAACACACTGAGAACTAAGTATTATTTTCCTGAGAGTGTTTTAGACCATCTAAAGAATCGTGTACTTTTCCAAATTCAGATTTTCCCTTTGCAACTATTCTCATCAATATACACACACCCTTTCCGGACCAATGTAACAGCCAGTGATAACCAGAAATCCCCAGGTCTTTAGTTGCAATTTCAAATTTGCTTACCAGGCAGCTTCTATGCACACTCCAAAGTCTACTAGAACCCAAGTGCTATCCCCCATTTGCCAAGGTTGGCCACCCACTGAGTCAGTCTAACTGAGAGTGTCTATAGGAGGACAGCATCATGCTAAACTAAACCTGCCCAGAAATACTGGTGTGAAAAACAGGCTTTGCCTTAGGGACCTCCCAATCTAGGAGGGGAAATGACTGGCATGGTTATCAACTCCTAAGTTTGCATTTTCCAGACAGCAAAGTGCTTCCACACAATCCTGTGAGGTAGGCAGGACATAATTTACTATTCCCATATAAGTCGGAAAACTGAAGCAAAGGGGTATTTAAATGATGTGTGCACTGTCACAGAGCTTAGGCTTTCACAACCTGCTTTCCACGCTGTCACACTTTTGGGAAAGGATAGGTATACACATAAATCATCAAACACAGATACGAAAAATACTCTCCAAAGAGGTATGAACAAAATGCGATGAAGGTCTAGAGGAAGCAGTAATCGTGTGCAGGCGGGACAAGCAAGAGGGGCGGCCTGGAAGCCGGAGCCGAGCGGTGGGGGATGAACAGTGTTGACAGGCACACGTGGGGGTGGGGCAGGTCACTGAAGGAACCAGGAGGAGGTACAGACAGGGAAGGGAAGGGAAGAGCAGTGTTCACAGAAACCAGGTGTTTGTCCAGTTCAGCTGCCCGGCTGGGGTCTACGGGGAGGGGGGAGTGAAGACCAGGCTGGTGAAAAGTACAGGCCAGTGCCGGAATCTAGAGGATGTTCCGTTCTTGAACAACTTACTTCAAGATGGTCTCCAAGAGAGAAACATAACAATTATAGTCAGGAAAGAAATAAAAACAAACTGTTTAACAATAAAAATATATACAAAATTGCGAGCAAAATTAAAAAGTGTGGCACCCAGGAAAAAAAAATTTTACCAAACATCACTGGAAGATATAAAGGACAATAGAAATTAGTTGAGAGACAGACAATATTTCTGGAGGAGAAGATGTAATATTGTAAAGATGTCAGTTCTTCCCAAATTTAGCTTGTATTTTTGATGTAGTTCTAACCAAAATCTTTCAGAAAATTTTTCGAACATTCCATTGTGATTCTGAAACTGATCGGAAGAATTAAGAGGCAACACTATGATACAAAAAAATTGAGTAATTGAAGTAACTTGCAATAATAAATATTAAGACATTTTCTTATGCAGAAAAAGGAAATTAGTAAAAGGGAGACAGGGTCATAAAAGAACACAGATGAAGAAACAGATTCTGATGCATGCATAAATGCATGATCTATAAGTAGCATTACAAATTAGTGTGGGATATTTTGTTATTAGTAGAAGATAATAAATTGCCAATATCCTTAAGAAACAATATATCTATATTAATATACCATATAGGAAATATACTGTCATATTAATGTAATATATAATGCCATCTATAATAATTTTATCTAGACTATGTTCATGTATTTAATAAAAAAGACTAAAATAATAGAAAATTGGGAAATCACACACAAACACATGAAGTACAACAGGATGACAAATAACTGGAAATACTAAAGTAAAATATTAGGATACTACTTTTGTCCATCAAATTGACATATAATTAAAATCTGCAAAATACTCAATGCCAAGGACATGTAAACTAGATACTTACTCCTTGATGGGGTGTGTAAATTGATACAATTCTAGAAAATAGGAGTGTGCTTCACATTATATATTATATAAATTGGGTCCAAAGGCATAATATTCTTATAATGCTTCACAGATGAGGTGATATGTATATGTTGTATTACAAAAATATACGCTTTGACCCAGTAATTCCAATTCTAGATTCTATTCTAGGCTAGCAACAAGAAATGAGACAAGGATTTACACTTTCATCATCACATCAGTTAACATAACACAAAAACCGAGTGGACATCATCAGAATGTATCCAGAGAAAAATAGTTAAATAATTAGGGTACACAAATAAAATAAAAAATTATTCAGCAACACTAAAATATATTTTTAAAAGAGTATTTAATAATATGAGAAATTCTCACTACTTAATGATCATTTAAAGCAAATAGCAAAACTGAGTATATAGTGTGATCCCAAATGCACACACATGTGGGCACATATGCATGTGAACACACACACACAAAGAGAAGAAATAAGGGGAAGGAAATACATCAAAATGTTAAGAACAGTTATTTGTTCTTTTGTTAGGGTTGGTGGGTTATTTTAGGTTATTTTTTCTTGATATAGTCTCATATTTTCTAAGTTGTCTATAAAGTTTTAGAATCAGAAATAATTTTTTAAGAAAAAAAAGGAAATCAGAAATTATTTGGGGTCTCTGAACAGGAATTACAATTGCAACAAAATTTCTTTATACAATTACTCATTTAATGTCTGTCTCCCCACTGAATTAGCAGTTAAGTTAGAGTAGGACCTACAGCCATGGTGCTCAACAGCTGTAGTCTGAAGGCCTGGCACATTGTAGGAACTGAAAAAAATATTGATGAATGAACGAATAAATGAAAGGAAGGAAAGGGAGGAAGGGAAAGCCAGGTCATGGTGAATCTGGCAGACAAGGAGCCCCTCTAACCATCAACTTCTCAAGGACGTCTCCACCGCACAGCGTGTTACCTGCCTTATAACACATGCCGAACACATGTTGAGGAAATGAGTAAGCAGACAAACCAAGATTTACTGCTTAGTTAAGGCAAGAACAAATACTACAAGCCCCTATTTTTTCTCTTCTCTGACACGTTCTGAACACCACTGAAAGCAGACCTGACAGTAATAGATATGCATCTAGGTCAGTGTTGGATGACCAAGGTCAAAATAGGAAAATCAATAAGATCAGTTCCCATGGATCATGTCAGATAATAATCTTTTTATTTCTTTTTAAAATATCATACCACCAGAGAACATCTATCTTCTACTTTTTATTGTGAATACTACTGCCTCCTTACATAGGTTCCTGAAAAGAGAAGAGGGTAGGCTATTTTCTGAGCCATCTCCAACATGCGGCAGTTCTACGAAGCTGCTGCTTGTGGGTTCCTACAGCCAGGTGGGGTAAGCTGTCCATTCCAGTGCAAAACTAAGCCTGCGATTCATTTCCATTCCAAGGAGTAGCCTGATCTCTTCACGTCCAAAGACATTCTGCTTCCACGGCATTTCTACTCTACTTTGCGATAATCATAAACCTTAAGAAAATTCAAGCCGTTTCTTCGTCCCTCGCAAGCCTGAAATTCAGAAATTTCTAATTGGTTTTCAAATACATTTGAAGTTATTCGTGCTGAAAGGTAATTCTAAGGTATGAAACATTGGTGTAATTGTCTGAGAGAAACTGGTGAGCTTCCTGCTAAATGATAAGAAAATGAGGGAAGTATTTTTCTAACAGAAGTTGAAGAAATTTTCTTCCAAATAATCTTCCTTGAAGAACAAAATCATCTGACAAAGACAAACCACTGTATTTGAGTATTTCTGGTGGGTCACACAGAGTCTTGTAAGGAAACATTAGCCCAGTGAATTGCCTGTAAATCCAGGCTAAAATATTAGTGTGGTTTTTTTCCTGAAGTGTTTTGAGACTACACATTAGGAAAGGTGTTATATAAATGCAAAGTATTACTTTTAAATTAAATTTTCTTGGAACTCAAAGACAAGTCATGTGGCTTGTATTAATGTAAAGTTTATCTTGACCTTGCAGTGGAGAGTATAATCAACTTGAAAAAATATTGGTACAATGTTATATGGGGTTAAAACTAACGTGGAATCTTAAAACGAAGAAGTGCTTTCCTACTTTCTAAACAAGGTTGACTGTGTGACGTTTGCTTGGTGATTTATCTGTAAAAGTCACACAATGATCTCATAATACAATACTGGCAGAACTGCTCGATGCATGATTTATTGGATTTCTCTTTATCCTAAATGCCAGCAAAAGGCATAGGCTATCCAGTGGGCTTACTTTTTCATTTACTACGTGCAAAATCTGGAAGAGACACACATGTGAGAATTATAAAAGAATAAACGTTTGCCACTATCATTGAACAGTAACAGTAAGCCTCAAGTGAATTACTATAATTATGGCCCCCCAAAAAATGTTATTTACTCACAGCCCTCAAAAAATTATAGTTACAATAAACAGATCTATATTGTACGATGCTTGAGACATAAGTATAACACATCCCTTAATTCTGGATTCGTGGCACTCATCACTGGAAGTCCATCCAGCTAGCACTGGGGATAATGCTGGAGCCGTGGCGCGAACGCCAACCACTGCATTGACAGTAACCAAGTTGTCCTGGCTGCCATTCCCTACTTTTTTCAAAAGGTTAGATCTGCTATGGGTTATAAACTGCAAATCTCATGTAAGCAGCTTGGAGCTGCTTCTCCAAGGCAATATTCTAAGAAATGGACAAATATATTTGCAAAAGCATTTGGCAAAAATATTTTGTAGCTTAACTCAAATATTACAAAACATTCATTTCCACACAGATGATCAAAACAAGTATTTTTAAACTGGAAATATTTTTGTTTGCAATAGAAACACATGTTCTGGCTGTCAAAACATTTCTAGATAAAACATGGTTTTTACAAAAGGTATTTAATTTGGCAAATATGTGCCTGTGTAGACACAGACTCAAAGTACTTTAAAATTATGTATAAATTCATCAGAAATAAAAATAATAACTTCCAATTATTTGCTTATTTTATGGAAGGAACTGAGCAAGAGCTTTATACTTATTATCTAATTTAATCTTTGTTGTTATTAAGTGTGAGAAACATATAAGAAATTTGAGGCCTGGAGAAGTTAAGTAATTTGTCCAAAGTTTCACAAATAGTAAAAGCCTATAATATTGGATTGCACTGAGTCATAAGCAGGAACAACAACAACTGTAAAAATGTTTTAAAGGGAAGAGGGTCCAGGACTAGCCTAGCAGCTCAGCGAAGTCTGTAAGGAATTCTGCCCTTCCATCTTTCTATAGTTGCAAGCGAAGCTAGGAAACCGCGGGCTGCAAGTACCATCGCTTTCTTAGAGGAGAGGCTGGCAAACATTTTCTGCAAAGCACCAGAGAGTAAACAGCTGAGGGTTTGCAGGCCATGTGGTCTCTGTCACGACTATCCAACCCTGCCCATACAGCTGGAAAACGACCACAGACAATACACAAATGAATAGGTGACTATATTCCAATAAAACCATATTTACAGAAACACAAAACAGGCTGGGGTTGGGGGAGGGACAGAGATTTGCCCCTGGTTGGCTGCAGTCTGCTGACCTGTCATAGAGCAATCATGATTCAGGTCGGGGTGGGAAGCACACAGCACCGTCTCGAACAAGATCACAGTCGTGTTAGGAAAGCCGATGTCTGGCCATGAGCACAGTGCACATACAGAACAGAGCAACGTCTCAAATCTAAGGCCTAGAAGATTCCACAGCCGGTGCTTTCAACCACTATGTTGTGTTTTTTTTAACCACTATGTTGTTTTTATCATTTTATCTCCAACAAGTTCACCTTGGAATCCAAGAAGGTGAAAACTGGAAGATACTTTGCATATTATCTACTCTGCTCTGCAAAGATTCTATAAATAGAAGAGGAAGCTACGGTCTGCAAAGTTAAGCGACTTTCTAGAAGTCACACCACTAGTTAGAAGCACAGAAGAAATCTGTCTCTTGATTCCTTTGCACCATCACTACTGCTCCTGCTTCTAATAACACTAACAATAGCAGCAGCAAAGCTCACATCTGCAGAGCAGTTAGAACTGCTTTACTTTAAGTACCTCATTTATCCTTCAAAGACCCCTTCAATAGGGATACAACTCTCACTGCTCAGTTCTCATTCTACATGTAAGAACTGAAGCCCAAAGATCAACCAATTTGCCAAAGGTCACGCAACCAGGAACTGGGGCCAGAATGAGAATCCAGGTCTGATTCTCAAACCACCAGGCTGAACTGACTGCAGCCTCCTGTGAACTGCATCGCTCTCCAGGATCTTAGAAAGGTTTGTAACGCTCCTAAGAAACATCTAGAAAGCCTCAGCTGTTTTGAAGTAGTAATAATACAACTAGTTTTGTGTATACAGCACTCAGGAAGGAGTTAGAAAGTGGCCGCATCATGACTGCACTAAGCATTGATTGTCTTAAAGCTCTTAATACACGGGCTGCCCTGAAGGCAGTTAAAAAACAGTTTCCAGAGCAGTTTCCTTTCGGGAATCTTCTAACCTTTGCAAGTAAGACCTTTTCTAACGATCTCTGAAGGTGCCACAGCTCCCCTCTCATTCCCTTACTCTAAGCTTTTAGGAGCTTTTATTCTGCTTACGAATGTGCTGACCCAGTTCACGGATAGAAGAGGTGGTCTCTGTAGAGCATTTGAAACTAGAAACCTTAATTACTGTTTTTTCCTTTTTTCCATACACCTCGAGAAGCCGTAGAAAGCCCCTTTTTGTCGCTAAGGGGAGAGTCATCTAGAAGGCAGAATTCCTTCCTGTGGCTTTCTGATGCCTCGACGCAAGACACTCCATACAAATTAAACACATACCGTGAGGTACGTTCCATGAACATTCCTTCCTTTATTCATCCAATAAATAGTGTCCTAAATCAACCTTTTCATATTGAGATAATAGTAGATACCCATGCAATTGTAAGAAATAATACAGAGAAAACCCGGGCATCTCTTACCCAACTTCCCCCAGTGGCGACAGCCTGCAAAGCTACAGTCCAACCTCACCATCCAGATACAGAGCATTTCCATCGCCCCACCATCCCTTGTGTTGCCCTTTTATAATCACAGCCACCTCTTTCCCTTCCCTACTTCCCTGACCCCCTAGCAACCTCTAATCTGTTCTCCATTCCTGTAATTTTGTCATTTCAATAACGTTCATATAAATGTGACCTCCTAGGAGTGAATCTTTTTCTCACCTTAATTCCCTGAAGATTCACGCAAGTTGCTGCACGTATCAACAGTTTGTTTCTTTTTACTGCTGCATAGTATTCCACGTTGTGGATGTACCACAGCTTCATTATTCATTAACCAGTCCTGGGACTTTTGTTTTTCAATTTTTGTTGATTATGAATATTCATGTACTGATTTTTATGTGAAAATAATTTTTCATTTCTATGGAAAAAACGTCCATATGAAAGAGTTTTCTTCTTAAAAATATGCTGTCTTGACCTAGTTTTGAGGCCCTGGCTAAAGGCCAGTCAGTTCCCGTTCCTTGAGCAGTGGGAAGTCCACACCCCATCACCTCTCTTGTGGGGCTCTCACAAGCCAGACCACCCTGCACTAGCCCAAACTGCTCCAAGACCAGCCACCAGGGATGGTCCCTAGACCCTAGAGCTCACTGAAATTGTTCAAATTAACCAATCCACAAGGAGGTCAAGAAACCTAGCTGCTGTATTCAAGCTCCCCCTTGCTGCTACCCCGTCCTAGGCTACAACTCCCTGTGTGGCCTTCTCCTTTGGAGCTGTAAGTAACAAAGAGTTCTGCCTTTCACCTATCCCAGGGTCAGTGTGTTGTGTCCTGCCATGAATCAAATCTTTGAATCTTATAAAACAGCCCAAGGGTACGTTTGATGGGTTGTATGTAATTGCATATTTAGATTTTAAAAAAACTACCAGACTATTCCCATAGTGGCCATACCATTTTACATTCCCACCAGCAATGTATGGATTAGTGATAGGAGAAGGTTTGGGGTTTTATTTTCAGATGCTTTGATCAATTTGAGGAAGTTACAAGTTCCCCTCTGTATGGTCAGGCCACTCAAGATGGCTGTTCTCTCGCTCTTGGTCCATCCCCCGCCCGACCAGGGCCTGCTTCACCTGCACCTGCTCACCTGACTGACCTTCCTAGTATTTGCCCCAGGCCCAGCTGGTGACTGTTCTTAAAGGGGCGGTGAGGGGGCGTGCCCCTCTACTGGTTTCCCTGGTAACTAATGAGCCCACCCGACGTCAATTCCCCTATAACTGGTAATCGCCGCTCCCCCCCCCCCACCCCGTGGAGCGAAGACTGCCACCCTGGGCTGTCCGCCGCACACAGTGAGGTGTCGCTCGAGGACCTTGCTTCAGACAGGTAAGCTCTCCCATCCTTTAAACCACTGGTGTATCTGATACTGACTCCAGGCTCTTTCTTCGGTTTTAAAGCTGGGCAAGTGCAAGCCTTGTAGGCCTGTGGGGTGCAGCCCAACAATTGGTGGAGCAGCCAGGAGACCGAGGAAAATCCCGTGAGCACAGAGATGTCAGGAAACACAGGATGGGGAATGGAAAGTTTCAGGGGCCCGTCCACTAGTTGCAGGTGTAATCCCAGGGTGGCCGTCCACTAGTATGTGGGGCCCTGTGGTGACTGTCCTTGATGAATGGGGGCTGCCAAGAGGTCTGGAGAACAGTGGTCCCTAATGGCTCTGCTACTGTATCAAAGGAGCCTTTGTAATTGGTTAAGCTAGCTATCTAGAAGGAATGGTATTTCTCTTGTGCCTTTGAGATATAAACGATCTACCTGGCCTCTCTGGAACTTTAATCTTATGTGATCGCTAAGAGTAAAGGAGAAAAAAAGAGCTTTTAGGTAAACTCTATAGAAATAATTATGTTTTGGGAATCTCTATCTAAAATAGTCTCCCCAGATTTTGGTAACTTGAAACTAAAGCTGAAAGTGTAATAGGGAAGAACCTTTTGTGTTCTACTACAAGTTAATCACTAAAGGGATGTTGCCTGTAAGCTTAAATGATACACAATGGCCCATCTCTGGGAACCATGCTTCCCAGGTAATGAGCATTAAGCTGAAATACCTTTGTTTAGCTCACAGGAAACATCCTGACCAGGCCCACCTGTGAATGACTGCAGGGAGGAAGAAATGAACACATCCCCTCTGAGGCTGATGGGAACCAGGAAATGTTTGACTTTACTCTCTCTCCCCTTTTAGTATAAAAGGAGCCTGAATTCTAACTCAGGCAAGATGGGTCCTTGGGGCAGAAGCCCACCGTCTTCTTGGTTTGCTGGCTTCCGAATAAAGTCATTATTCCTTGTCCCAACAACTCATCTCTCAAGTACTGGCCTGTCATGTGGCAAGCAGTACGAGCTTGGACTCGGTAACAAAAGAAGAGAATTCATGGGCCATTTCAAACAGGATAAAAAACTGGAGCATTAATTGCTGGGTGGGTCTAAGTTAATCTACCTTTTCCTGCTTAAGAGAGGAAGACTAAAGCATTAAGTTTTCAATCAGGAAATGCACAATTACTTGCTTCTTGGTTTTTGCCAGAGATTGTTTTCAAGGGTTAAGATCATAATCAGTCATTATTCTTGTAGCCAAGTTTCTTTATCGATTACATTGTGATCAGGTGTTTAACTATGACTTTTTAAGTTTTTTATCATTTATAGACAGTTTTTGTTTTACTCTGATGCTTTTGCAAAAGTGCTTCATCTTCAAGCTGATTCATAGGAAGCACTTTGTGAACAGTACAGGCCTCTGATAAATTTCAGATCATACTGCCAAAATGGGTAAAAAAATGAAAGAATCCTAATAGAAAACCTGATGGCTTCACAAAAAGTTAACAAAAGGATTGACTACTGAGTGAACTAATGAATATGGTTATAATGTTTATGGGTTTTGTCTGGAATGTTACTGGTTTTGATCTGTGTTTTCCAGACACAGGGAAGCCCTTCCCTCCAAGTTAGTTATGACTTACAGCAATTTGGTAAACTACACCTGTGGGTAGAACTGAAGCATTTTTCTCTTCTCTCTGACTGGTCCCTCCAGAAATTAGAGACTTGGGTTCTGAGCAGCCTTAGCAGGTGAATGGGAAAAACTGTCTCCTGCCTTGTGCAGGAATCTTGATACTTTGGGGACCTCTAGAAGAGGGAAGTCCACTGAGGTGGAGCCGGATAGAAGGCCTCTGGCACGGCTTTCCTGGCCTTGAGAGGCCTATTGGGAATTCAGTGTGACACTCCTTCTGAGGAGTTCCACCACAGCCAGTTTGGAGGAGCCTATATGGTCAATTACCAGACTTGTTTTGCAAACAAATTAGTCTTGATTTGGCTGTATTTGGTGAAGATACGGGTAATTTTAGAGAGAACAATATTATGTTTCAGTGGATGTTAAATTCTAGTTCTTGAGGTATTTATGAAAGTTACTATGTTAGCCATACTTTTGCCCTGATGTTCTGGATGGAAAGAAAATCATCTAGTGAAATTGTCACAGAGTGTAACTACTCATGAAGTGTAACAATGCTTGCTTTAAGTCTGCTGCTAAAAGTACGTGTACAATGCTTGTGTGACAATTGGGTATAAGTGATAAAATATATAGCCTATAAAGTGTTTCCCCATTAACATACCCTTAGCCTGTTCATGAGATCTGATTAGTTTTCTCCCAACGTGAATGACGAGGTGAATGTAAAGAAGGCCTAGCAACCGAGGGACAAGGTCTGAAGCTGTGGTAGTAAAACAGGAGGGAAGAGGGCAGGGCACAACCTCTAAAAGAATGACATAGCCCTTGAGGACAGACATAAACTGGTTAGAATCAACTAGGTCCAGGATGGCAGAAGATTCGACTTCCAGTAGACCTTGAGCCTCATTATATGCTCACTGTAATACATTAGCATCTAAATGACACACCCGACTTCAAGAGCACAGAGGAGAGTGTGATGAAACAGTGAGGCCAGCAGAAACTGTTCACTGGCTGTGTGGCTGATAGGGACTTGGTGCTCCAGCCAGGTGTCAGGCCTGTGCCTCTGAGGTGGGAAAGCTGAGTTCAGGACATTAGTCCACCAGAGACCTCCTGGCTCCACGTAATATCAAACGGCAAAAGCTCTCCCAGAGATCTCCATCTCAACACTAAGACCCAGCTCCACTCAACAACCAGCAAGCTGCAGTGCTGGACACCCCATGCCAAACAACTAGCAAGACAGGAACACAACCCCACCCATTAGCAGAGAGGCTGCCTAAAATCATAATAAGGTCACAGACACCCCAAAACACACCACCAGACATGGTCATGCCCATCAGAAAGACAAGATACAGCCTCATCCACCAGAACACAGGCACCAGTCCTCTCCACCAGGAAGCCTACACAACCCACTGAACCACCCTTAGCCACTGGGGGCAGATAGCAAAAACAACGGGAACTACGAACCTGCAGCCTGTGAAAAGGTGACCCCAAACACAGTAAGTTAAGCAAAATGAGAAGACAGAGAAATACACAGCAGATGAAGGAGCAAGGGAAAAACCCACCAGACCAAACAAACGAAGAGGAAATAGGCAGTCTTCCTGGAAAAGAATTCAGAGTCATGATAGTAAAGATGATCCCAAATCTTGGAAATAGAGTGGAGAAAATAAAAGAAACGTTTAACAAGGACCTAGAAGAACTAAAGAGCAAACAAACAATGATGAGCAACACAATGAATGAAATTAAAAATTCTCTAGAAGGAATCAATAGCAGAATAACTGAGGCAGAAGAACGGATAAGTGACCTGGAAGATAAAATAGTGGAAATAACTGCTGCAGAGCAGAATAAAGAAAAAAGAATGAAAAGAATTGAGGACAGTCTCAGAGACCGCTGGGACAAGATTAAACGCATGAACATTCGAATTATAGGGGTCCCAGAAGAAGAAGAGAAAAAGAAAGGGACTGAGAAAATATTTGAAGAGATTATAGTTGAAAACTTCCCTAATACGGGAAAGGAAATAGTCAGTCAAGTCCAGGAAGCACAGAGAGTCGCATACAGGATAAATCCAAGGAGAAACATGCCAAGATGCATATTAATCAAACTATCAAAAATTAAATACAAAGAAAAAATATTAAAAGCAGCAAGGGAAAAACAACAAATAACATACAAGGGAATCCCCATAAGGTTAACAGCTGATCTTTCAGCAGAAACTCTGCAAGCCAGAAGGAAGTGGCAGGACATATTTAAAGTGATGAAAGGCAAAAGCCTACAACCAAGATTACTCTACCCAGCAACGATCTCATTCAGATTCAACAGAGAAGTTAAAACCTTTACAGACAAGCAAAAACTAAGAGAATTCAGCACCATCAAACCACCTTTACAACAAATGCTAAAGGAACTTCTCTAGGCGGGAAACATAAGAGAAGGAAAAGACCTACAATAACAAACCCAAAACAAATAAAAAAATGGAAATAGGAATATACATATCGATAATTACCTTAAATGTAAATGGATTAAATGCTCCCACCAAAAGACACAGATTGGCTGAATGGATACAAAAACAAGACCCGTATATATGCTGTCTACAAGAGACACACTTCAGACCTAGGGACACATACAGACTAAAAGTGAGGGGATGGAAAAAGATATTCCATGCAAATGGAAATCAAAAGAAAGCTGGAGTAGCAATTCTCATATCAGACAAAACAGACCTGAAACTAAAGACTATTACAAGAGACAAAGAAGGACACTACATAATGATCAAGGGATCAATCCAAGAAGAAGATATAACAACTGTAAATATTTATGCACCCAACACAGGAGCACTTCAATACATAAGGCAATGTTAACAGCCATAAAAGGGGAAATCAAAAATAACACAATCATAGTAGGGGACTTTAACACCCCACTTTCACCAATGGAAAGATCATCCAAAATGAAAATAAATAAGGAAACACAAGCTTTAAATGATGCATTAAGCAAGACAGACTTAATTGAAATTTATAGGACATTCCGTTCAAAAACAACAGAATACACTTTCTTCTCAGGTGCTCATGGGACATTCTCCAGGATAGATGATATCTTAGGTCACAAATCAAGCCTTGGTAAATTTAAGAAAATTGAAATCGTATCAAGTATCTTTTCCGACCACAACACTATGAGACTAGATATCAATTACAGGAAAAAATCTGTAAAAAATACAAACACATGAAGGCTAAACAATACACTACTTAATAACCAAGAGATCACTGAAGAAATCAAAGAGGAAATCAAAAAATACCTAGAAACAAATGACGATGAAAACATGATGACACAAAACCTATGGGATGCAGCCAAAGCAGTTCTAAGAGGAAAGTTTATAGCAATACAACTGCCTCAAGAAACAAGAAACATCTCAAATAAACAACCTAACCTTACACATAAAGCAATTAGAGAAAGAAGAACAAAAAAACCCCAAAGTTAGCAGAAGGAAAGAAATCATAAAGATCAGATCAGAAATAAAGGAAAAAGAAATGAAGGAAAGAATAGCAAAGATCAATAAAACTAAAAGCTGGTTCTTTGAGAAGATAAACAAAATCGATAAACCATTAGCTAGACTCATCAAGAAAAAAAGGGAGAAGACTCAAATCAACAGAATTGGAAATGAAAAAGGAGAAGTAACAACTGACACGGCAGAAATACAAAGGATCATGAGAGATTACTAAAAGCAACTATACGCCAATAAAATGGACAACCTGGAAGAAATGGACAAATTCTTAGAAATGCACAACCTTCCAAGACTGAACCAGGAAGAAATAGAAAATATAAACAGACCAATCACAAGCACTGAAATTGAAACTGTGATTAAGAATCTTCCAACAAACAAAAGCCCAGGACCAGATGGCTTCAGAGGTGAATTCTATCAAACATTTAGAGAAGAGCTAACACCTATCCTTCTCAAACTCTTCCAAAATATAGCAGAGGGAGGAACACTCCCAAACTCATTCTAGGAGGCCACCATCACCCTGATACCAAAACCAGACAAAGATGTCACAAAAAAACAAAACTACAGGCCAATATCACTGATGAACATAAATGCCAAAATCCTCAACAAAATGCTAGCAAACAGAATCCAACAACACATTAAAAGGATCATACACCATGATTAAGTGGGATTTATCCCAGGAATGCAAGGATTCTTCAATATACGCAAATCAATCAATGTGATACAACATATTAACATATTGAAGCAGAAAAACCATATGATCATCTCAATAGATGCAGAAAAAGCTTTCAACAAAATTCAACACCCATTTATGATGAAAACCCTCCAGAAAGTAGGGACAGAGGGAACTTACCTCAACATAATAAAGGCCATATATGACAAACCCACAGCCAACATCGATCTCAATGGTGAACAACTGAAACCATTTCCACTAAGATCAGGAACAAGACAAGGTTGCCCACTCTCACCACTATTATTCAACATAGTTTTGGAAGTTTTAGCCACAGCAATCAGAGAAGAAAAAGAAATAAGAGGAATACAAATCAGAAAAGAAAAAGTAAAACTGTCACTGTTTGCAGATGACATGATACTATACATAGAGAATCCTAAAGATGCTACCAGAAAACTACTAGAGCTAATCAATGAATTTGGTAGAGTAGCAGGATACAAAATTAATGCACAGAAATCTCTTGCACTCCTATACACTGATGATGAAAAATCTGAATGAGAAATTAAGGAAACACTCACATTTACCACTGCAACAAAAAGAATAAAACACCTAGAAATAAACCTACCTAAGGAGACAAAAGACCTGTATGCAGAAAACTATAAGACACTGATGAAAGAAATTAAAGATGATACAAACAGATGGAGAGATATACCATGTTCTTGGATTGGAAGAATCAACATTGTGAAAATGACTATACTACCCAAAGCAATGTACAGATTCAATGCAATCCCTATGAAATTACCAATGGCATTTTTTACAGAACTAGAACAAAAAATTTCACAATTTGTATGGAAACACAAAAGACCCCGAATAGTCAAAGCAATCTTGCGAAAGAAAAATGGAGCTGGAGGAATCAGGCTCCTGGACTTCAGACTATACTACGAAGCTACAGTAATCAAGACAGTATGGTAGTGGAACAAAAACAGAAATACAGATCAATGGAACAGGATAGAAAGCTCAGAGATAAACCCATGCACATATGGTCACCTTATCTTTGATAAAGGAGGCAAGAATATACAATGGAGAAAAGACAGCCTCTTCAATAAGTGGTGCTGGGAAAACTGGACAGCTACATGTAAAAGAATGAAATTAAAACACTCCCTAACACCATACACAAAAGTAAACTCAAAATGGATTAAAGACCTAAATGTAAGGCCAGACACTATAAAACTCTTAGAGGAAAACGCAGGCAGAACACTCTATGACATAAATCAAAGCAAGATCCTTTTCGACCCACCTCCTAGAGAAATGGAAATAAAAACAAAAATAAACAAATGGGACCTAATGAAACTTAAAAGCTTTTGCACAGCAAAGGAAACCATAAACAAGACGAAAAAACAGCCCTCGGAATGGGAGAAAACATTTGCAAATGAAGCAACTGACAAAGGACTAATCTTCAAAATTTACAAGCAGCTCATGCAGCTCAATATTAAAAAAACAAACAACCCAATCCAAAAATGGGCAGAAGACCTAAACAGACACTTCTCCAAAGAAGATATACAGATTGCCAACAAACACATGAAAGAATGCTCAGCATCACTAATCATTAGAGAAATGTAAATCAAAACTACAATGAGGTATCACCTCACACCAGTCAGAATGGCCATCGTCAAAAAATCTAGAAACAATAAATGCTGGAGAGGGTGTGGAGAAAAGGGAACCTTCTTGCACTGTTGGTGGGAATGTGAATTGATACAGCCACTATGGAGAACAGTATGGAGGTTTGTTAAAAAACTAAAAATAGAACTACCATACGACCCAGCAATCCCACTACTGGGCATATACCCTGAGAAAACCATAATTCAAAAAGAGTCATGTACCACAATGTTCATTGCAGCTCTATTTACAATAGCTAGGACATGGAAGCACCCTAAGTGTCCATCAAGAGATGAATGGATAAAGAAGATGTAGCACATATATACAACAGAATATTACTCTGCTATAAGAAGAAATGAAATTGAGTTATTTGTAGTGAGGTGGATGGACCTAGAGTCTGTCATACAGAGTGAAGTAAATCAGAATGGGAAAAACAAATACCGTATGGTAACATATATATATGGAATCTAAAGAAAAAAAAAATGGTTATGAAGAACCTCGGGCAGGACAGGAATAAAGACGCAGATGTAACATGGACTTATATATACTACCAAAATAGATAGCTAGTGGGAAGCAGTCGCATAGCACAGGGAGATCAGCTCGGTGCTTTATGACCACCTAGAGGGGTGGGATAGGGAGGGTGGGAGGGAGACGGAAGAGGGAGGGGATATGGGGATATATGCATGCATATAACTGATTAACTCTGTTATACAGCAGAAACTAACACACCATTGTAAAGCAATTATACTCCAATAAAGATGTTTAAATAAATAAATAAATAAATAGTATACCCACCAGCACCATGGCAGTTCCCAGGCCAACCATCAAAGGTCAAAAAGTGGGCAGTGGCCCAATTCCTGGAAATCCCCACGCCTTCCCCAAAATAGTTGGAATAATCCTCCCACTCATTAGCCTATGAAATTACCCAGTCCATAAAAACTAACCACCCCATATTTCAGGGCCTCTTGCCTTCTGAGATGACCCACACCCTGTTTTTGCAGTGTGTTTCTCTCTAAATAAATCCACTTCTTACATATCACTTTTTCTCTCACTGAATTCTTTCTGCTACGAGACATAAAGAACCTGAGCTTCATTAAGTCCTGAGACCAGGTGTGTGATCTCAATTAAAAGACCTTGGGTTCAAGTCCCAATCTGGGTTGTAAGGCTGTGCGGTTTCAGTAGGAGCCAGCACCCCAGCACTGAGGGATGGACATTTTGATCATCAATGCTTTCTACTGAAATATTTGCAATCAGAAGGGGAAATGATGGAAAACTCTGCATGGATTGAGGTATGGGGAAGTCATTCTGGCTTATCTATGGTTTAACTTAAATTGTACTGACCAGAGCAGCCTGTTTTGTGGTGTTTCAGACGTGCATAGCACATCTGCTTTGTCCACTGAGGAAGGGAATGCCTTTGAAAGTTAAAATGGGGTAGCTGTGGTTCAGACATCCAAGATACAACTAGGTGGCCACTGTAGACATGATTTTGGACATGCTCTTGTATTACTGAAAACTTGAGTTTTCTGAACTGTATTGCAGACCAGGATAAAAGCCACAGGTCAGTGTGGTGTTGTCTCTGATTGCAGTCTCTGCTTGTATTTTGCTTAGCTGTCATGATCTCCGCTGTGTCGTGCCTGTTAGGTGTCTTACACTTCATCCCTAGCCTGAGGGAGGAAACCTGTGTGAGGACTGAGCAGCGACACTGGCCTCTCTGCGAAATGAGTCTAACTGCTGGGTCCTCAGCGAGATGGCCTTGTTGTCTTCCTCTGACTTCCATGAACAATTGGCTGGGCTACGGTGACTATGTGGGGACTACTGACCATGGGGAAAAAGACTCACCATCTTCCTGCCCCGTAAGCCAACAGGTCAGAAGGACCCCGTTGGGAAACGTTAACTATAACACTGACTGCCCCTGAGTCCCCCGGGCTATGCTGTGTGGAGTAGAATAGGCTGGCTTCTGGACACACAAGTCCAGCTAGTGGGATGAACTGTGTTTTGTTTGGAAAGACCTAATGGGTTCACCCCTAAGGGCACTCAACATAACATGGGGCGGCAGACCTGTACCGTGACTGCTGACTCCTGGCTAGGCCAACAGGATGTTTCCTTTAGAGCCAGGGCCCACCGCTCCCCATGGGAGTGGCTCTTGGTTTGCTCTGGGTTGTTGGCCTGTCTGTACTGTATTTGTAGTATCTGGTTGCAGTGCCCCCTACATATCTGACCCCAGGGATATCACAGAAGAGGGGTGGACCAAGACTGTAAGGGTCCTGCAGGGTGTGTAGGGGTGGAGCCTATGGTCAGGCCACTCAAGATGGCTGTTCTCTCGCTCTCTGTACATCCCCTGACTGACCAGGGCCTGCTTCACCTGCGCCTGCTCACCTGACTGACCCTCCTAGTACTTGCCCCAGGCTCAGCGGGTGACTGTTCTTAAAGGGGTGGTGAGGGGGCGTGCCCCTCTGCTGGTTTCCCTGGTAACTAGTGAGCCCACCTGATTTCAATTCCCCTATAACTGTCCTGCCCACAGTCCACCTCACATGGTGGGATGTTTGCTCCAGGACCTTGCTTCAGACCTGTAAGCTTCCCCATCTATTAAACCATTGATGCCTCTGTTACTGACTCTGGGCTCTTTCATCGGTTTTAAAGCTGGGCAAATGCAGGCCAACACCCTCTATTCCTAGTTTGCTGAGAGTTTTTACCAGGAATAGATAGGTGTTGAATTCTGTCAAACGTTCTTTCTGCATAAATTGATACATTTTTCTTCTTTAGCCTATTGATAAGATGGATTACATAGACTGATTTTCAAATGTTGATACTTGGAATAAATCCTAGTCATGATAATTTTTTATACACTGCTGGAATTGATTTGCTAATATTTTAGTGAAGAATTTTTATGACTAAGTTTATGAGAGATATTGGTGTACAGTGTTGTTTTTTTTAATGTCTTTATTTGGTTTTGGTATCAGATACTATCCTCATAAAATGAATTGGGAAGTGTTCTCATCAAAGTAATACTATCCTCATAAAATGAACTGGGAAGTGTTCTCTTCATTTCTTTGGAAGAGACTGTGTAAAATTGGCGTTAATTCTTTAAAAGTTTGGTTAAATTCTCTAATAAAACTCACTTCAAATGCAACGACATTAGAGATTGCATGGAAATTTCTTTTCCAGAAACTTTAAATTGAAGTAGAGTTGATTTACAATGTTGTGTTAATTTCTGCTGTACAGCAAAGTGATTCAGTTATACATATTGATATACAGATACATTCTTTTTAAATTCATTTCCATTATGGTTTATCACAGGATGTTAAATATAGTTCTCTGTGCTATACAGTAGGACCTTGTTGTTTCTCCATTCTATAAATAATAGTTTGCATTCAGAAACTTTTTAATTGCAAATTTAATTTCCTTAATGGTTATCGGGCTATTCAGGTTATCTATTTCATCTTGATTCAGTTTTGATGTTTTTTTTCCTGTTGAGGAATAGGTGCATTTCGTTTCAGTAATCAAATGTATATGTGCAAACTTATTATTCCTTATTATCATTTTGATTTTTGCAGATTTTTCATTTCTGACATTGGTGATTTGTACCTTTTCTTTCTTCATTGTCGGTCTTCCTACAGGTTTGTCAATTTTATTAATCTTTTTTAAAAGAAGTGTTTTCTTTCTTTCAGGAGTAAAAGCTGTGAATTAATTTTCTGTTAGAATTTAGAGTAACTTGAAATTGGCATTTAGACCCTATATTAGTAGGCTTACGTTTTGGCGTGTTTCATGCTGCATAGTGGATAAGCTATTTTTCTTTAATCAAAGACTCTTGAATGGTATCAAGATTCTAAAAGTTGGCTTTTTTTCTTACTATATATGAAATAAGTAAGATACAGGATGGAATGTACAGAACAGAGAATACAGCCAATATTTTATAATAACTTTAAACGGAGTATAATCTATTGAAAAACATCTTTAATATCAACTTTTTCCTCATTTTTCTGTTTTCAATTTCACTGTTTTTTGCTCTTTATTATTCCATTCCTTCTGTTTCCTTTGGATTTATTTTGCTTTTTTTTTCTAGTTTCCCGTTTTTAGTTTCTTGAGGTGGGAGTTTGGCTTGATTGAAACTTTTTTTTCTAATGTAAGCATTTTATGCTACAAATTTTCCTCTCAGCCCTGATTTAGCTGCATCTCCCAAATTCTGATATGTTGTATTTTATTTTCATTCACTTCTGTATATTTTAACTTCCTCTGAGTTTTCCTTTTTGACCCAAAGATTGTTTAGAAGTGTGTTGTTTAATTTCCAAGTGTTTGGGGATTTTCCTGTTATCTTTCTGTTACTGATTTTTACTTTGATTCCATTATGGTCAAAGAAGATTTCTGTATGATTTCAATTTTTTTAATTTGGTGAGGTTTGTTTTATGGTCCAAGATAATGTCTATCTTTGTGAATGTTCCATGTGTGCTTGAGAAGAATGTTTATTCTGTTTCTGTTGAAGTGTTCTATACATTTTAACTAAGTTCTGTTCGTTGTGTTGTTTATAGTTATTCTGTATCATTGCTGATTTTCTGTCTAGTTTGTTCTATCAATTGCTGAGATTGGATTAAATTCACAACTATAATGGTGGATTGTCTATTTCTCCTCTCAACTCTATCAGTTTTTGCCTCATGTATGTTGAGGCTCTGTTGTTTGGTGCATACACATTTAAAATCATTCATTCCTGGTGGATTTATCTTTCATTATTATGTAATGTCCCTTTTTGTCTCTAGTAATTTTCTTTGCTCTGAAGACTACTCTTATGTAGTTAACTTATGTAGTTAACTGTCCCCACCCCAACCAACCCCTCCCCACACATATAATGGAGTCCTAACTCCCAGTGCCTCAGAATGCAACCTTATTTGGAAATAGGGTCACTGAAGATGTAATTAGTTGAGATGAGGTCACACTGGAGTAGGGTATGATATTCCAATATGACTGGTGTCCTTACAAGAAGATAACCATATGAATACAGTGACAAATGGAAGAATGTTATGTGAGGACAAAGGCAAATTCGAGTTATGTAGCTGCAAGGCAAGGAATGCCAAGGAATACCAGAAAAACCTCTAGAAGTTAGGAAGAAGCAAGGAAAGATTCCCCTACTATTTTCAGAGAAAGCATGGACATACCAACACTTTCATTTCAGGCTTTTAGTCTCCATACTATAAGAAAATAACCTTCTCTTGTTTCAAGCCACCCAGTTTGTGGTACTTTCTTGCAGTAGTCCTTGTAACCTAACGTAACTGCTTTGTTTGATATTAATACAGACACTCCTAATTTTTTTTTTAATTAATGGTTCCATCATATATGGTTTTCTATTCTTTTACTTTCAGCCCACCCATGTCATTGCATTTGAAGTGAGTTTCTTGTAGACAGCAAATAGTTGGATCATGCTTTTATTATTCACTCTACAGATCTATGTCTTAGATCATTTACATTTAATTATTGATATGTTACGGCTTAAATTTGCCATTTTATTTTTCTGTTTGGTTCCTCTGATTATTAGTCTGTTTCACTTTTCTTATCTCCCTATGGGTTATTTAAACATTTCTTAAATGATTTATTTCTAGTGTTTTTCAGTATCTTGTGTAGTTTTCTTAGAGGTTGATGTAGGTACTGTATGTATATAGAAAACTTACCATTCTGAATGAAGTTTAGAAGCCTTACTTCCATTTAGATCCCTTTACCTTCTCCAGTTTTAAAAAGGAATTGTTTTAATTATTTCCCCTATATATACTGAACACCATTTCAGATGGTGTTATAGTGTTTGCTTCAACCATCAAATATGACTTAAGAAATTTAAGAGAGGTAGAATAGTCTGTAACATTCACCTCTCTTCTTATGCATTCCAATGTTCTTCTTTCCTTTCTGGAGTTCTAAGCTTTCTTTCTGTTATCATATTCTGTTTAGAGAATTTCCTTTAGCTGTTCTTTTGCTAGCAACAAATTATCTTAGTTTTCCATCACTTGAGTATGTCTTGATTTCCCTTTCTTCCTGACGGATGTTTTCACCAGATATAAAATTTGCTTTTGACAGTGCTTTTCTTTCAGTACTTAAAAATGTTATGCCAGGGCTTCCCTGGTGGCGCAGTGGTTGAGAATCTGCCTGCCAATGCAGGGGACACGGGTTCAAGCCCTGGTCTGGGAAGATCCCACATGCCGCGGAGCAACTAGGCCCATGAGCCACAACTACTGAGCCTGTGCGTCTGGAGCCTGTGCTCCACAACAAGAGAGGCCGTGATAGTGAGAGGCCCGCACACCGCGATGAAGAGTGGCCCCCGCTTGCCACAAGTAGAGAAAGCCCTCGCACAGAAACAAATACCCAACACAGCCAAAAATAAATTAATTAATTAATTTTTTTAAAAAAGTTAAAAAAAAAATGTTATGCCAATTCCTTCTGTGCCCCATGGTTTCAGACGACTACTGTCATTAGAATTTATGTTCCCCTATAAGTAATGTGTCATTTCTGATTCTTTCAAGACTTTTCCTTTTTCTTTAGTGTTCAGAAGTTTCATTATGATGTGGCTGGGTGTGATTTTTTTTTTACGTTTATGTGATTTGGGGTTTCCTCAGCTTCTTGAATTCATAGGTTTATGTTTTTTTCCCAATTTGGGATGTTTTCAGACATTACACCTTCAAATACTTTTCAGCCCCACTTTCATTCTCCTCTCCTTCTGAGCCTTGATGATACAAATATTAGCTCTTGTCATTGTTTACAAGTCCCTATGGGTCTGTTCTTTTTTTTCCATTCTATTTTTTCTCTGTTGCTCAGATTGGGCAAATTCTTGATGTCCTCAAGTTCACTGATTCACTTCTGTCATCTCTGCCACTGAGTCCATCCAGTGAGTTATTTATTTTGGTTATCATGTTTCTCAGTTCTTCAATTTCCATTTTCTTTTCTGTTACTTCAACTTATTTGCTGAGCTTTCCTATTTTTCTATTTTTTCCATTTATCTGAGGAGAGTTAATAGCTACTTGTTAAATTACTTTTATGATTGGCTCCTTTAAAATCTTTTTCAGATAATACTAGCACCTGATTTATCTCTGGATTAGTGTCTCTTGACTGGCTGTTCTCACTCAAGTTGTGATTTTCCTGGTTCTTAGTATAAGTCCTCTTAAATTACGTCCTAGACACTTTGGATAGTACATAAGACTTTGCAGCACATGTAGTCTTTTGAGCAGGCAGTTCCATGGCTGGTATGTAGCATAAGGACCACTTGTGTATGTTTAGCTTTGTACTGGCCCCTCCAACACTACTCTGGCACAGGTGGGGCACCAACTCCCACTACCTCATTTCCTGAGTGAGAGTGGAGATCAGCTCCATGGTGGGCCCCATAGCCACCAGGAAGCGGGAGGCAAGGCTGACTGCTTTGTTTCTGCAGGGTGGGCTGAAGCTCCCCTCCCACTGGGCCCAGATGAAACAAGTGTTGAGTGTGCCTGGTCCCCCCCTCACCAGCTCCCTAGGGCCTCTTGGCTGCTGAGTTAAGGGGATGCTCAGCTCTGTTCTAGAGCCCACTAACAGCACCTTGGTGGGGGAAATCAGAGCACCACCTGTTTCTTCTGGGCACAGGATGGAGGAACAACTCCCTGCTCAGTCCTGCCAACACCACCCAGTGGGTGGAAAAGAGCACCGGCCTATTTGGGTGGAGCAGGGGTTGCAGTGAAACATCAATTTTCTCACGAGTAGGGGCTGGGGGGGGAGGGGGACATTCTTCATATTCCTGTTTGGCTAGAGTAGAAGAGAGTTACAAGGATAACCCTTGTGGAGACTTTTCCCAGTGCTCTGGCTAGAAGGAACCATCTTTATTTCTGCAGCTCCTTGTCCAGGATACATGGGTGGCAGTGAGGAAACTCAGGGAACTTACCAACACCTTGATCCTTGAGTGCCAAGTCCCCAAGAAGGCTACCTCTTCTTTCTACCTTTCAGAGACATCCTATGCTTTTTTGTTGTGTCATGTCCAGGGAATTTTAGTTGTAAGGGAAGGCCCTGGGAGCAGTGGAGCTACCCCATCTTGGCAGAACCTGAAGTCAATGAATACTTTCTGAGTTGCTACTATGTGCCAGGCACAGATGAGTTTCCTGTCCTCATGAAGCTACCTAAATCTTAATGGACAGATTACACAAAAATCATGATAATTTATGATGAGTGCTCCCACAGGGCATGTCAAAATCTACCGACTCTCCACAAAAATGCTCCTATCTGCTTCTTCCGGCCTGAAGTTGTTTTTAACAGAGCTCAAAGGCATATAGCTATTAAAAATGAAAGGGGTCAATAATCATTTACTTATAAGTAGATATTTAGCAAGTGCAGAGCATGTTCTGGGTCCTGTTAGAGGTATTAGAAAAGCATCAGAAAACAAAATAACAAAGAGCCTTGCACTGACGCAGCTTCCCTGCTACTGGAGTAGACAAACACAATAAACATAATCCACAAGAAGACTGAAATCTCCACTCATTCAGTCACTCAGCTCACTCAGTGTCAAGGCCTTACCAGGCAAAGCCTTGCCTGAAAATCACTCCCCGTAAAATTTGCTATTAAATTTATAAATTCTGGATGGCTGACTTCAGATCCTCCTCTGCTCTGAGAGGGGAGAGCAGGCTGGAGTGTAACGGGCGGCACTGTGGAGCTGATGTGGGAGAAGAATCTCCACAGAGGGAAGCGGGAGCACAGGAAGGCAAGCACCCCGGGCCGGTGCGGAGGGTCAGCGCCTTCACCGCAGCAGACAAACGAATGCTCACCCTGACGGTCCAGCGCACGCTTGTGCCTCGGTGGGAGCACCGCCCTTAGTTCTGTTCCACATCTCAGTACAACTCTGCATGATTTATGACAGCTTCATTATGAAGAAGCTTTTTCCCCTCTGGAAATGTTAATTTACGAATCACAGAAACTGCCACTTTCATGAGAAGCAGCTGTGGCATTGTTGAAAAAGTATTAGAATCAGAAGACAAGGTTTGTGTTTCAGCTGTGCTGTTTAGCAGACCCTGGGGTGAGATCCTTTTTTCCTAGTGACTCAATTATCTCATCTGGGAGGTGAGTATAATCTTATGTGGCCTATCATCTCACAGAGTTGTAGTGAAAGGTAAAACAGTTTCATACATTTTGTTGTATAATTTTTAACATCGTAATCTTCAAGTGATCTGACAGACAGGTCCTTTATAATTCTACTACTGATCAAACAATTACTTTAATTGCTCTAAGTCTATTTAGAGTCTGTTCTTATTCCATTTAGTCTGTCACAGTTTCACTGCAGAGACATTAGTATGTTTGATTATGCAATGCTCCCAGCGCCTACTTGGGGTATTAGGTAATATACAGCGTATGAACTGTATTACGTTTCTACAAAAGGATAAATTTAAAACTCTGAATTCCAAAATACATCTGGTCTCAAGGGGTTCAGAAAAACACTGTGGACCTCTATTTTAATCTTTTTCAAGTGAAGGGAGGGTTAATCAGGGAAGAAAAGCTGTCTTTGGGATGTAACGCCCATGAATTCAATTTATTCATTCAACAAACAATCTGCTATGTTTGCTGTGCCTGCCATGTCTCCGGCTCTGATACAGATACTGGGGATACAAAATAAAAAAAGCAAAACAAAACAGTATCTTTTTTTTTTTTGGCCGTGTGGCATGTGGGATCTTAGTTCCCTGACCAGGGATTGAACCTGCATCCCCTGCGTTGAAAGCACGGAGTCTTAAGCACTGGACTGCCAGGAAAGTCCCACAAAACAGTATCTTGAGAGCTTATATTCTAATGATGAAAGTCATACCTAGACGTTATAAATAAGTAAACTATGTTAAAAGTCATTAAAGGAAAAACTGGACTAGACAGAAACATTTTGAAAAATAGGCATTTCTTCGTGAATTTGAGAACATGCCTACATGAACGTGACTCGGCAATTCCATTCCTGAGCAAAGACCAACAGAAACGTGTGCAAATATAGCAGGGAACATGTATAAGGATGGTTTATAACAGTCTAATCAGGAGAAAACTCAAAAGTCTATTGACACTAGAATGGATAAACACACTGTGCTGTGTGCAGACAATGGAAAATTAAAAGGTAATGAAAATGAATGTTTACTTTTTAGAACAAGCATGAATTTCATAAAATGTTGAGTGAAAGAGGTCAGACACAAAAAGGATATATACAATAAGATTTCATTTATATAAAGTCTAAAACCTAAATTATAGCACTTAGGGGGCACACTTATTATTAACTATATTAATTATTATAAATTATAAAGCATTACGAACTGGTTAACATACTTATGAGTCAGGATAGCTGTTACCTTTAAGGGAAGAGAAGGGGTAGGACTGGGAAAGGGCAAGCCTAGGCTTCTCAGGGGCTGCAATATTTTATTTATTAACATTGTTTCTGCAAATATTTTCTTTGTAATAATTTATTAAGCTTCACAACTATGTTTTAAAGCCAATCATAGATTTTAAATAATAATAGATACATAGGAAGATGCAAAAAAGTCTTATATAACTATACTACAATTTCAAAACCAAAATAGCCATTGGTACAATTTCCAGAACTTATTTAGACTTCCCGAGTCTTATGCAAGTTTAGCATGTGTACATCATTTGTGTAACCACCACAATCAAGACACAGAGCTGTTCTGTCACCACAGAGGTCCCTGTGCTAACCCTCTGCATGCACATCCCTCCCTCTCCTGTCCTCTGCCCTCCCAAACTCTCCTGGATGTCTAACTCCAGACAACCACTAGCCTTTTCCCCATCTCCACAATTGTGCCGTATTGAGAATGTTATATAAATGAAGTCATACAGTATAGAACCTTTTGAGACTGGATATTTTTCTATCAGCATAATGTCCTTGAGATCCACTCAAGTTGTTGCCTGTATAAATAGCTCAATCCTTAGTTATATTCCACGGTTATGGATGTACCACACTTGGTTTAATCATTCACCCCCTGAAGAACAACTGGTTTTGTTTCTAATTTTTGGCTGATTTCAAAGAAATGTCTAAAATTTGGCTATTACAAATAAAGCTGCGATTAATGTTTGTGTACACAGTTTTGCTTGAACATAGGACTTCATTTCTCTGGAATAAGTGCCAAGAAGTACCAATGATCACTGGGTCCTCTGATAAGTTTATGTTTGCCGAGTGCCTGTGCCAGTCTGCACACCTCCCAGCAATGTATGAGCGATTCAACTTCACATCTTGACAGCATTTTGCATTGTCACTACTTTTAATTTTAGCTGTTCTGATAGGTGTATAATGAAATCTCACTGTGGTTTGAATTAGCATTTTCCTAATGGCTAATGATGTTGAAAATATTTTTATATGCTTATTTGACATCTGTATATCCTCTGGTGAAATGTCTATTCATTTCCTTCGTTCATTTTGTAATTGGATTTTTTAACTGTTGTTTTGAAAATTCTTTATATATTCCAGATACAAATCCTTCAAAAGATATGTGATTTACAAATATTTTCTCCCCATCTGTAGATTATCTTTTCATCCTCTTCACAGCATCATGCACATTGCAAAGTTTTCAGTTTTCAAGAAACCCAATTTATTGATTTTTTTTTTTTTCATCTATGACTCATGCTTTTGGTCCCACGTCTAAGAATTCTTCACTACTCCCTAGGCCCTGAAGATTTTCTCCTACTTTACAGTTAAGTCTATGGTATGCTTTTAGCTTTGTGTTTCTGGTTTTTGGTTTTTGTTGTTGTTTTGGTGTGAGGTTCAGGTTAAAGTTCTCGTTCTTTTTTTTTTTGCCTATAGATCTCCAATTGGTCAAGCACCATTTGTTGAAAAGATTATTCTTCCTCCACTGAATTTTCTTTAAAATTGTGATTATATATACATATTTATATTATATATATAACTTAAAATTTATAATTTGAACCATTTTTAAGTTTACAGGTTAACAGCACTAAATACATTCACAAAGTCATACAACCATCACCACTATTTTTTATCATCCCAAACAGCAACTCTGAACTCATTAAACAATAACTCTCGATTCCCTCCTCCCTCTAACCCCTGATAAATTCTACTTTACTTTCTGTCTCCATGAATTTGCCTATTCTGAATACCTGATATAAGTGGAATCATACAATATTCGTGTTCAGCTTTTTTTACTTAGCACATTTTCAAAGTTCATTGATGTAGTAGCATTTTTCAAAATTTTATTCCTTTTATGGTTGAATAGTACTTCGATGTATGTATACATCACATTTTGTTGATTATTTATCTGCTGATAAACACTTGGGTTGTTTCCACCTTTTGGCTACTGTGAATAATGCTGCCATGAACGTGGGTGTGTAAATAAAGTATCTATTTTCAATTCTTTTGGGTATATACCCAGGAGTAGAACTGCTGGATAACATGGTAATTCTATGTTTAACATTTTGAGGAACCACCAAACTGTTTTCCACAGCAGCTGCACCATTTTACATTCTCACCAGCAATACACAAGGGCTCCAATTTCTCCACATCCTCATCAATTTTTTTTTTAAATGATAGCCATCCCAATGGGTATGAAGTGGTATGTCACTGTAGTTTTGATTTGTACTTCCCTAATGACTAATGATGTTGAGCATCTTTTCGTGTGCTTATTGGCCATCTGTATATCTTCTTGGGGGAAATATCTATTCAAATCTTTTACCCACTTCTGAGTTGTAGGAATTTTTTAAAATATATATCCTGGATATTAATCACTTATCCAATTCAATTGAATGTGAGTTATATATTAGATTTCCAACTGGAGCTGTTTCATAGGCATGATAAAGTCTATAGCAGTGACTGGCAAATTATGGCCTGTGGGCCAAATCCAGCCCAAGCCTGTTTTTATATGGCCCACGAGCTAAGAACACTGAGGTCACCGTGCATCTATCCACACTAGTCAAGAGGGAATACCAAACGCTCCCTATACTTTCACAGTCTTGCCCGATTACCTGCCTTGTCCACCAGGACTAATTCTAGCATGCCCTTTACCCAGTGTGGGCCAAAGTTGGTGCCTGTTGACTCACAGGAACCAATTTTGTGCTTTTCTGTCCAAATTCTTATAAAATGATGCCATGTTGGTAGTTGAAATCTGCTTTGATGGGCGTATTTACAACATAGAAATTCAAATGCCACAAATGAAGACTTTTCCTGAAAGAGCCACTTAACTAAACATTTAACAGCATATCACTGTCTTTATTCCTGTTTATGGGTAAAGTCCCAGAATCTCAATTCATCTCTCATCTCTCATACTCAATCCCCAGACATCTCTGAACATTTCCTGCTTCACTGCATCCCTCAGGAATCCCAAACTCCTTAACCACTCTTACTGTGCCTTTGAGAATCACAGCCCAGCCTCAGCGAAAGCCCCTGTATTGTCAACCTCTTCCCTGAATATTTCTTTCTTCATCTTGCTCCACTGGAAACCTGGTTCTCCCCTGTTGGCACTCTGACCCTTGCAGCTCTCTCTAGACCCCCCAGACCTCTCCCACCACTGGGCTTGGAGCTGGAGCAGGTGTCCTCCTAGCTTCTCACCGCCACAGCCAGTCCACGCCACCTCCTTCTTCTCCAACTGCCTCCATCCCTAATTTTGAATCTCATGTCATCCGACTTTATTTCCCACTATCCCTTCATCATTGTAGTGAACTTCTGATGCTGTCTGTCCCTTACTTTTGATGATATATCTCTTGATTCACAAATTCCCTTATGTACACTGACAGTGTTCCAATCAACATATGATCAGTCTGTGCTATCCAGAGATATTTCCTCATTCTCTCTTCTGTGCCTTAATGGATTTCAAACATTCAACAGTACTTAAAAATTCCATGATCAAACAAATCTCCCAATTGTTACCTATTAAAAAACCTCCTTGAAATAATCCCTTATTCTTTATAACATTTCTACTGTGAGTTTTAATGAGATTAAACTTGCTTTGTTCTTGTTTCTAAGAATAATTTATAATCATTTTATTGCTAATGATATCAGTATTTGAGAAGAGGTACTTAGAACCCAGTTTTATGATATAATTCTCAAATGAAACCAACATTTATGTTTTCCTCCCTTGGAGTGAAAACTACCGTCCACGATGTAAAGCAGTCACTACGCCGACAGTAGAGAATGTGGGCCTGACGAGAAGCTCGGTGTTGACGACAGACTTTTTGTCTTCCCACAGTAAGACAAAACTACCTTGATGCATTAGGAAAACATAATATTCAAAATCACAGGAGACAGAGATAAAAGAGTAGACTATCCCAAGGCATCTCACAAATGATGTGAATCAACTCAGATGTGGTAACGTGCTGGCAGGACAGTGGTATGCCAGTAGTTTTATTTTGACATGTTGAAATATTTGGTTATAAATTATTAGGAGTTTAACATTCTCCTATGAGCTGATGAGCAACTAGGAAAGGAGAGCATCCTGTAAAGAAGAGCCACATGACAGCATATGAAACCAGGGAGAAGGCTAAGGCTTCCTCCGGAAAACGAATGCTTTCATTTCATCTCTCTTTCTCTACCGATACTGTCTAGCCCTCGGCTATTTCCATCTAATGAGTGATCCTGTTGATCATGAACTGCTCCCGCAAGATTTGTTACTGCAATGCTTCATTCTAGTTTCACAGGTCCATTCCATCAAGTGTAGTCAATATTCTGTACATAGGATGAGAGTTTTGCAGATAAAAACGATTCCCTTTGGAACTCATTTTCTGAAAAGCTTGGTGTATCATTGGAATGTAGAAACCACTACCTTTCAAATTGGTCACATGCTAGAAAAAACTATCTTAGTACATTAAGCATTTGTTTACTATCAGTAAAAGCTGCCCCAGAGCCAAAAGAAGGAAACAAAAAAGATATTTATCCTTTAAAAATGATAGGAAAAAAAGCAAATAAGAGGAATAAGAGGAAATCATTTGGAATCCTTCAAAGGGATGTTGAAAGATGCCCCTAGAAAATACGTTCAATTGTTTCAAGAGCTGGAATAGAGCTCTTACCCCCACCACTGCACACACTCAAAGGCAGGGCCTCAGGATGGGGCCTGTTTGGACACAAGTACACTCTCTATACACTTAGAGCTTTCTCAATCATTCTCTCGTCTCCACATCATCTCCTTCTTTGAGGCAGTTCTACAGCCTATAAATGGGATTACTTCTGGACTTATCTAGGCACTGGTTTCCAGTTCATCTCTCTTCATCTGTATATCTATCTCTTTAGATGATACCTCAGTTTTTCTCCTCAAGAGTTCTCTGTAGAAGGATAAGTTTAGATTTAGTTTCTCATGTTGGCCTATCTCCAATAAGGCCAAGAAATAGAAGGGTATGTCGAGGTTTTGAGGGTTGGGTGGAGTAGATGAACTACTTTGTTATGATAGAATAATGCAGGGTAGGTGTTCACGACAGCACAGCACTATGGAAACAGGACTGGTGTGGAAACCACTTGGGGGATGCTTCCATTCTCGACAACACTCATAGACAGACCCCCTCTGTATAATTCTCCCTGCCCCTCAGTCTTACAGGTCAGAGAAAAAGTCACTGAACCATGACCCACCATTCCTCAGTTACCAAGAAAACTCTTGAAGATCTCAGAAGACCATAGGTCCTAAAGCATTGTTAAATCCTCCCAGAAGCCAAAGTGACTTCAGGTTAGCTATTTCTCAGTTTTCAGGGTCTTCCAGGTTTAGGCTCTAAGCAATTGCTATGTATGACATTATGAGTTGGAAAGGGAGCAGTTACAATCAGCTGATTTCCTCATATTATTAAATACAAATAACAAGCAAGAAGTCAAGCAAACAAAAAGTTTAACAACCTCACAGACATACTGTGAGACCTAATCAAATTAAAAGAAAAAACCTTATAAAATAGTTTCAAGATTTCCCACTATGGATTTTATTTTCTGCTCTTAATTTCTACTTAATTTCATTACAAAATTCAGTGAAAATGCTTTAGATTTTCCACAACACTGTTTCCTCAAGGATTATTTTTTTCTGAAGGACAACGGCAACAAAAAAGGGTTTTTGATTGGCTAACCACGTGGAGACAGACAAGTTTACTTTAAATAAAAATAACTTGGGGCTTCCCTGGTGGCGCAGTGGTTGAGAATCTGCCTGCCAATGCAGGGGACACGGGTTCGAGCCCTGCTCTGGGAAGATCCCACATGCCGCAGAGCAGCTAGGCCCGTGAGCCACAACTACTGAGCCTGCGCATCTGGAGCCTGTGCTCCGCAACAAGAGAGGCCACGATAGTGAGAGGCCCGCGCACCGCGATGAAGAGTGGCCCCCACTTGCCACAACTAGAGAAAGCCCTTGCACAGAAACGAAGACCCAACACAGCCAAAAATAAATGAGTAAATAAATAAATTTAAAAAAAAAATAACTTTTTTTTTCTATTAGCTATAAGCACATTCATATAGACTATATATTTTTCTCATATATGTTGAGAAAAAAGGGAGAACATCACAT
Source organism: Eschrichtius robustus (assembly GCF_028021215.1). NCBI lineage: Eukaryota > Metazoa > Chordata > Mammalia > Artiodactyla > Eschrichtiidae > Eschrichtius > Eschrichtius robustus. Next base: position 90,502,284 of record NC_090839.1, read on the forward strand.
TTTACACATTAGGAGTCCACAATAAGGAAAAGGATAACAATTGGGGCTTTAGATAGCCTCATCCACCAGAGGGCAGACAGTAGAAGCAAGAAGAACTACAATCCTGCAGCCTGTGGAACACAAACCACATTCACAGAAAGACAGACAACATAAAAAGCCAGAGGGCTATGTACCAGATGAAGGAACAAGACAAAACCCCAGAAAAAAAACCAAAAGAAGTGGAGATAGGCAACCTTCCAGAAAAAGAATTCAGAATAATGATAGTGAAGATGATCCAGGACCTTGCAAAAAGAATGGAGGCAAAGATCAAGAAGATGCAAGAATGTTTAACAAAGACCTAGAAGAATTAAAAAACAAACAGAGATGAACAGTACAATCATTGAAATGAAAACTACACTAGAAGGAATCAATAGCAGAATAACTGAGGCAGAAGAACGGATAAGTGACCTGGAAGACAGAATGGTGGAATTCACTGCTGTGGAACAGAATAAAGAAAAAAGAATGAAAAGAAATGCAGACAGCCTAAGAGACCTCTGGGACAACATTAAATGCAACAACATTCACATTATGTGGGCCGCAGAAGGAGAAGAGAGAGAGAAAGGACCAGAGAAAATATGTGAAGAGATCATAGTCGAAAACTTCCCTAACATGGGAAAGGAAATAGCCACCCAAGTCCAGGAAGCGCAGAGAGTCCCATACAGGATAAACCCAAGGAGAAACACGCCAAGTCACACAGTAATCAAATTGGCAAAAATTAAAGACAAAGAAAAATTATTGAAAGCAGCAAGGGAAAAATGACAAGTAACATACAAGAGAACTCCCATAAGGTTAACAGCTGATTTCTCAGCAGAAACTCTACAAGCCAGAAGGGAGGCCATGACGTATTTAAAGTGATGAAAGGGAAGAACCTACAACCAAGATTACTCTAACCGGCAGGGATCTCATTCAGATTTGATGGAGAAATCAAAAGCTTTACAGACAAGCAAAAGCTAAGAGAATTCAGCACCACCAAACCAGCTCTACAACAAATGCTAAAAGAACGTGTCTAAGTGGGAAACACAAGAGAAGACAAGGACCTACAAAAACAAACACAAAACAATTAAGAAAATGGTCATAGGAACATACATATCGATAATTACCTTAAACATCAATAGATTAAACGCTCCAAACAAAAGACACAGGTTTGCTGAATGGATACAAAAACAAGACCCATATATATGCTGTCTACGAGAGACCCACTTCAGACCTAGGGACACATTCAGACTGAAAGTGAGGGGATGGAAAAAGATATTGCATGCAAATGGAAATCAAAAGAACGCTGGAGTAGCAATACTCATATCAGATAAAATAGACTTTAAAATAAAGAATGTTACAAAAGACAAGGAAGGACACTACATAATGACCAAGGGATCAATCCAAGAAGAAGATATAACAATTATAAATAGATATGCTCCCAATATAGGAGCACCCCAATACATAAGGCAACTGCTAACAGCTATAAAAGAGGAAACTGACAGAAACACAATAATAGTGGGGGAGTTTAACACCTCACTTAAACCAATAGACAGATCACCCAAAAAGAAAATTACTAAGGAAACACAAGCTTTAAATGACACAATGGACCAGACAGATTTAATTGATATTTATAGGACATTCCATCCCAAAACAGCAGATTACACTTTCTTCTCAAGTGCGCACGGAACATTCTCCAGGATAGATCACATCTTGGGTCACAAATCAAGCCTCAGTAAATTTAAGAAAATTGAAATCATATCAAGCATCTTTTCTGACCACAATACTGTGAGATTAGAAATCAATTGCAGGGAATAAAAACATAAAAAACACAAACACATGGAGGCTAAACAATACGTTACTAAATAACCAAGAGATCACTGAAGAAATCAAAGAGGAAATCAAAAAATACCTAGAGACAATTGACAATGAAAACACGACGATCCAAAACCTCTGGGATGCAGAAAAAGCAGTTCTAAGAGGGAAGTTTATAGCTATACAAGCTTACCTCAAGAAACAAGAAAAATCTCAAACAATCTAACCTTACACCTAAAGGAACTAGAGAAAGAAGAACAAACAAAACCCAAAGTTAGCAGAAGGAAAGAAATCATAAAGATCAGAGCAGAAATAAATGAAATAGAAACAAAGAAAACAATAGCAAAGATCAATAAAACTAAAAGCTGGTTCTTTGAGAAGACAAACAAAATTAATAAACCATTAGCCAGACTCATCAAGAAAAAGAGGGAGAGGATTAAATCAATAAAATTACAAATGAAAAAGAAGAAGTTACAACAGACACCACAGAAATACAAAGCATCCTTAGAGACTACTAGAAGCAACTCTATGCCAATAAAATGGACAACCTGGAAGAAATGGACAAATTCTTAGAAAGGTATAACCTTCCAAGACTGAACCACGAAGAAATGGAAAATATGAACAGACCAATCACAAGTCATGAAACTGAAACTGTGATTAAAAATCTTCCAACAAACAAAAGTTCAGGACCAGATGGCTTCACAGGTGAATTCTATCAAACATTTAGAGAAGAGCTAACATCCATCCTTCTCAAACTCTTCCAAAAAACTGCAGAGGAAGGAATACTCCCAAACTCATTCTATGAGGCCACCATCACCCTGATACTAAAACCAGACAAAGATACTACAAAAAAAGAAAATTTCAGACCAATATCACTGATGAATATAGATGCAAAAATCCTCAACAAAATACTAGGAAACAGAATCCAACAACACATTAAAAGGATCATACACCACGATCAAGTGGGATTTATCCCAGGGACGCAAGGATTCTTCAATATACGCAAATCAATCAATGTGATACACCATATTAACAAATTGAAGAATAAAAACCATATGATCATCTCAATAGATGCAGAAAAAGCTTTTGACAAAATTCAACACCGATTTATGATGAAAACCCTCCAGAAAGTAGGGATAGAGGGAACTTACCTCAACATAATGAAGGCCATATATGACAAAACCAGAGCAAACATCATTCTCAAAGGTGAAAAACTGAAAGCATTTCCTCTAAGATCAGGAACAAGACAAGGAAGTCCACTCTCACCACTATTATTCAGCATAGTTTTGGAAGTCTGAGCCACGGCAATCAGAGAAGAAAAAGAAATACAAGGAATACAAATTGGAAAAGAAGAAGTAAAACTGTCACTGTTTGCAGAGGACATGATACTATACATAGAGAATCCTAAAGATGCCACCAGAAAACTACTAGAGCTAATCAATGAATTTGGTAAAGTTGCAGGATACAAAATTAATGCACAGAAATCTCTTGCATTCCTATATACTAATGATGAAAAATCTGAAAGAGAAATTCAGGAAACACTCCCATTTACCATTGCAACTAAAAGAATAAAATACCTAGGAATAAACCTACCTAGGGAGACAAAAGATCTGTATGCAAAAAACTGTAAGACACTGATGAAAGAAATTAAAGATGATACCAACAGATGGAGAGATATACCATGTTCTTGGATTGGAAGAATCAACATTGTGAAAATGACTATACTACCCAAAGCAATCTACAGATTCAATGCAATGACTATCAAATTACCAATGGCATTTTTTACAGAACTAGAACAAAAAATCTTAAAATTTGTATGGAGACACAAAAGACCCCGAATAGCCAAAGCAGCCTTGAGCGAAAAAAACGGTGCTGGAGGAATCAGACTCCCTGACTTCAGATTATACTACAAAGCTACGGTAATCAAGACAATATGGTACTGGCACAAAAACAGAGATACAGATCAATGGAACAGGATAGAAAGCCCAGAGATAAACCCAAGCACCTATGGTCAACTAATTTATGACAAAGGAGGCAAGGATATACAACGGAGAAAAGACAGTCTCCTCAACAAGTGGTGCTGGGAAAACTGGACAGCTACATGTAAAAGAATGAAATTAGAACGCTCCCCAACACCATACACAAAAATAAACTCAAAATGGATTAGAGACCTAAATGTAAGACTGGACAGTATAAAACTCTTAGAGGAAAACATAGGAAGAACACTCTTTGACATAAATCACAGCAAGATCTTTTTTGATCCACCTCCTACAGTAATGGAAATAAAAACAAAAATAAACGAATGGGACCTAATGAAACTTAAAAGCTTTTGTAAAGCAAAGGAATCTACAAACAAGACGAAAAGACAACCCTCAGAATGGGAGAAAATATTTGCCAACAAATCAACGGACAAAGTATTAATCTCCAAAATATATAAACAGCTCATGTAGCTCAATATCAAAAAAACAAACAACCCAATCCAAAAATGGGCACAAGACCTAAATAGACATTTCTCCAAAGAAGACATATAGATGGCCAAGAAGCACATGAAAAGCTGCTCAACATCACTAATTATTAGAGAAATGCAAATCAAAACTACAATGAGGTATCACCTCACACTGGTTAGAATGGGCGTCATCAGAAAATCTACAAACGATAAATGCTGGAGAGGGTATGGAGAAAAAAGAACCCTCTTGCCCTGTTGGTGGGAATGTAAATTGATACAGCCACTATGGAGAACAGTATGGAAGTTCATTAAAAAACTAAAACTAGAATTACGATATGACCCAGCAATCCCACTACGGGGCATATACCTAGAGAAAACCTTACTTCAAAAAGACACATGCACCCCAATGTTCATTGCAGCACTATTTACAACAGCCAGGACATGGAAGCAACCTAAATGCCTATCGACAGATGAATGTATAAAGAAGACGTGGTACATATATACAATGGAATATTACTCATCCATAAAATGGAATGAAATTGAGTCATTTGTAGATATGTGGATGCATCTAGAGACTGTGATACAGAGTGAAGTAAGTCAGAAAGAGAAAAACAAATATCGTATATTAACACATATATGTGGAACCTAGAAAATGGTACAGATGAACAGGTTTGCAGGGCAGAAATTGAGACACAGATGTAGAGAACAAACGTATGGACACCAAGGGGGGAAGTGGTGGGGGGGTGGGGGGTGTGTGTGATGAATTGGGAGATTAGGATTGACGTGTGTACACTGATGTGGATAAAATAGTTGACTAATAAGAAGAAAAAGAAAAAAAAAGCAAGCAATGGTGATAATGATGATAATGTTTTTAGGAAGACCTTGCAATAACCATTAAATCAATTCTCAATTAAAAAAAACACATAGCATTGAATTCAAGAAGCAAGATACAAAATAATACATTCTGTTTGATTCCATTTGTATAAAAAAACCCCAAAGAAGCAAAAGATATAAGCAGTACAACTAAGAACAACAAGAAAGTATTACCATAAAGGTCAAGTCTTCTGGGGGAGGAATGGAGGGGAAATGAATTGGAAGGGGGCCCACGGGAGGGTTACAGGTTGTGTTCAATGTTGGAATGAGAGGTGGGCACAAGGGTGTTTGCTTTATAATCATGTTTTATTCTGTACATTTACGATTTATGCACTTTTCCACATTTCTGTATATTTCATAATTAAATATGGTGGCATCAGTTGAAGAGGGACATTAATAGTATAGCTGGCCTGCGGAAGAAGGTAGATTTCAAAGTAACAAGTTCAAGATGACAGTGATTTATTTTGTAAAATACTTGTTGATATTTAGAAACGTTGAAGGAAAAACAAAGATGTAGATATGGGAGTTCCACTAGAAATTATGCACGTTTAATTTTTTCTCTTAATATTGCTGTATTGTGTTTATCTTAATTCCACAGGGGTGGTTTTCCAAAATAAATTAGTTTATATAAAATTAAGCAGGTAAGTGACACTTTACATATGTTGATTGTTAACATCTCAGTGCAATGTGCCTTTATATCTGAACTGAAAAAGCAATAATGAGAGTAATGGATTAAATCTTGTTGGAACATTAAAACTTAAACTTCTTTTACTTACATGGAACCCCCCAAAGTTAATGCAGGGTATGTGACTGCTACACTGTCAGTGACACTTCCATTTGCCTCTATCTGTGTAACCAGAATTACCAATTCCTGTGAGTCAGCTATTGACAAATTTTCATTTAGCCCCAATTTTTCAAAAACTAGCTTTAAAAGATCATTATAGGCCAAAATGTTGTTCTACATATTACTTATATGAAAAAGAAATAAATGATGTTATCATTTTAATAATGGAATAAATAGAAGCTGCAGAGTCCCAAGGATGCATTTTTGATAATAATATAGTTATAATAAAATTACATTTGAACAACTATATAAACTTCATGGATATACATTTCTCAAATGAGAATTTACCCATGGTGAGGTCAGAATAACCCGGCAGGCTGTACAGATATGCACAAGAAATCACATGTGTCATAATTCATTGAGATTTTTTTTCTTTTATCATTTTTTTAAACATCTTTATTGGAGTGTAATTGCTTTACAGTGGTGTGTTAGTTTCTGCTGTATAACAAAGTCGATCAGCTGTATGTATACATATACCCCCATATCTCCTCCCTCTCGTGTCTCCCTCTCACCTTCCCTATCCCACCCCTCTAGGTGGTCACAAAGTACCAAGGTGATCTCCCTGTGCTATGCTGCTGCTTCCCACTAGCTATCTATTTTACACTTGGTAGTGTATGCCACTCTCTCACTTTGTCCCAGCTTACCCTTCCCTCTCCCCGTGTCCTCAAGTCCATTCTCTACATCTGCATCTTTATGCCTGTCCAGCCCCTAGGTTCATCAGAACCATTTTTTTTTTAGATTCCATATATATGTGTTAGCATACGGTATTTGTTTTTCTCTTTCTGACTTACCTCACTCTGTATGACAGACTCTAGGTCCATCCACCTCACTACAAATAGTTCAATTTCGTTTCTTTTTATGGCTGCATTATATTCCACTGTATATATGTGCTACATCTTCTTTATCCATTCATCTGTCAGTGGACACTTAGGTTGCTTCCATGTGCTGGCTATTGTAAACAGAGCTGCAATGAACACTGTGGTATATGACTCTTTTTGAATTATGGTTTTCTCAGGGTATATGCCAAGTAGTGGGATGGCTGGGTGGTATGGTAGTTCTATTTTTAGTTTTTTAAGGAACCTTCATACTGTTCTCCATAGTGGCTGTATCAATTTACATTCCCACCAACAGTGCTGGAGGGTTCCCTTTTCTCCACACCCTCTCCAGCATTTATTATTTGGAGATTTTTTGATGATGGCCATTCTGACTGGTGTGAGGTGATAACTCATTGTAGTTCTGATTTGCATTTCTCTAATGATTAGTGATGTTGACCATCCTTTCATGTGTTTGTTGGCTATCTGTATATCTTCTTTGGAGGAATGTCTATTTAGGTCTTCTGCCCATTTTTGGATTGGGTTGTTTGTTTTTTTTGATATTGAGCTGCATGAACTGCTTGTAAATATTGGAGATTAATCCTTTCTCAGTTGCTTCATTTGCAAATATTTTCTCCCATTCTGAGGGTGGTCTTTTCATTTAGTTTATGTTTTTCCTTTGTGGTGCACAAAAGCTTTTAATTTTCACTAGGTCCCATTTGTTTATTTTTGTTTTTATTTCCATTTCTCTAGGAGGTGGGTCAAAAAGGATCTTGCTGTGATTTATGTCACAGAGTGTTCTTCCTATGTTTTCCTCTAAGAGTTTGATAGTGTCTGGCCTTACATTTAGGTCTTTAATCCACTGTGAGTTTATTTTTGTGCATGGTGTTGGGGGGTGTTCTAATTTCATTTTTTTACATGTAGCTGTCCAGTTTTCCCAACACCACTTATTGAAGAGGCTGTCTTTTCTCCATTGTATACTATTGCCTCCTTTACCAAAGATAAGGTGACCATATGTGCATGGGTTTATCTCTGGGCTTTCTATCCTGTTCCATTGATCTATATTTCTGTTTTTGTGCCAGTACCATATGGTCTTGATTACTGTAGCTTTGTAGCATAGTCTGAAGTCAGGGAGCTTGATTCCTCCAGCTCCATTTTTCTTTCTCAAGATCGCTTTGGCTATTCGGGGTCTTTTGTGTTTCCATACAAATTGTGAAATTTTTTGTTCTAGTTCTGTGAAAAATGTCATTGGTAGTTTGATAGGGATTGCATTGAATCTGTAGATTGCTCTGGGTAGTATAGTCATTTTCACAATGTTGATTCTTTCAATCCAAGAACATGGTATATCTCTCCATCTGTTTGTACCATCTTTAATTTCTTTCATCAGTGTCTTATAATTTTCTGCATACAGGTCTTTTGTCTCCTTCAGTATGTTTATTCCTAGGTATTTTATTCTTTTTGTTGCAATGGTAAACGGGAGTGTTTCCTTAATTTCTCTTTCAGATTTGTCATCATTAGTGTATAGGAATGGAAGAGATTTCTGTGTATTAATTTTGTATCCTGCTACTTTACCTAATTCATTGATTAGCTCCAGTAGTTTTCTGGTAGCATCTTTAGGATTCTCTATGTATAGTATTATGTCATCTGCAAACAGTGACAGTTTTACTTCTTTTCCAATTTGTATTCCTTGTATTTCTTTTTCTTCTCTGATTGTTGTGGCTAAAACTTCCAAAACTATGTTAAATAATAGTGGTGAGAGGGAGCAACCTTGTCTTGTTCTTGATTTTAGAGGAAATGGTTTCAGTTTTTCACCACTGAGAACGATGTTGGCTGTGGTTTTGTCATATATGGCCTTTATTATGTTGAGGTAAGTTCCCTCTGTGCCTACTTTCTGGAGGGTTTTTTATCATAAATGGGTGTTGAATTTTGTTAGAAGCTTTTTCTGCATCGTCGAATCTGAATAAGATCCTTGCTGGGTAGAGCAATCTTGGTTGTAGGTTTTTCCCTTTCATCACCTTAAGTATGCCCTGCAACTCCCTTCTGCCTTGCAGAGTTTCTGCTGAAAGATCAGCTGTTAACCTTATGGGGATTCCCTTGTATGTTATTTGTTGTTTTTCCCTTGCTGCTTTTAATATTTTTTCTTTGTATTTAATTTTTGATAGTTTGATTAATATGTGTCTTGGCATGTTTCTCCTTGGATTTATCCTGTATGGGACTCTCTGTGCTTCCTGGACTTGATTATTTCCTTTCCCATATTAGGGAAGTTTTCAACTATAGTCTCTTCAAATATTTTCTCAGCCCCTTTCTTTTTCTGTTCTTTTTCTGGGACCCCTATAATTCGAATGTTGTTGCATTTAATGTTGTCCCAGAGGTCTCTGAGACTGTCCTCAATTCTTTTCATTCTTTTTTCTTTATTCTGCTCTGCAGCAGTTATTTCCACTATTTTATCTTCCAGGTCACTTATCCGTTCTTCTGCCTCAGTTATTCTGCTATTGATTCCTTCTAGAGAATTTTTAATTTCATTCATTGTGTTGCTCATCATTGTTTGTTTGCTCTTTAGTTCTTCTAGGTCCTTGTTAAACGTTTCTTGTATTTTCTCCATTCTAGTTCCAAGATTTTGGATCGTCTTTACTATCATTACTCTGAATTCTTTTTCAGGTTGACTGCCTATTTCCTCTTCATTTGTTTGGTCTGGTGGGTTTTTACCTTTCTCCTTCATCTGCTCTGTGTTTCTCTGTCTTCTCATTTTGCTTAACTTACTGTGTTGGGGTCTCCTTTTCACAGGCTGCAGGTTCATAGTTCCTGTTGTTTTTGGTGTCTGCCCCCAGGGGCTAAGGTTGGTTCAGTGGGTTGTGTAGGCTTCCTGGTGGAGGGGACTGGTGCCTGTGTTCTGGAGGATGAGGCTGGATCTTGTCTTTCTGGTGGGCAGGACCGCTTCCGGTGGTGTGTTTTGGGGTGTCTGTGACCTTATTATGATTTTAGGCAGCCTCTCTGCTAATGGGTGGGGTTGTGTTCCTGTCTTGCTAGTTGTTTGGCATAGGGTGTCCAGCACTGTAGCTTGCTGCTCATTGAGTGGAGCTGGGTCTTAGTGTTGAGATGGAGATCTCTGGGAGAGCTTTTGCCATTTGATATTATGTGGAGCCAGGAGGTCTCTGGTGGACCAATGTCCTGAACTCGGCTTTCCCACCTCAGAGGCACAGGCCTGATATCTGGCCAGAGCATGAAGACCCTGTCAGCCACGTGGCTCAGAAGAAAAGGGAGAAAAAAAGAAAGAAAGAAAGAAAAAATAAAATAAAATAAAGTCATTAAAATAAAAAAAATTATTAAAAATTAAAAAAATCTAAAAGTAATTTTAAAAAAGGAAAAAAAAAAGAAAGGAAGAAAGAAGTGAGCAACAAAACCAGAAAACAAATCCACCAATGATAAGAAGCACTAAAAACTATACTAAAAACAAAAAACAAAAAATGGGCAGACAGAACCCTAGGACAAATGGCAAAAGCAAAGCTATACAGACAAAATCACACAAAGAAGCATACACATACACACTCAGAAAAAGAGAAAAAGGAAAATATATATACATAAAAAAAAGGAAGAGAGCAACCAAATCAATAAAGAAATCTACCAATGATAATAAGCTCTAAATATTAAACTAAGATAAACATAAAACCAGAAACTAATTAGATGCCGAAAGCAAACCCCAAGTCTACAGTTGCTCCCAAAGTCCACCGTCTCAATTTTTGGGATGATTCGCTGTCTATTCAGGTATTCCACAGCTGCAGGGTATATCAAGTTGATCGTGGAGATTTAACTCGCTGCTCCTGAGGCTGCAGGGAGAGATTTCCCTTTCTCCTCTTTGTTCACACAGCTCCTGGGGTTCAGCTTTGGATTGGCCCCGCCTCTGCATGTAGGTCGCCTGAGGGCATCTGTTCCCCCACCCAGACAGGAGGGGGTTAGATCAGCAGCTGATTCGGGGGCTCTGGCTCTCTCAGGCGTGGGGGGAGGAATGGGTACGGAATGCGGAGTGAGCCTGTGGTGGCAGAGGCCAACATGACGTTGCAGCAGCCTGAGGTGTGCTGTGTGTTCTCCCGGGGAAGCTGTCCCCGGATCACGGGACCCTGGCCATGGCGGGCTGCACAGGCTCCCGGGAGGGGCGGTGTGGAGAGTGACCTGTGCTCGCACACAGGCTTCTTGGTGGCGGCGGCAGCAGCCTTAGCGTCTCATGCCCGTCTCTGGGGTCCGCGCTGATAGCCGCGGCTCACGCCCGTCTCTGGAGCTCGTTTAGGTGGTGCTCTGAACCCCCTCTCCTCACGCAGCCCGAAACAATGGTCTCTTGCCTCTTAGGCAGGTCCAGACTTTTTCCCAGACTCCCTCCTGGCTAGCTGTGGCGCACTAGCCCCTTCAGGCTGTGTTCACGCCGCCAACCCCAGTCCTCTCCCTGGGGTCTGACCTCCGCAGCCCGAGCCTCAGCTCCCAGCCCCACCCGCCCCAGTGGGTGAGCAGACAAGCCTCTCGGGCTGGTGAGTGCTGGTCGGCACCCATCCTCTGTGAGGGGAATCTCTCCGCTTTGCCCCCTGCACCCCTGTTGCTGCGCTCTCCTCCGTGGCTCCGAAGCTTCCCCCCCAGCTCACCTCCGTCTCTGCCCACGAAGGGCCTTCCTAGTGTGTGGAAACTTTTCCTCCTTCACAGCTTCCTCCCAGAGGGGCAGGTCCCGTCCCTACTCTTTTGTCTCTGTTTTTCCTTTTTTCTTTTGCCCTACCCAGGTATGTGGGGAGTTTCTTGCCTTTTGGGAAGTCTAAGGTCTTCTGCGCATTCAGTAGGTGTTCTGTAGGAGTTGTTCCACGTGTAGATGTATTTCTGATGTATTTGTGGGGAGGAAGGTGATCTCCACGTCTCACTCCTCCGCCATCTTGAAGGTCTCTCCTATCATTTATTTTTCTTCTAAGAGCACTTAATGGAAAAAACAAATCCTTACCACACAATTTCCCAAACTATAAGAGCACCCAAAGTAACAAAGCACAAGTCCTTAAAGAGAAAAGTTCAATTCCAAGTTCAAAAAGAGAGTGATGTGATTACATCGGCCAGCACCACCAGATAAGAGTAAATGTGAGCATCTATCCCTCATTTCATCCTACAAGACCTGAGACAGGAAAGAATAAACCAACTTACCTACCCACTGACATCGTTAAACTACACTGTCACTCTTTGATCTTTTTATCTCCACAAATGTAGTTTAACAGACAGATAAGTATGAAAAGAAAATTAATATTAGTCATAAATCAACCAATTCACCCAAACAAATCCAACTGCTTGCTACGCACCAGGTGCTGCTTTCGGGCCAGGGATACACAAGTGACTGATACATGGTGCCCATCGTCAAGGCACTCACAGTGCAGAGAGAAACCAACCATCAGGCCATCACAGCTCAGAGCTGCCAGGACCGACCACAAACTAAACACAGGAGACACAGGACCACACAGACCTCACTGCACCGGGTCTCAGTGGGCAGCTGGGCTGAAGAAAGTGGCCGGGGAGGTGTTCTCAGAGAAAGATGAAATCTAAAGCCCAAAGCAAAAGCCAGTCAGGGGAAGAGCATTCTAAGCAGTGGAATAGCACGTGCAAGGGTCCCGCGACGAAGAGGGTCCAGCGCAGGTGGGGCAAGCTTTCCACGTGGCGTCTTGTTGAGGGAAAGGGAGAGGCAGGAGGAGGCCGAGGGAGGCAGCGCCCGCCGGGAGGACCCCGGCTCAGACATCACCCTGAAGACCGTGGGAAACCACTCAAGCGGGGAGTGGGGGGCAGGGGCGGCGTGTGACCTGCAGAGGGTGTCCACCCTCCAGGGTACAGACTGAGCTGGGAGGACAAAGCTGGAGACCTGGACATGGGTCAGAGTTGGTGCAGGGACCTAAGCAGCACAGTCCGATGGCCTGAAGGAAGGCAGGGGCCGTGGAGGAGAACATTTTGACACCTGGGATTTGAAGGGAGAGGTGAGGGAGGAATCCCGGGAGACGGCACAGAGTGTTCTAACTTCCTCTGCCCCTTCATTAATGAAACCAACTGAGAAACTGCCTTTATCACTAAAAATCAATCCAAGTCTGTTAATAGAGGGAGGAAAAAAAACAACACAAATAATACTCAATATTTCAAAAGTGAATAAACCGTTTACCACTTTTCTCTCTGACTCTGGGGGGCACTAAACAGACTGCAGGCTGCTGAGGTGTGAGCGTCAGGGAAGGGCCACTTCTCCATGGGCCACACTGCACATCCTGGGACAACCTCAAACACTACTTACCTCCTGCTGCCTTTTGCTGCTGCATTATGTCAAGGGAGGGAGGAGGACAATCCGTTAACTCTGGGATACCAAGCACAAGACAAGCTCCATTCATTCATTCAACCAACAAATATTTCTCGAGTATGTGTGGTGAACTGGGCTGTATGCACGAGGTGCAAAGGTGAAGAAAAATCTGTCCCTGTCCTCAAAGAATGTCAGCCTAGCTTGATTTAAGGTAGCAGGGAATAGAACAGAAATAAAAGCAGAATTAGTCACTGTTTTAGTTGATGTGCAAATTCAGGTGAGTTATTCCTCATGGTAAAGAGAGCTTTGCAGAAATTGCTCAAGCGTTCCCAAAGGTCAGGCCATCAGTCATAAAGTGTGGTGATAAGGGGGTCGAGGTTTCATTATAAGGAGGAAGAGACGCTGGAGGCTGTTGTGGATGCACGGAAAGGGTGTCCACGCACACAGGCTCGTGCTGGGAAACTATAGAGAACTAATACCTGGAATCTACTTCACAGAGGAAGGGCCCAACCACAGGCTCTCACAGGCTTGAGAAGAACAACAGCCGTCAGAGAGAAAGTCCATTCTTTCTCAGAGATTTATATCATTAATTTACTTCTCTACTTTCATGTAAATTCAAAGATCTCCAAGTTAGTCAAAAGAATCTACTCAAAGTTACAAAGGTCTTAATCATTCCACTGTTGATATGGCTCATATCTGTTCTTCCTGAAAATGATAAACTGCCCTTGAAAATCACTGCTATTTTTCAAACATGAAGATATGAAGGTAACATTTTGTATTTCTTGGAGGCAGTGTTCCTTCGTCTGAGAGCCATGAGCAAGATGCCAAGTTGTTAGAACTCTTGCAGACGTCATCTACTTCCTCAAGAGAGCAAAAAAAAAAAAAAAAGGAAGTTTCCCTAGAAAGAGATTTAAGCACACCAGAAGCTAGATTATACCATTTCTATTTTTCAAATTTATGAGCACAACAGCAAAGGCGTTAAGATGACCAGAATGAAATGTGCCTAGGAGAAAAGAGTACACATATTAGATTTTCTCATTATACTTTCTCACAACACGACTGCATTTTAGCTGGAGTTGCCCTGAGTTGTGGGAGCAATTAACAGCCTGGCATTTCTCATCATAACAATTGCCATGACTCAGGGTGTCCCAGTGACGCAGCTGGTTGGCACCCCTCCTACTCGCCTTGTAGTTTACGTCCCCTTCAAGGCACGTGTGTTTTTGACAAGCATTCCACCAAGAAGAAGGAAAAATGTCTCCCTGTGGGAAACTGGGAAATGCTCACCAAGCTAATTTTGACAGGTACGTTTCTGTAAGCATTGATGTTGTTCAGACAGAGAACAAAGGGGGAAGTAAACCAAAATGCTTGTTAAAAGGTATGACTAGTCATTTAGTCATTCTGTGAGACTAAAATGAGATGCTGGGGTCAGGGAGTATCTTATGGTTCATTTTTCTCAGTTGACAATGCCTAGCATACTGTGGAAGCATATCAACTTCTTCCCATGGTGACAATGATCTCTTAATTTATTTTCAAAGCATATTTCAAAGCAAGTTCCGTTCGTGAAAATAAGCCTTGCTTAGCATTTACAGGATAGTTAGCTAACGTTAGATTTCTTTTTCTACTGCCCATGCTTCTTTATAGATGTGGAGCCTTTGGCACTAGTCGGGAAAACACATAATTATAATATGGCAAATTTTATAACCACAGTAGCCACAAACAACAGGTCGGGTGGCCAACCATCTGAGTTTGCCCGGGGACCTGCGGACTCTCAGTGCTAAAACCAGAACAGACCTGGGCAAACCAGCACGAGCTGGTTACCCTACATGTCACACACACACCCTTCCACCAGACATGTGGTCTAAAGAGTATGTTTATTTTCTCAACTTACCCAATGTTTTGTTGTATAAATCCCTCAATTCCAGCATAAACCTCTAAGAAGAGAACATCACAGAAAATAAACAAACGAAACCATGAGAACAAGCCCCAAATCAAGTAGAGATGTTACAAGCGTAAATTCAACTTCCCTAAATGTTTTATTTATTTGAACACTCAAAAGAGAAAAAAATACCATGCAGGAAATAAACTTTCATTTTGTACAATGAAAGTTATAATGCACGTATAATCCCCCTAAAATCACCCCATTCGAGGACAGAAACATGGATGTTCATTTCTCTGCTCTAGGATGTTTTATTATCATTACAAATCTTACTCTAAATGTCAGTATCACAGTCTTACTCAGTTCAAATATGGACAAGTCAAATCTTTTTACCACTGTAATAGATTTAAAAATATGGAAACATTTGACTCAACTATATTTAGTCTGAGTATATTAATTAATACTAACTTAAAATAATCTAATTAGGCATTCCTTCAAAGTCAAAATGAAATCAAATATACATAGTACTAGCTGTCTGATACATATAAGGTATATGTTATACACCCATGCATATCTCGACCACCATGCACAGATATGTTTATACGTGTTATATATTTATTTTATACATGCATGTCTCTCTAGATATGCGTGTGTGAGCATGCATGTGTGTGTGGATGCAGGCATGTATTCCTTTACACCTGTGAGACACACCTGGAGGACACAAGACCCTAAACATTGGCTTCCGCTCTGCTGTCTCTCCACGAATGCGCCAGCCCCGACCCTGAGCCTGCGGGCTCCTGACCTCAAGTGTCCACATCAGCACCCCTGTTCTCAGGGCCCAGGACACGTGTACTTCCTGGCAGCACCACTGCCGTGCTAAAATAGGGTCTTTCCACGGACAAATGGAATCTTTGAGAGCTGACCGCAGCGATGGCTTTGCTCCTTTCAGGACTAAGCTGCAAGGCACGGCAAGGGGGCTAGGAAGAGATGTGTCCCTTGCTCCAAGTCTCACCCTGCGAAACGTTCGTTCTGGGGCTATTTCCTGTAAACGAAGAGGCTATCTTCTTGGAGATACTGTGACACATCGGATCACACCCCTAAAACCTGCACTACTTCGTTACAGCTAACCCCACAGGATCTACTTCACTACTGCTTCATCAGTTCCATCTTGCCTATTGCTATTGAGAACTTGGACGTTTGTTCACATGAAGGATTAAGGAAATGATTTTCACGCCTCTAGATGGATGAAAGTAATCAGAAATACAAAATGCAACTTTGCTTTGCAAGATTTACTTGAAGGGAATTAACACCAAGAGAATAATACAACCATTGCCTCCTCCTCTATTTGAAACCCTCAATTAAGTAATAACAATGAGAGAAATAAGAACCACTAACAGTTACGATGCTCTTACATGATCCAGGAGCTGGTCCAAGCCCTCTAAATGGACAGGTGCTTGCACAGTCCTGTGAGGCAGGGATTGTTGTTATTCCAGCCACACAGAAGAGGAAACAGCTGAGTATGCGCCCAAGGTCACATACCATTAAACGGCAGAACCAGGGTTTGAACTCAGGCCATGTGATTTCAGAGTTCATATTCTTAGCCACCATTTTACATTTTTTCTTTTCAAGTTGCAGCTCTTATCCTTCCTAACCATGTTAAGAAGAACAGGAAGATAACAGAAAATGCTAAGGACATTTTCCACTAAATATTTAGAAGCAGTATTTTTAAAAAACTTTTATCATTAGATGCTTTTCAAATTTTCCATCATTGCCACAATTCCTTATTTCATCATGAGATCAAAGAAATGACTAAAATTTATCTGGGGCATTTACAATTTATTTAAATTCATATAGAGTGTGTTAGATGAAAGCCAGGCGCTAAACAGCTAGATGTTCCACTCACAACTAAAGACCAGAGATAAGCCATCGGCAGGTTGCCAATTCCTCCTTCCTCTCCAACTTTAATTAACACAAGTACTGTTTTACATCCATTTCCACAGACAAAATTCTTAAATTTAACTAGAATTTAATTCAATAATATTAACCCATACACAGCAGCTTCAAAACAGACTATGATTTCTCCATATATATCTAGTTTTAAAATAAGAAAAAGTTATTAAGACTATTGATAGTAAATTAGTTGTGTAAAGTACTTGGCGTGACACAGGTTTCAGACAGAATACTAAGCTCCACAGAGCACAGGTAAATAGTGATCTAGACCTTCGGAGTAGGCAATAATGATTTCCCAATGATTTTACTGAATGAAAGGCATGTGTTAAAATGGGTAGACTTCACATAGGCAATTTCTAAATACCCAAGATTACTCAGCATAGGTAATACACAAAATTGTTTCATGCATTAAACTATAGACTCTGACTACAAAAACAAAGTATACACATTGTACATATAGCCAAAGGACATAATTTATGTCTTGGATATAATACTTTACCTTGCCTAATAATGAATGGGCATGTCTAGACTGAAGAAGGAAAGATTCATGCTTTCAAAGATAAATAAGTTCTAAGGATTCCTCCCCATTTATAATCTTCCAAGGAAAAACAGTACAATTCCGTCAGCGATGATAAAGACCGAGAACTAAAACACCAAGAAAAATCATCCTGGGTGAAGCATGAACTAGGCTGTTATGGTTGTTTTGATCCCAAACTTTCTAATCTGTCCACGACACATTTTTTCCAGAGGGCCTTCTAATTTACGGCTATGGCAGAGAGGAAAACTGGACCTCTTCCCAACAAGACTGCAGAACTGAGTCCATTATGTGCGGGTTTTACCCGAAAGGTGATGAAAGCTATAAAATGATAGGCCTTTCCCTCTTTCTCTGCTTTTCCCTTTTCTGCCTCACACTGCCTTTTCTCCTCCTCTGCTTTGCTAGAGCTTTTCCTGTGATCTCCTCTTCCCCTCCTCCTCTTCTCCTCCTCCCCCACTGCCCCTCCTTATTTTGTTTGTCCTGGAATTCAAGTTCTCTTGACTCAGACTATGTGTGGGCTGGATTCAGGTAAAATATTCTTTTCTTGGAGATTCCATGACATCAGACACTCCTGGTTGCCTCTTCCCTTCCTGCTGTCTCTATCTTTCTGTGGGCATTTTATTTCTCTAAATGTTGAGAAATAATGTTCTCAGAGCTGGCTTCTCTTCTTTTCAGTCTAGTATCTCTCTCCCCAGAAGAGCTCATCCTTCTCATGGTTTTAAATACCACCTGTATACTGATGATTCCCAATTTTGTGTCTCAAGCTTAGATCTTTCCTTTGAGCTCCACACTTGTGTACATCCAATTGTTGATCCAAAAGTTGATCTTTCTATGCTGTTTCTTCATAAGCATCTCTCTCAAACTTATCATGACCCAAAAGCATTCTTATCCAGTTGTCATTATTTCAGTAAATATATAACCAAGGCTCAAATCAGAAACAAAAAGCCTGACTCCACTGCATACCCAATTCATCTGTAAGCCCTATTGATTCTACTTTTTTAATCCTTATTTTGTTATGACTTATTCACACTGTTGAATGTAACTGTTGATTATACTTTTGACCAATAGCTCTATTTTGTCCACTTTCTCCATTTCCTCTGCCCTGTCTTAATCCAAGCTACCAGTACCTCATTTGCAAAATAAGATGTTTGCAAAAACTTCCAAAGGATTCCACTTCCACTGTTACCATCAAGTCTTCACAAAGCACCCAGATTTTTCTTAAAGCAAATCAGATCATGACACCCTCCATGTCCCTCCACTGCACTTAGAATAAAACCCAAACCCTTTTCCATAGCCACATGACTGGGGCCCTGATGTCATCTGGGGTATTCCACCCACTGTCGCCACGTGGATGGATTCCTTTCAGGTCTTAGACCACCAGGCTCTTTCCCACTTCAGCTTCTTTGCCAATGCTGCACCCAGAACATCCAGCCCCATTTCTTCATGTCACTGGCTCCTTCTCTCTCTTCAAATTTTGGTCTCAATGTTATGTCCTTGGATAGGGTTGATTCTCTTGTTGTGTTTGTTCGTTTGCCCATTTTGCATCTGTTTACCCTTACCAGACTGTAAATTCTGTGAGAATAGGGACCCATGTGGCATCATAACCTGCCAGAGTGTCTGACACAAAGGAAGCATTTGGTAAATATTTCTTAAAGACATGAAGGAATGCCTTTCCTTTACCCACATAGAACTTAGCTCAAGAAAGTTACGGGAAAAAAAAAAGATCCAATGAAATATTTAATGATGATCAGTGAAAGTAAAAAAGAAGATTCAATGAAATATTTAATGATTATCAGTGAAACGTCAAAAAAGAAAAAAGGGGGAAAAAAAGAAAAGAAACAACTGAGTAAAGACTATACATGGTGTCAGGTGTCAAAAAGCCACAGAGTATATGATTCCTTTTATATGAAATGTCCAGAACAGACAAATGCATAGAGACAGAAAGTAGATTAGTGGCTGCCAGGGTCTGGGGGCAGCAGGGGGATGGTGAGCGACAGCTACTGGGTACGGGGCTTTCTTTCGGGGTGATGGAAATACTCCGTCAGTGGTGATGACCATCCAACTCTGTGAATACAGTTGACCCGTGAACAACACAGGTTTGAATTGTGCAGGTCCACCTATACGTGGATATTATTCAATAGTAAACACTACAGTACTACGCGGGGTCCGTGGTCAGTTGACTATGGATACAGAGGAAGCAGGTGTACGGAGGGTCGACTGTACCCTAAAGACCACTGATTATACAGTTCAAAAGATATATTCTTTCTTTTAAAACAACTTTTTTCTAATTTTTACCCTTTGGCCACGCTGAGCAGCACGCAGAATCTTAGTTCCCTGACCAGGGATCGAACCCGCACCCCCTGAGGTGGAAGCGTGGAGTTTTAACCACTGGACCGCCAGGGAAGTCCCAAAAGACATTTTTTAAAAAGAATTAATGATAAGTGAGTTACATCTCAATACAGCTTTTTTTTTTTTTTAAAAAAAAGACTATACAGGATGAACTACAATCAAATGCTACAATCCATTCACTAGAGTGTGAGCCCTTTTGAGCCAGAATCATTGTACTGATCTTTTTATCCCCAGATCCTAGCACAGTGCTGACTGGTGGACAGACTGAATGGATGAATGATGACCTTGACATCAGGGACTGTCATCTGGATGCAAATACTCCAGCAATTAGATCTAACTAGGCTTTGGTCAGATCTGATGACAGCAAAGAATGAGCCCTCATGAGAAAATGATTCCACATTACACAGACATGACACTTTGTAATTCGCAAAAGGCTATTATATCTGTTACCATATTTGAATATCACACACAAAAGTAAAAGTCCTGTGAGGTGGGCAGGCTGCTATATCATCACTTGTATTTTCCAGAAGAACAAAGGGAGCCTCAAAGAAGTTAGAGACTTGCCCTAGGACACCTGGCTACACGTGGCATCGTGGAGTCAAAGAACGGGTGGCAAATGCCCAGTGCGGGCCCCTTTTGCAAACCACTGCCCTTCTGGGCAAGCTGAGATCAACTCTGCCACCAATATTCACAAAAATAACCAGAAAGGCATCATTCAGGTGCTCAACTCCATCCTTGGCTCCATCACTAAAGTAGATTTGACCTTAAATCACGTAGCCACTTTCTTCCCCCATGCAATCATCCACAAAATTGGTGTGATAAGACTTCCTCTGCTTTCTTTACTGGATGCCATGAAGATTTAGAGCAGTCTTGCAGAAAGAAAAGAGATATGCAGGACCCTCTGCAGCATCTGCACTGGCTGTGCTTCAGCTACCCTGCCCCGCAGACCTTCATCCCCAAGGACAGCCAGCTCCCTCCTCTCCCCGTCAGAACCCCAGCCAACAAATGGGGGGGGGGGGCAAAACGTTTTCACAGCAGATATTCACAGGATTGGGTTTACCCCATTTCATGTGTGAAAAAGCTGAGTCCCCCAAACGTTAAGTTAGGCCCGCCCAGAATCAGAAAGTGATCAAAGAGTATAGCTGGTTCTCAAAGTCAGCTCTTCTCGCTTAAACCCAGAGTGCTTTCCAAAGCCCATCCTGCTCCTCAAACACCTTACACCCACACAGGACCGCTCCTGCTTCTATTGAACGTCCCTCGACCACTTCCATACCCATGATCTCCGCAAATGCTGCCTCTCCTCCCACAAAGAGGGCACCCAGTGGATGCAGGCTGCCAACCGTACCAGCACCTTCTGACAAGTTCAGCTGGCACTGCCCATCTGTGCGACCCCTGACCCTCCCTATGCCCCCACTGCCTTGATCTCTCCAGTCCTCAGCTCCTTACGGCCCCAGGCCTGAGGTGCACGAAGGCCCTGGAGTGGGACACACGTCCTGCGATTTTCTCTGAGCTCTAAGAACATCCCTTCCTTCCTGGGGTTCCTTTCCCCTCCTTCTTTGTGTGGGAGAACTTCACGTTGGCATGCAATATTTCCGCCTGAAGACTCGGGGGTAAGACCAGATGGGAGCAGGCCCGCCAGGATACAGAGTCCCCAGGTGCACGTGACAGCGGAATCGCACTGTGACGGGTACATCCTGGAGCATCAGCAGACGCTGCCCTCACGGGCCAGGCCCTGCCTCTAGGTTACGAATGGGACAGTGCTACAAAGTCTTCTTGACTTACTCCGGCCGTACCCCTTGGCCAGAGCCCAGAGCGTACTTCCTTCACAGGGAGTTTGGTGCTTCAGGAGTAGCTTCCATGGATGACACCAGTGCAATTCGGTGCTTGCTCAGTGAACAGATAAGTGAATGAATAAATGACCTGTACTTAGGAAGAGCGACACTGATACTGCTAATCTAAAAGAGAAGCTAATAAAAGGCACTTACATTTGACTGTGTAATAAACTATACATTACGTGCACAGGTAGAAATGCCTCCCTAATTACCCAGCCAATATTAAGACTGGCTTAAATTTCCCAAGGACATTTTAACTGAGGCAGGAAGGAAGGGAAGATGGGAGGGGCATATCTCCTTGTATTCTGTACTACAGGTGCCGATAACCAAGGACTGAAAATTCACTGCAAAACAACCTAAAGGCGGCTTCCCTGGTGGCGCAGTGGTTAAGAATCCGCCTGCCAATGCCGGGGACATGGGTTCGAGCCCTGGTCCGGGAAGATCCCACATGCCGTGGAGCAACTAAGCCCGTGCACCACAGCTACTGAGCCTGCGCTCTAGAGCCCGCGAGCCACAACTACTGAAGCCCTCATGCCACAACTACTGAAGCCTGTGCACCTAGAGCCCATGCTCCACAACAAGCCACCTCCATGAGAATCCCGCGCACCGCAACGAAGAGTAGCCCCCGCTCGCCGAAACTAGAGAAAGCCTGCGTGCAGCAACGAAGACCCAACGCAGCCAAAAATAAATAAATAAATTTATATTAAAAAAAAAAAACCCTAAAAAATCCATAGTTCCAATGAGGTGATGATGAGTTAGTTGCCTGTGAATACTAATGCACGTTCATTTATATAGTTAGAGAGGATAATGAGCAGAAGAGGGGACGATCGTAACTCCACTGCATTACATTTACTTACAGGTCAGCAAGTGTTCTCACGGCTGTAATTCTATCCATCAAATAAATGCTCCCCGTAATAATTCCAAGACCGTGGCGGGGTAGGCAGCCTTATTTCCATTTGAGATATCCCATTACATCATCTTTGTCGGCAATAGTCAAAAGACTTGCCCAAGGTCGCACAGCTACTAAGGGAAAAAGCCGAGACTGAGAGCTTCATTTTCTGAGTCTCAGCCTAGTGTACGCAGTCCCACACCATCTCCCCAGAACGAGCCAAGTACTACTATTTATTTATTCATCCAAGAAGTACTTATCCATTCATCCCATAAACATTAAGTAAGTATGGCCAAGCACTGTGCTAAGTTGCTGGGCCTTCAAAGACAAAGAAATAATCCAATACAAAATGGGCAAAGGTATTGTTAGATTCTGTTTGCTAGTATTTTGTTGGTTACCAGAGTGGGGCAGTGGGAGGCAAGGGGTGAAGGTGGTCCAAAGGTATGAACTTCCAGTTATAAGACAAATAAGTGCCAAGCATGTGATGTACAGCATGGGGACTACAGTTAAGAGTACTACATTGTGTATTTGAAAGTTGTTAAGAGAGTGGATCCCAGAAGTTCTCATCACAAGAAAAACACTTTAACTGTGTTGTGAGGAGTATTCGCTAAACTTCTTGTGGTATATATATATATCAAATCATGATGTTGCACATCTTGAAATAATAGTGTTATATGTCAATTATATCTCAATAAAACTGGGAGAAAAAAGACATAGAAAACCTTAATCTACTTCTACAGATTGTAATTAGCAGCAAACAACCAACTATATATGCAAGGGGGATAGACAGATATATATGATAGCCATAAAGAAGCATATTATTTAGTAGTACATACTCATAAACGTATTTTAAAATGCCTCCTGGACACTATAAAACTCTTAGAGGAAAACATAGGAAGAACACTCTTTGACATAAATCACAGCAAGATCTTTTTTGACCCACCTCCTAGAATAATGGAAATAAAAACAAAAATAAACAAATGGGACCTAATGAAACTTAAAAGTTTTTGCACAGCAAAGGATACTATCAACAAGACAAAAGACAACCCTCAGAATGGGAGAAAATATTTGCAAATGAATCAACGGACAAAGGATTAATCTCCAAAATATATAAACAGCTCATGCAACTCAATATTAAAAAAACAAACCCAATCAAAAAATGGGCAGAAGACCTAAATAGACATTTCTCCAAAGAAGACATGCAGATGGCTAGGAGGCACATGAAAAGCTGCTCAACATCACTAATCACTAGAGAAATGTAAATCAAAACTACAATGAGGCATCACCTCACACAGATTAGAATGGGCATCATCAGAAAATCTACAAACAACAAATGCTGGAGAGGGTGTGGAGAAAAGGGAACCTTCTTGCACTGTTGGTGAGAATGTAAATTGATACAGCCACTATGGAGAACAGTATGGAGGCTCCTTAAAAAACTAAAAATAGAATTACCAAATGACCCAGCAATCCCACTACTGGGCATACACCCAGAGAAAACCATAATTCAAAAAGACACATGCACCCCAATGTTCACTGCAGCACTATTTACAACAGCCAGGTCATGGAAGCAACCTAAATACCCATCGACAGACGAACGGATAAAGAAGACGTGGTACATACGTACAATGGAATATTACTCAGCCATAGAAGTGAACGAAATTGGGTCATTTGTAGAGATGTGGATGGACCTAGAGACTGTCATACAGAGTGAAATAAGTCAGAAAGAGAGGAACAAATATCGCATATTAACGCATACATGTGGAATCTAGAAAAATGGTACAGACGAACCAGTTTGCAAGGCAGAAATAAAGACACAGATGTAGAGAACAAATGTATGGACACCAAGGGGGGAAAGTGGTGGGGTGGGGGGGCGGGGGTGGGATGAACTGGGAGATTGGGATTGACATATATACACTGATATGTATAAAATGGATAACTAATAAGAACCTGCTGTATAAAAAAAATAAGATTCAAAAAAAAAATGCCTCTTGCTCATAATTGTTGCCATTTCAAAACATAATGTGGATACAGATTTAAGAGCTAAAGAGTGAGGTATGATTCGAATTAACACATTCCAGGCTTGGCAACTTCAGCATTTACTGTTCATTAAAACTGCATTTTCGGGCTTCCCTGGTGGCACAGTGGTTAAGAGTCCGCCTGCCAGTGCGGGTTCGAGCCCTGGTCGGGGAGGTTCCCACGTGCCGCGGAGCAGCTGGGCCCGTGCACCGCAGCTACTGAGCCTGCGCTCTGGAGCCCGCAAGCCACAACTACTGAAGCCCGCACATGTGGAGCCTGTGCTCCGCAACAAGAGAGGCCACTGCAGTGGGAAGCCCACGCACTGTGGCGAAGAGTGGCCCCCACTCACCGCAATTAGAGGGGGCCCGCGCACAGCAGCAGGCACCCAATGCAGCCAAAAATAAATAAATAAAATAAATAAATTTATTAAAAAGAAACTGTATTTTCATTATCCTAGTTTTTTTTTTTTTTTTAATTTTATTTAATTTTATTTATTTATTTTTGTACCTGTTGGGTCTTCGTTTCTGTGCGAGGGCTTTCTCTAGTTGCGGCAAGCGGGGGCGACTCTTCATCGCGGTGTGCGGGCCTTACACTATCGCGGCCTCTCTTGTTGCGGAGCACAGGCTCCAGACGCGCAGGCTCAGTAATTGTGGCTCACGGGCCCAGCTGCTCTGTGGCATGTGGGATCTTCCCAGACCAGGGCTCGAACCCGTGTCCCATGCATTAGCAGGCAGATTCTCAACCACTGCGCCAGCAGGGAAGCCCATTATCCTAGTTTTAATTAAAGTATTATGTAGAGTTGGTGAGATGCAATTATGTGCAACTGACTTAAGATGTATAATAGGCTAATATTTGTAAAGAAATTCATTATTGTCACTAGATCTGCTCATGTAAAATGAAGTGGTATTTTATTTTCAAATGAAAAATTGGTACATAGAATATTAAACTCTTGTCATTAAAGTTAAACACTACATTGCCAACTCAAATGGAACCAAGTAATTGTAAGATGCCCTTGCCCATTCCTCAGGCTGTTCCCTTTGCACGGGAATGGTCCTCTGGCTGCGATGTACCCTGAATGCCAAAGCAGCAGGTGCAGGGTCAGCTGCCTGCACATGCCCAGTGACCTTCATTACGTCCATCTGCATTGCATCATGATGCAGGCCTCACACTTAAATACCCGGCTGCTGCCAGGTGTAGCCCATAACCTGGTCTCCTAGTGTTTATAAGGTAACCCTTCATACAACAGTGTCACAATGACTAACAACCTGAAAGAAAATGTGAAATTCTCACAACGACCTTAGCCCTCCTCTCACTATGCACGGTGAGGTTCCAGGATAAAGCACAATGAGCTGGAGCCTTGGTCAGCATTCTGTACACCATTCAACAAAGAGATGCAGTGCTTCCAACCTTTTACCTGCTTCTATGGACATTAATACTAGTCTCCAGGATAATACCAGCTCAGAGGATGGGACTCCTCCTGGTGTGGTTAGAACGACCACAACAAAAAGAACTTTCTAGGCTTTAGAAATCAGCACTTGGAAAAGCCCATGGAGCATGTATATAGGAGCTAAGGCAGAGGTGCTGCGCCCCAGGGCTCCAGCACGTTCTCTTCCCCTGGGTCCCTCCTTCCCAGCTGGCTCTAACTCCCGGAAGACGCCTACAGGCACAGCCATGAACTCAGCCACATCTATACAGGGCTTTTTTGAAGCAAGCATCAGGACATGATCGCTACATGCAATGTCAGGCGGGTGACATGTAGCATGTACTGTCTTCACATCCTTGAACATTAGGTGGTAAATTACTTCTCACTCTATTATCTCTTGTTAAATCTCCTGACAACTCCAGGAGGAAGAGACCGTTCTCCCGCTCCTAAAGGAAGCAGAGGCGCCGTGAGGTTACGTGACCTGCCCCCAGGATAGAGAGATGCCCTGGGTGGGCGTCTTAGTCCATTCAGGCCACTACAACAAAATACCATAGATTAAGTCATTCATAAGCAAAAACATTATTTCTCACAGTTCCAGAGGCTGGGAAGTCCAAGATCAAGGGGCTGGTGAGAACCCACTTCCCAGTTCACAGACAGCCGCCTTCTCGCTGTGTCCTCATGTGGTGGAAGGGGCGAGGAGCTCTCTGGGGTCTCTTTTATAGGGCACTCATCGCAGTATGGGGCTCCACCGTCATGACCTAGGCGCCTCCCCAGGGACCCACATCCTAACACCATCACAGTGAGGATCGGGTTTCAACATAGGAATCTGAGGGGACACAGACGCTCCGTCTACAGCGGTGGGATTCCAAGCTGCAGATGTTGGAGCCAAACGCCCAGAGAAGCAGTCCAAGGAGGTCTTCGCTGTGCTGGTCTACCCAGAGCAAGCCCCTTCCGTGCCACCAGCAGGCACTGTCTAACCATGTCTCCTCTTCCTCCTTCCAAACCCCAGCTCCTCTGCAGCCCAGGTGGCCCAGCTACCGCGCTGCTTATTCCCGATGTGTCCGCTTCCTCCGCCCACTGACTGAGGAAGGAGGCTCCTGGCTTTCCATCTCCCCCCGCTCCTTCTCCTGCCGCCATCCTGCACGGCTCAGCATCCACGTCTCCGTCCACTCTCACACTGTGGCCTCAGTCCTCCACTGACATTTCCTCCACACCGTCTCAGCCCCGTTCTCACGGTCACCCCCTAAACCTTGCCAGCCCCTACAGAAATTCCATTCTGAAGTCTAGCCCTCAAATGCCCCGTCTCAGCCCAGTTTTTCTGGGAAACAGAGCCCTTCCTGATGTGTGTGTCATCACAGGTAAGCAGGAAGGAGGGGCAGGAGGAGAGAGCACAGACCAAGGAGGGCTTGATCCCACTGACTCCAGCTGTGTAGCTGTGCTTGACCCTCAGGAGGACTTCCAAGAAGCTGCATGAAGCTGTGTCCCTCAAGAGTCCAGCTGGGAGAGGTCCATCTGCTGGTCCGCACCCCTCACCTGCATGCACCCATGCTGACTCACTAAGGGCCAAAGTCTACCCCCAGGAATTTAACTTGGCCACCCTCCTGGACGGCATCACCTGATCCTTCCAATGGAAGAGACTGGCTAGAGCAGTCATGGTGGGGATCGGAGGATCTGAGGGGCCCAGAGCACCCACTTCCTCTCAGTGCCCCACTCAGGTATTCTTCCACTTCACAGGCTGCAGTCTCCTGCCTCTGCCGAACTGGACCGCCCATCACACCTCCTCCCTTACGCGACTCCCAGACAACCAAGAGCCACCTCCCATTTGCAAACCCTCCACGTGCTTGTTTCTTGGTCCCACGTGACAGGCTACACCTCATCCTTCATTGTACAGCTGCCTTCTCTACAACTTTACTGCGACAATCCATGACCACAAACCGCAAAGGTGCCACTGTACTCAAATGGTCCCCTAAGTCTAGCGTGTTGCTCAATTTGCTTTCGACTCTCCAGATAATTACTGAATACCTTCACCTCTCTTCTTGTGTCACACTTCACTCTAAACTTATAACCTCGTCCCAATATTCACAGAGGAAATAAAAATCCACAAGAAAACCCTCAGTTTTCCACAAGCATGTCTGCCAGACAACATGCGTCCAAACCCATATCAGGCCCCGTTCTGTAGTGGAAGCTGCCCTTGACTCTATCAAAGGCTGTCCCTTGATGGGCTGTCATACAGAGTGATGAAGCCCGTGGACCACACCACACCGGGGCCCTCGTGCACGTGCTGGTGATGTGGGTGCCCATGCCACCCAGCCTCTACCTTCTCCGGGGCTGTGCCCCTCACTCACACTCTACTGCGTCCTCACACTCTCCTTCTCTAGGAGAGAATTTCCATTAGCACAGGAATATTCTCTGCTATTTCCCACGTTAAGGAAAAAACCCAACCCCCTGACCTCACGGATCCTAACCATTTCTCTGCAGCCATTCTCAATAAAAATTCCCAAAGAGTTCTCATCTTGCTGTCTTTACTTTCTTCTCTGTTATTTATATGTATTAAAATTGCAATTACCAAACATTTCCTAACTAGAGAAAAATAATAAAATGAAGACCAACAATTCCTAACTAGAGAAAAATAATAAAATGAAGACCAACATTTCTAACATTCTATTTCCTCCTAGGTTCAATATTCTTTTTCCTCAAGCCCATTCTTAGTAGATCTTCCAGCAAGTTCTCAGAAATGTAAATTCTCAGCCTGAAAATGTCTTACTTTCTCCCTTACTTTTGGATATTAGTTTGGCTGGATATGAAATTCTGTGATGACAGTTATATCCTCAGGTACTATCATCTTCCCTATTATTGCTGTCAACTGTCATCTAATTGCTGTTCCATTGAGGAAATCTGAATTACATGTATTGTTGCTTTTAAGGTTTCTTCTTTGTCTTTGAGGTTCTACAGTTACACTATAATAAGCCTAGATTTGGATTTAGTTTTATTTACCCTATTTGCAGCTTTTTCTGCTTCTTGACTCTGAGGATTCCTCATGTTAGGAAATATTGTAACAATTATCCCTTTGAACATTATCTAGCCCCTATTCTCTCCATTCTTTCTTTCTGGGACCCGTCTTAGGTTTCTACTGATTATCCTCTGTATCTCTTTGCCTGTCTTCTGTACTCTCCATCTTTTTATCTCTGTGCCTGACTCTGAGTATTTTCCTCAGACCTACCAGAACAATATTTCTCACTTTAGCTGCAATACTGTCTGCTCTTTCACCCATTCAATTGGTTTTATAAATAAATGATTGTAGTTTTCACTTCAAGAAGTTTAGTTTTTCCCTATTTGGTTCTTTTTAAAATCAGCACATTAAATGATGTTCGACATCATTAGCCATTAGGGAAATGCAAATTAAAAACACAATGAGTTGTACTTAAATATCCATCGAGATGGCTAAAATAAAAAAATAGTGACAACATTGAATGCTAGTGAGGAAGCAAAGAAACTGGATCATTTGTACATCATTGGTGGGATTATAAATAGGTACAATAACTCTGGAAACAATTTGGCATTTTCTTAAAAAAACTAAACATGCAAATACCATATAACCAGCCACCGAACTCCTGGGCATTTATCCCAGAGAAATGAAGACATGTTCACACAAAACATGTACAAGAATATTTACAGCAGCTGTATTCATAAGGGTGAAAAACTGTACACAGCCCAAATGTCCTTCACCTGGTGAAGGGTTACACAAGCTGTGGTATGTCCACACCATGGAAAACTACACAATAAAAAGGAACCCAGCACTCACACATGCAGTAACCTGAACTAAACAGAGAATTATGCCGAGTGAAAAACGCCAATCCTAAAAGGTTACAGACTGCACAATTCCATTTATAGAACATTCTCTAAATGATAAAATTATAGAAATGGAGAACAGATTCATGACTGCCAGGATTTAGGGTGGGGACAAAGGCTGGCGGAAAGTAGCTATTGGTATAAACAGGCAACGTGAGGGGTCCTGTGGTGATGGGACTGTTCTGTGTTTTGAGTGTATCAACATCAATATCCTGGCTGTGATGCTGTACCACAGCTCTACGGGGTCTCACCTGGCTGTGATGCTCTACTACGGCTCTACGGGGTCTCACCTGGCTGTGATGCTCTACTACGGCTCTACGGGGTCTCACCTGGCTGTGATGCTGTACTACGGCTCTACGGGGTCTCACCTGGCTGTGATGCTCTACTACGGCTCTACGGGGTCTCACCTGGCTGTGATGCTCTACTACGGCTCTACGGGGTCTCACCTGGCTGTGATGCTCTACTACGGCTCTACAGGGTCTCACCTGGCTGTGATGCTCTACTACGGCTCTACGGGGTCTCAC
Source organism: Eschrichtius robustus (assembly GCF_028021215.1). Taxonomy (NCBI): domain Eukaryota; kingdom Metazoa; phylum Chordata; class Mammalia; order Artiodactyla; family Eschrichtiidae; genus Eschrichtius; species Eschrichtius robustus. The sequence goes on from NC_090839.1 coordinate 90,532,618, forward strand.
CTGGCTGTGATGCTCTACTACGGCTCTACGGGGTCTCACCTGGCTGTGATGCTCTACTACGGCTCTACGGGGTCTCACCTGGCTGTGATGCTCTACTACGGCTCTACAGGGTCTCACCTGGCTGTGATGCTCTACTACGGCTCTACGGGGTCTCACCTGGCTGTGATGCTCTACTACGGCTCTACGGGGTCTCACCTGGCTGTGATGCTCTACTACGGCTCTACGGGGTCTCACCTGGCTGTGATGCTGTACTACGGCTCTACGGGGTCTCACCTGGCTGTGATGCTGTACTACGGCTCTACGGGGTCTCACCTGGCTGTGATGCTCTACTACGGCTCTACGGGGTCTCACCTGGCTGTGATGCTCTACTACAGCTCTACGACGCCTCACCTGGCTGTGATGCTCTAGTACGGCTCTACGGGGTCTCACCTGGCTGTGATGCTCTACTACAGCTCTACGAGGTCTCACCCGGCTGTAAGGCTCTACTACAGCTCTACGGGGTCTCACCCGGCTGTGATGCTCTACTACAGCTCTACGGGGTCTCACCTGGCTGTGATACTGTACTACAGCTCTACGGGGTCTCACCTGGCTGTGATGCTCTACTACAGCTCTACGGGGTCTCACCTGGCTGTGATGCTGTACTACAGCTCTACGGGGTCTCACCTGGCTGTGATGCTCTACTACAGCTCTACGGGGTCTCACCTGGCTGTGATGCTCTACTACGGCTCTACGAGGTCTCACCCGGCTGTGATGCTCTACTACGGCTCTACGACGCCTCACCTGGCTGTGATGCTCTACTACAGCTCTACGGGGTCTCACCTGGCTGTGACGCTGTACTACGGCTCTACGGGGTCTCACCCGGCTGTGATGCTGTACTACGGCTCTACAGGACCTCACCAGGTAGGGGAACTGTTTAAAGGGCATATGGGATCTCCCTGTATTACTTCTTAACAACTGTATGTGAATCTACAATTAGCTCAAAATGCTAAGTTTAATTTAAAATGAGGATAAAACAAATACTGTATGATTTTACTTATATGAGGGACCCACTGGAGTCGAATTCAGAGAGACAGAAAGTAGAAGGGTGGGTGCCAAGAGCGGGGGGAGGGGGGAGTGGAGAGTTATCCTTTAATGGGGACAGAGCTGCAGTTTCACAAGATGAAAGAGTTCCAAAGATTGGTGGTGGTGATGGCCGCGCAACAATGTGAATATATTTAATGCCACTGAATTTACAGTGAAAAATAGTTAAGATGGTAAATTTCATGTTATATATATTTTAGCACAACTTCGAAAAATTTTCCAAAGAATAAAACCACAACTCTTCCAAAGACGTCCCACTGTATGTGGAATAAAACTCAGATTTCTTTCCAGATTCTGGCACCTCCAGGATCCCATTTCCTTTCTGGGCCCCTTCTCTTTCCACTCTCTTTGCCCGCTGTTCACGAGGCCCTAAGCACCAGACAACAGTTTAGCAAGTACAACAGGCTTTGTATTTGCCTTTGCATGTATGTGGCCCCAGTGCTCAGAATATTCTTCCTCTAGATGTGTGCACGGCTGCATCTTTCAGACATGAGCCCGAGAGAGCAGTGCAGCACAGAGGCAAAGTGTGGGCTCAAGAATCAAAGGCTCTAACACTAACCAGCTGCTGGCCTCTCTCTGTCATTGTTCCTTTCAGCAAAGTGACGATAATAACAGTACAACCCATGGGGCTGCTGTGAGGATTCAATGAATCATTATAGAGAAAACACTTAAAACAGTGCCTGGTACTCAAAAAATATTTAATAACAATCATTATTAATACCACCTCGAGAATATCACAGAAATTATGTCGAATGAAAGAAGGCAGAAACAAAAGAGTTCATATGCCATGATTCTATTTATAAGCAATTCTAGCATAAGCAAACTAACCTACGGTAATAGAATGAGATTAGCAGGTGGGGCGGGGCAGGGACCAGGGGTAAGAACTGCCCTAGGAAACTTGCTTAGGATGGTGATTACATCCGCGTACACATTTGTTAAAATTCATCAACCTGTGTGTTTAAAATCTGTACATTGTGTTGTATGTAAATGACAACTCAATAAAGTGTCACCTTAAAATGTCACCTGCATAGAGAGGCGTCCTTGACCACTCGAGGCAGGGTGTCCACCTCCCTCCCCTCCCGCTCAGTTCTCTCCTGTCCCGCCCTCCATTCCCCTCATAGATTTCATCACCCCCAAAAGAGCCCTGGTTATTAAGCTGTTTCCACACTGGGCCGTAACTCAGTGAAGGCAGAAGCTTCGATGTCCTCAGGCCCCGTCCTGTCCCGAGCAGCTACCACAGTGCCTGGCACAAAACAAGTGCTCAGTAAGTACCTACTGAGTGCAGGAAGGAGGAAAGAGGGGGAGGGGGAGGCAGGCCTGGCCCTGAGCACCCTCCCATGAGCATCGCTGGTGTGAACACCAGAAAGGACCTCAGAGGTCTTTCATGTCACCTTCCTCATTTCTGACATGAGAAAATGGAGGCAAAGGAGAGTAAGTAAGTTTCCCAAGGTCAGAATTAATGGTGGAAGCAGGTCTGGAGCCCGTTATCTCCTAGTCTTTTTTACTTATACCAAATATGGCTCAATTCACACGTAAAGACCTACTCTATAAACATTCACAAAATGCCTACAAAACATAATATAAAAATTTTAAAAGCATATTATTTTGAAAACCCAGTTAACTATAAAAATATTATTACAACCAGATCTACTTCATTCAAGCATTAAGTGGTGACTTCCAATACAAGTGCTAATTTAAACAAATCTTTCTTGCAGCAATTGAAATGAAATGGTAGTAGGTTAATGGATGTTCAAGTATTTAAGCATGGACAATCATGAGTCAGACCGTTTCTAAGTCACCTGGGATGCTGTTTGCTGCCCATACGTCACAATTCAGATCGCTCCTGGCAAGTCACCTCACAAAGCTGACTGGAGGTTTGAAATATTTAATCTATAAACCACGCATTCCTAGGAAAACACATGCCAGGACACTTGTGCTTACACATTCCTGTCAGGTAGGCTACAGGATGCAGTTTGAGCACAAGAGCCTGCAATTAGGCAGAAGAATGGAATTGCACAGGACAAGTTTCTGCGTCCTAATCTGATAACTGCCGACATAAATTACCTCCCGGAGGTCAGAGAAATACTGCACGACATCAACGTTCACATTTCATATTCTGAGAAATATAAGGAAACAAAGAACATATATCTAAACTGAAATAACACAGAACAATTTTATTATCAAATTAGACTATATTTGTAAGACAAGGCTATAATCATCTTTGATACCCAAAGACAGCAAACTAACTGTTCGGATTCAGTAAACCAGAAAAATAAACATGCACATTTTTCATCTTCTCAGATACATAAAACCTATAATTACCAATTCATAATTCTGAGTATAACTTATTCTCAATTCTTTCAAAATACTGTTTGCTTTCCCAAGATATATTTCTCCTTCATCAGCACCGTTTTCTCCTGAGGTTTGTTGTGCCATTTTTTTCCCTTTTTTGGTGAGGATGTTTACAGATATTACATGATTCTTCTTCACATTTCTTCATTCATTCATTCAGACTTTCCAATATTGCATTTCTGCTCTGCATAACACCAGGCCAGACAAGAGTTATAAAAACAAAGACGTTTTAGAGGGTCAATACCCAGGGGAGGTGAAAATCACTTGGCGGAGACAGGACCTACATGTACAGTACGGGATTCATGACTCTCACTAGCTAGTCTCAAGGTGAGATGTTGAGAGAAAGAGCTGCCGAGCCTGGCATGTGCAGGTCATGGGTATAGACCCTCAGCTTAACTGTTAAGCTCCTGGCCTGAGACTGTGCCTTTGTCCCACCTGCCCACCTTATTAGTTCCCTATGGAGTCTGCTACCTTCACCCGCTTTGCCATGTTACCTAACAAATTCAACTGTTCCAGGCATTAGGACCTGGATGTCCTTGGGAGGCCATGGAAGTGCCGCCCTGCTCCCTGCTCCTTGGGCCTCGGGAGCAGCCCTGGTTTCCATCCTGTCCTCTCCTTCTGGTGGTCTGGTTCTGTAGTTCTCTAAATACTCCAACATATTTTCTTTTTGCTTAGCCAGAGCCATCCTCTGTAACTTGCAGCCAAGGGCATCTTAAGTGAAATGATGGAACTCTTTGGGCTTCGCTAACTGGCTTATGTAGTCCATACACAGCTTTAAAGACCTATAAATATCAATACAGCAACAACCCCCAAGTTTAACCAAGATCTCTTTGCTAACCTTGAGTCTGATATATACAACTATCTAACGACTGGACCCCCTTGGCCGCCTACTAGCACATCACACTTAACATGTCCGACACGAATTTCAGACACCACCACCAACCCCCCACACACAGACACAACACTGTTTCACCCCAAATCATCTCCCCATTTCAGAAAATGGTAACTCCATCCTATCAGTTGCTGAGGTCAAAATTCTTAAGAGTTACCCATGGCTTCTCTCCTCTCATCCAATCCAATGGGAAATCCCATTGTTTCTACTTTCAAAATATATCAGCATCTGACACTTCTCACCACCCTGATCCAAGCCACCTGAATTACTGCAGAAACCCCTCACAGGCCTCCTGGCTTCTGATTCTGTCACCCTACAGCCTGTTCTTAACATAATTTTTTTTTTTTTTTAAATAAATTTATTTATTTATTTCTGGCTGTGTTGGGTCTTTGTTGCTGCACGCGGGCTTTCTCTAGTTGCGGAGAGCGGGGGCTACTCTTCGTTGTGGTGCACGGGCTTCTCACTGCGGTGGCTTCTCTTGTTGCGGAGCATGGGATCTAGACACGTGGGTTCCAGTAGTTGTGGCTCGTGGGCTCAGTAGTTGTGGCGCAAGGGCTTAGCTGCTCCGCGGCATGTGGGATCTTCCCGGACCAGGGATCGGACCCTGTGTCCCTTGCACTGGCAGGCGGATTCTTAACCACTGTGCCCCCAGGGAAGTCCCTGTTCTCAACATAATTCTTAATAGAAGAACCCTAAGTGAGATTGCATCACTCCTCTGCTCAGATCCTCAGAGCAAACGCCCAACTCCTCACTATGGCTAAGTAATCTGGTTCTGGAATCTGGCCCCACGGCCCTGATCACCTCATCTCCAGCCCTCTCCCTGGCTCCACACCAGCCCCACTGGCCTCCCTGCTGCTGCTCAAACGCCCCGGCACGGTCCTCCCTCAGAGCTTTCACACGTGCTCTTCTCACCAATACACCCCCATGCCTCACTCCCTGGATTCATTCAGGGCTCTGCTCATAGTTTAGTACCCGAGAGGCCTTCTCTGATTTCATGTCTAAAATGGCCACCACCCCATCCTGCACCCCTACTCTGTCACCCTGCTCTGTTTTCTCCTTACTACGTATCATGAGCTGGCATATCATACACTCATCAGGTTGCCATCTGTTTCCTTCCAGTTGGATGTAGGTTCCCTGAGGACAGGATCTTTCGTTTACTGCTGTCTATTCAGAGTACGCCCTGCACAAGGACTTGGTGAATGAATGAAAAAAAGTGCCCCAATTGCAGTCAGAACTGTGTTAGTTTTTCATTCAGCCTGTCTCATGTGAATGTGAAGCAGCTCAGGTACCACCAGCAGGTACCACTACTCTTCTGGAAATGATGATGAATTTCTGCTATTTTTCCTACACAGTCTATTCTTCGTTCAACAATATGTAGCTGAAGAACAAGGAGGCCGCCCCGGACAGGGTGCCAGATTCTGCACGTGGTCACCACCCCTGCATCTCCTGTTGCCATCCGCCCTGCGCTAAGGTACCTGATGATCGCTGTATCGAGATAATGTCTGTCTCCATCTCCCACTAGACCTCTGAATTTAATAAAGTCCATGCCTTAATTGGAAGGCCACATTTGCCTTCTCTTTGTCAAAAATTTCTGAAGATAGGGACCAACAGACCTAATACAGACAGGATAAACAATGCACACGCAGGGATGCTCACTGTTGACGAGGGTGTGGGTGTGTGTGTGGGTGTGTGTGTGTGTGTGTGTGTGTGTGTGTGTGTGTGTGTGGGTCTGTGGCTCATGGCAAACGCAGGTTAACCTACAGCATTTCAAATTGAAACCTGGTGTTCTAAAAAAGGAGAAAAAAAGTTGAAAGCAGTGTAAGGAGAAAGTAAATCAAAAGCACGAAGAAGGTTCAGCAAAATAAAGTGAAAAGAAGAATTAGCCTGATGCAGAAGAGAGCATGAGATTTAGAGCCAGAAAGGCCTGGGTTTGAGTCGCAGCTCTGCCATTTGTCAGCTGTGTGCCCTTGGGTGGGTCATTTAACATCTCCAATCTTCAGTTCTGATAGCTGATTATACCTGCCTCAGAAGGCAAATGTGAGGATTACAGAAGATATGTTTAAAGTAGTACTCAATAAATAATAGCTGCTGTTAAAATTATTGATAGACTATTCAACTAATTTTTCAAGCTGAGGAACATTAAACTTACTGTTTCCCTTGAAAATGAAAAAAAAAGCCTAAAGCTCACAGTTTTAAGGTCACGAGATAATATTAAAAAATACAAGGGCGGGGTGGCAAGATGAGGCTCTCCCTCCCCATGACAAAGGTACGTCTCTCCCCTGTGTTAGGGAGCTGACCTCAGACAACCAGGCTAAAAGGAGGAGGAGAGGCTTGACCTGTTTCGACAGGTGCGAAACACTTTGAGCCAGACGTTCCATTTTGAAATGATACCTGGTGGCACAGATCTAATAATGCCCTCTGAGTTCCGTCTGCCAACCGTCTGGGCAGAGGCAATGCATACGTGCCCTTCCATCTGATGTCCACGCTGAACTTTATGAGATGTGTAAAGTAATACATCTTTGAATGATGCATAAACTTGTGGAGAAAACCATGCAAGTGCTGATTTATGGTATCTTGCACGGCAGGTACTTAATACATATGGGGGTGATGACAAGGTGGAAAATAAGAAACTAAAGGGCCTTGAGAAAGTGTAAATACCCATCATCAGCCCCATCTCATCTCTTAAGAAAAAAGCTATACAGGCATATTATTCCCTGAGACGGGAGATTCATCAGTAGCTTCATGGTTGTAAGCAGACCAGTTGTTTGCTATGACACTAAGTTAAAGCCCTACTAGCATCTTTGCCGCATTAGCTCACCAGGAATTAAACAGTCTTTAGCAAGAACGTGCAGGTTAAAAAAAAAACAAGCTTATAAAATTAAGAGTTATTTCGTTCTGTATCCTTTTATACTTCTTGAGTAAATGTTGTTTCACGAACATAGCTAGACCATAGGTTAGCAAATGAATTACTCTGTAGTTGTTTGCTACTGAGTTAAAATAATCCTTCCACCATTGACATGTCAGAAGCTCCAGTGTTTGAGAGGAAGCCTAATTCAATCTACCCACCCCTCCTTGTACCAACTCTTCCCCAGCACTCACCCCACCTCTGCCCAGCCACACTGGGCTTGATCAACACTAGGACCTTCCAGAATATTTCACAAGACTCTCTCTCAGCTGCCTTTTTTTTCAGCCTAACAGTCTTCTAAGAGAATGAGAAATTGATCCTCGTCTTTGTTTCACCCCAACTCCAGAGGCATTTGTTATAGTTGGAATGAATATAAAGGTGGATACCTAAGCCACTTTTAATAAAATAAAGAAAAAGGATAGAAGTTATCCCATTTTCCAAGGTAATTTATATTTTTACTAGAATCTTAAAATATGGATTTTTACATATTTCAATATTTTTCCTGTTCCCAATAACCAAAACAGAAACATTTGCTAAATAAGCTTAAGAATTGTGTAGGCTCACGCAGAGCTCTGACGCCCAAGTGGAAGAGCGGGGACACTGGGCTTAGAGAAGGGGCTGCATGGACGCTCAGGCGGGGAGAAGGCACATCTGAAAATTGTTCAGCAAGTTGCCTTTACATATCCTTTTTGGGGGAAAAAAAAGCGCATTTTCTTCTCACAATTTTTTTTTGTCTGAGTGCAACCATCTGATGGCATAAATATTTGACGTTTAGCCCAAGCTTATAGCATTTCACAATTCTTTCAGAAATGTCCATCCTCAAAGCCTTTATATTTGGTATATTATCTTTAAATTACATTGCAAAATGCCCACTTATAAAATATATACCAAATGTTAATCACTTAAAGCTCCAAATTCAGAAACTGTTTGGCATTAGACAAACATCTTAAATGTGAAATAGGCAAGAACACCTTGAAATAATGCTTAACTAATCACAAAGCAACTATTCTGCAATAGATGGGTGAACCACTAATTAGTCAAAAGGAAATAAAACTGTCAATGGTAGGATAAAAGGATAAAGAGAAATAAGCAGTGATTACTGTTTTATCATCAGAGAAAGTAGCATCAAAACACGGCTCAGTGAAGAGGGAAAAAACCCCACAGCTCTATAAGTAAATACGAGCACTCATTAAATTAGTACTTGGAGCTAAACACAACTCAGGATGAAAATGACATCTCAAAAAGTGCATTCAAAAAAGGAAAAAAAAAATACCATAAAGAGTATGTAAAGGTGCTTTAGTTAGGGTATGCGGCATATTAAAGAATAATATTACATGACAATTTTCTTAAACTGCTTAAAAATTTCCAAGCCAGTCTTAAAATAGCTGTTTACTAAGGATTGAGGTAGGTCTACTAGACCAGGTTAGTCTTTTCAAAGTTTAATTGGTACACTTAATATGTAAATGGTACCAACAAGTGTAATGAGATGTATTTTAAACTTTAAAGTTTGGAACAACTTACATTCTGTTGCTTGGAATAATCTTGTGCCCTTCTCTGAACCAGGTCACTTGAGGTCTGGGGCAGCTGGTGATGGGCAGTAAGTTGAGTACAGCTGCATGTCCTTGAGAGACCATTTTTCTCTGATCTGTATCCATGAAATTTCCCATATCTGCAAAGAAAAATCAGACCTTTTAAGTTTCAGAAAATTCTTTTTTGAGGGGGCGGGAGGTCAAAGATGGAAATAACTATATTTTATTGCAAAGTCACCAATGTTGCTATAATTAAGCAGTAAGACCAGAGACGCGCAGTAATGCTGATGAGTGCAGACTGGGTGGTAAAGCGGAGCATGAGACAAAGCCATGTGCCTCCAAAGTACCCACGAAGTACATGAGTCAGCAGAACTTCAGGGTCTTTGTGTCGCTGCAACAATACAATGAAATGTTTGCAACCAATTTTAATATTGAAGTAAACTGTGGAAAAGCATCCTCATGCCACACGAAGCATTTTCCCAGAAATGATAATAAAATGATTTCAGACATCCCCCGGCTCCCAGATCTCTCCAGCTGGTTCTACCCAGGCACCCGCTGCTGTCCTGCTCAGTTTCTCCTTCTCTTTGTTTCTGGGGTGAATGCTCCCTAAAAGATCTTTTGGGAGAAATATTTAACCATTGATTCATTTTTAGAGGGTTCTCCAAACCCCATACTACTGACTTAATTTGGGGCAGGTAGGTTTTGTTCCAGTCTTTGTGCTACTGGATTACAACATTTAAAAAATGAGATCACAGGAAAAAACCCAGCCTTTAGAATGTGGGTATATGTGGCCAATTTTTAAATCAGTACCATTTAAAAGTTTTTAAAAATTTCCATATTATGATTAGCTACAGATATATGTATACACACACTGATATGGCATATATACTACAATTTTGTCTGAATGCATATAAATTTGGAACAGTCCATAAAAGATCTCTATTATCAACGGATTTGTGATTCAGAAGAAATTATTGACTATGTTACAAGCAGTGTTTAATGTCTAGGAAAAGATGAAACAAATGAAACAGATTAGGAAAATATGCACGGTTATTTTAAAGTAAGGTGAAATTTGTTATCAAAGAGAAGGAGAAAAGAGATAAAATCTAGCGCTAGAGGTAAAGAATAGAAACAAGGATATTACATTAAACAATTTATTAAATATAATAAATTCTAAGCTTATTCAAATATGTTTTGGGTATTGACCTTAATTTTTTATTTATGAATTATGTTTTCAATTATTCAATTGAATAAAAGTTCTGAATTATTCCGCAGACAGGTTTAGTTGAGTGACTTCACCACCACAGTTCAGAAAAATGTAAGCCTCCCTAGTAATTAAAACTACAACTAAACATGTATAGCAACAGCACCTTACCCAGTCACTAGTAATTACCGTAGAAAAGTAGAATAACTAGAAATTATTTTATTTTATACAGTAACACTGAAAACCACAAGCCTTAACTGGGGTCAAAATGACATATGAGAAAATATTGTCATCACTGGTTGACACAGCCCAATTTAGGAGCTTTTTAGAGTTCTCTAAATCTATTATAACATATTTATATGTAATTTAAAATTTCTTAACACTTTTTGTTTTCTTTTAAATGAAGAGACATTTTGGTAGTAAATTCAAAATATAATAAAGCCTACATGCCATTTTAGATGGACCCCACCCATCACAGATTTTGGACTAGGAAAGTATTAAATGTTTTGCATCAGCCAACTTCCCTCTCCACATCCTCCTAAAGACTACACCAAAATTCAAGGCCCCTGCATTCTGAGATCCCCTCCAGTTACTTTTAAAGGTTTCATTCTCCAAAATGGCCTGCCCAGTAGAGAATTAATTAATTCACTACAGCATTAATACATGCTATCCACGTACTTTTTGTTGTGCAGCTGAAGGATTTCTAAACAAATCACTGGAAAGAACTGAGTATGAATTGATAAAATTTTAACTAATTGGGTTTAATCTTTTATTTTAAAAATATCTGAACCTGGATAAGATAAAAGCTAAGAGCAGCTAACTCATAAAACAGAAGGCATCTTGTTCATTTTTTAAATCCTCAACAGAGCCTTACCTATTGAATTGAAAACAGTGGCATTTACCTCATTAGCCCCAGAACATCGTCAGACCAGCTGCATTAGCTATTTACTTCTCTCTCAACTGATCTTAGAAATTATACTATTCCAAATAGAACCCAAGATAGAAACTCAACTCCCACCATGGTTAAAGGTGATTTTGATTAGTGTTTTGTTATTTAACATTTGCAGATCTTTTCAGTGTTCACATACATGCGACTTGAACTTCTGATCTTCTTTGCAAGAGGGCTCCCATTCTGTTTCGAACCACACAGCGGTAAAACCCAGCATCCAGCCTCTGTAAAGATGGAATAACATACCTGCCAAACACCAAAAAGCAGTGTTAATGGTTCCGTACCTAGGCAGCCAGCCTTGGCATCTCATCTAGTATATTTTGGTATCTAGTACCAAAAATATTTAATTTTTGATAAACTAATATCTATGCAAGCCTTCCCTGACCGACACACTTACTGCAACTGCAATTTATTTGTGAGATTATTTAATTGCTATTTGTCTCTCCAACTAGGCTGTAAATATCACATGAAGCTAGTTCTGGAACTGTCTTGTTCACCATTGTACCCCTCTGCCATCACGTAGTATCAATAGATATCACTCAAAACCGCCTGAATGAATAAGAACTATTAAATAGCTAAAAATCATTACACGTAAACCAGACCTTTCAATGTTTTTTTAATAATTCTGTCTCTCAGAATTTCTAAAAATGATTTCTACAACTGGCAATGGTCTTAACATAATGTGTTGTGTCATTCCGCATCAAAGTTCAAACAATGCAGGATGAGACACAGGTGTCATTCAGGCAAAGCAAGCAGTGACATCAGGGCACAACTCCCCTCTCCAGTCCCCACAGCGAGCAGACATCTCCCAACACCATTTACACACTTTCCTTAGTTCACATATGGCTTGACACTAACTTTTAAAACTTTCTTGATTGGCTGAGAGGTTATTTCATTTGTATTTTCCATTCCTGCGACTGTAAGTAACCATCCCTCAAATCAATGCCTTTCTAACAACGTCAGCAAATTTTATAGGGGGGAAAAAGTAGCTAGAAGATACGGTTTCCATAAAAGTCCTGGTTTAGGTTTATGGTTAGTTTTATAATTCAGGATATTTTTAAATCCACGAACAAGCAGGAGGTACAACCGAGGACCACTTCATGTGAGTTCTGCAGCTCCGGAGCTCAAACCTTTCATGCTACCTAGAAGAGTGCATTTAATTGGTTTCTAAGCCATGTTCACTAAAAATCAAGAATAAGGCTTGATTTTCACACATGGGAGGGTGCCTATCCTAAGAAAGAATAAGAGAGCTAAAACCCAATCAAATAGGAGCCTACTTTCCAAAAAAAGAGAAAACACAGTGATGCTATCCTTTCTAAAAACATGTTCTGGTAATAGTTATCTTCAATTTAAAAATACTTCCTCTTACAAAGTATAATCAGAGAAACCTAAAAAAAAAAAAAAAATCAGGTTAAAGGCACCAAGTATGGTATGCTTTATTTGCTCAGCTCTTACACATACCTTAAAATCACTTATATTCAACTAATTGCTCATCTTTCTATTCAAGTATGTCCAATTAGTCAACTGGAAAAAGGAACTGATAGGCATAATTTTTAAGTGAATGAAACATTTGGACAACACAGGTAATTCAGTATTAAGCAAATATTAATCAGAGTGTGTTTACCCTCTGATAACCATCTTGAGATCTTACAGCAAGATTAATAAAATATTTTATGAAAAAATACTGCTGAATCTCAGTCTTCAAAATTTTATTCTATTCTGAGGAATGGTTTATCTCAAACAAAAAATTAATTAGTGAAGACGATCAGAACAATACCAAACTGAACACAAAGAGTCAACGCCATTTATTTAAATTACAAATCAAGACTAGACGGATGAGCAGCTTTGATTATTATACACTATGATTATAATTAGGAGGGGTTTTGAGATTAGGTTAAAACAAAGTCAATAAAAGTTTTCGGAAAAGAAATAACACGTTATTGGAGTACATATTTGAAAAACTACAAGAGCAGTTTTATCATTGCAAACTAACCACATTTATATGATTGTTATTCATTTCATTTTTCCTTTTTTGCAGTATCCTGAATAGATTTTATATTCTTATAAATTTCTATAGTAATCTTGTGTACTAATGCACAAAAACAGCACTGCTTTCAAACAACTGGGAGAACCAGATACAAAACTGAATATTAGGCATATGCTGTTTTGTACTGTCTCTTTAGCCTAATGTCTCACCAGGGAAAAGATATACAAAAAAGTGGCAAAGTACTCCACCTATTACAGGAATTCCTACACAAATTATGTTTACCCAACAGATGGGAATATTCATTGCAAGCCTATTGTTTATAAACACACATTTTTAAGCAGAGAAAGTTTCCTGGCTCCTTATAAGAAAGTATGATAAAATCCTAGCACCATATGCCACTAACATATAGAAAATGACTGCTCCTATTTCAAATAAGCACAGCTGGGAATGTTTGTATTCACTGTTTCAGGGCAGAATCTACTAGACTAACAGAACCTTTTCCAGGGCTAGTTCATTATCAGGAAGAGCAAATTAAAGAAAATCAAACACAAAACCACAACAAACCCCAGGGTTTAAACATTCACTTCTGCTACGTAGGAGAATACCTCAGCTCCAAACTGCCACTCGGAATGGGCAACAAGAGCAACCCTAGAATTTCTCCAAGAAGCAGTTTTAGGTCCATTTCCATCCGTGAACAATTGCTTGACTAGCCCTGCCTGGAGAGGATATCTGACATTTTTTGTGTGCCTAGGGTCTGCACCGTGTTCTTACATTCGGAGAATTCTCCACCATGAGTCCTGGTGGAGGCGGACCCCTACATCAGCAGGGCACAGGAATGAGATACCACAGGACCACTGCACACACATGCTCTGGGCTTTCAGATCTGGGGCTGGCAATGCACAGGAGCAGGGCTAAAGGAGAACCTGTCCAACAGCAGCAGCGGTGGGGCGCAATGGAGCCCCGGATCAGGGGAGCGGTGCAAGTGTCCAGTGCCCATAGGGGCAGTGGCTCAAGCAGTGGCAACCAGGGTGCAGCAGTACCAGCAGCAGGACCCTATGGGACTGGCTCTTGGGGCAATTTGGCTCTGATGGGCTCGCCTCCCTCTGTTCCTGCCCAATGTCCAGTCAGTCCAGTGACTGTAAGAGCAACCCAATGTCCAGGTGACAGCTTCCTTTTTTGTTTCAACGAGAGAGGGTTTGTTTGGCTTGTCCTAGAACTCCCCAGAATGTAGCCAAAATAATTTTGGTTGAAAAAGCTTCTGAAGTTACTAGGTACTCACCATGGTCACAGAAAAACCTAAATAATGCCTCACTGAATCATCTCTTTTTAAAAAATCATGGCTTCCCAGCTAACCACTAAGGATCATTAAGTGGTAAATAGTCCCCCAAAAACTGAGACTAATTAATCTTTTATAAGGAGTATTCCTGCCATGAGCCACTAAAATTTTAGAAAATGTCTGACAAAATACTATCTGCTTTGGAACAGTTACTGTTGAGCAGTTCTTCCCAACAAGAGTTAAATGCTCTAAGCACACAGGTCTACACAGACCTATCACAGTTCAGAATAACGAAACCACATCTTTGATATAGAAGAGAAAACCCACACTTCTCCCTCTAAGGTCAGTGGACACAACTCAATCCATGAGAAAGAATTTTCATACCCATTAAAATTAGATATAAGGTTTTTTTTCTTTTTGGGGGGGTCTACATTCATTTTATGCCACTCCAGACAAGACTATTCCCCACAGCTTTTTTAAAAATTAAAGTATGAAAATATCTATTCTGGTATGAAAGTATCTGGTATGAAAGTATCTAGTCTGCATGAAAATAAACAACCAAGTCCTATAATAAACTTTCATATCTTGGCCCAAAGCGCATTATTATCTTTAAAGTGAAAAAAGGTTTAAGAAAAAAAAACAAAAAAAACCAAAACTGAGCCATTTATATCCTTCTTGGAACTAATTCCTTTCTATTTGTGGAAACAAGATTACAAATAATTGTATTTTCAATTTTATTTTTATAAATTTCCTATATGAACATTTAAAATACAGCAACAGTCAAAAGTGGAATGAGTCCATAGCTGACTTTCGCCACAAGCAAAGAGTGAAATGAAAAATCCAGACTGAAACTTGTTAACAAAGAGACGGACACAAAATTTTGAAGGTGTGTCCAGCTCACTAATAGGTCTTAGACGTTAAGCAAATTGAGGGTTGTTTTGAATCCTTTCAAAAGAGTTACAGTAATCAGTATGAAGTTAAAGTAAACAGCATAATAAAGATAGAAGTTAGCCGATAGGAACATTATACTCGCTAAAGTTCTTTAATCTCTATTTCATTTACTGAAAATTCTGCATTAAGTTGAAAGAGGCAATGAACAGGTCCCTGCTGGGGATGGGCTAAGGAAGCATCTACGGAATCTGTCTGGGAATATAAATCTGGGGACCGTAAGCCCTCCAGGGACCAAGTGGATGCTGAGTATCCACATACCAGGAATAACTGCATTTAAATTTTATATTCACTTATAAACGCCAATTCAAAATTTCTAGAGTTAACATTGAAAAGTTCCTAAGAATCTTCTTCTGGGATTGTGGTTTATGTGATTTTCTCTAACAGTAACAATGTTTTGGGATCATTCATTCTTCATCCATTCCTACCTTCTATTATCAAACCAGGGACAGTCAAGGAGAAATTCACATTTTGGTAAACATGGACACATGACCGGAACTAGTCTGTCAGATCTGTCATTAGGAGACAATGCTCTCTCAAGTCAGTAAGAATGGAGTTTCAGAAAATCTTTGTGAAAGACAGAGATTGTTTTAGAGCTAAAAGTCCTTTATTCACCTCTGTTTACTTAATTCTTTATATTGCCAGGTTCTCTAGAGATATTTAAAAAAAAAAATCTAGAACCGTTATATGAAGGGCTAAAATATGAGGGGAAATGTTAGTTTCTACACAGTCAAAATGATCCACACCAAAACACAATGGAAAGAAGACCTAAGCTATTAAGTGTTGCAATATTAGCACAAGTGAATTAGAAACGTAAATGAGAAAGCTTTCACTTGTCTCATGGAAGCACTTGTCGACAATCATGTTACAGAGTTGTTTGGTCACTCTGGCTAAAGTAAAGTTCTCCACTTAGAACCCACAATGATCCTGAGATGAATGAGCCAAATGGAATCACTTCTTCAAATCCAAGTCATCTCCAGTAAGAACTTTTAAAAGTTCAATGCTACTCCGCTTCAGAAATTCTCCGGAAACAATCATATCTGCTATGACCACATGGAGTTGAAAAGACGGTCAATTAAAATCAGAAACAGGGGCTTCCCTGGTGGCGCAGTGGTTGAGAGTCTGCCTGCCAATGCAGGGCACACGGATTCGGGCCCTGGTCTGGGAAGATCCCACGTGCCGCGGAGCAACTGGGCCCGTGCGCCACAATTACTGAGCCTGTGCGTCTGGAGCCTGTGCTCCGCAACAAGAGAGGCCGCGATAGTGAGAGGCCCGCGCACCACGATGAAGAGTGGCCCCCGCTTGCCACAACTAGAGAAAGCCCTCGCACAGAAACGAAGACCCAACACAGCCATACATACATAAAAAAAGAATGTAAGCAGACAAGAATAGCATTAAAAAAAAAACAAACAAAACTGAGTAAAGAAGTCAGTCCCTAAAGACTACAGATTGTATAACTGTATTTATATGAAAATCTGGAATATGCAAAACTATAGAGACAAAAAAAAAAAAATCAGAAACAAACGATACGCAACTTTGTGGGAGAGATATAAGCATTGGGACACACCATATTAATATTAGAGATCAAAATCGAACAAGACAGCGCAGACTCATACCACTTTAATTAAGCCTTGGAAATCAATGTCAGATACTTCGACTAGGAATGAGATGAGAATAGTCCACCCACTTTCACCTGCCAAAGTTTATCTTCCCCTTCCTTACAAACAAATAGACAAAAGGACTGGATGCCTTAGGAATGAAAAATTCATTTGTTAATTCCAGGGCTCCTAAATATAACCATGTGATATAGAAGAAAGGCCAAAATTAGGTTGAAAGCTTTACACTAAGTGCCCAACCATTCACATCTTGGGCACTAGGAAATAAGAAAGTTACCCCAAGCCTTAAGCAGCTTGGAACTATAAGGGGTTCTACTGGGTTGGTTTGGCCAAAAGGTTCATTTGGTCACTATACCATGTGGGAGACAGCTGACATACTCAAAATATCCAAATGAAGCGTTGAAAATCATTTGCACCGGTTTGGTTATGTTAATCGCTTTGACGTTTGGGTTCCACATAAGTTAAGCAAAAAAAAACCTTCTTGACTGTATTTCCACGTGTGATTCTCTACTTAAAGGTAATGAAAACATTCCATTTTAAAAACAAATTGTGACGAGCGATGAAAAGTGGGTACCGTACAATACTGTGGAACAGAAGAGATCGTGGGGCAAGCAAAATGAACCACCACCAACCACACCAAAGGCCGGTCTTCATCCGAAGAAGGTGATGTTGTATGTATGGTGGCACTGGAAGGGAGTCCTCTATTACGAGCTCATTCCGGGAAACCTAACGATTAATGCCAACAAGGACTGATCCCAATTAGACCAACTGAAAGTGGTGCTTGACGAAAAGCGTCCAGAATCAGTCAACAGAAAACGCACAATCTTCCGTCAGGGTAATGCAAGACTGCTTGTTTCTCTGATGACCAGGCAAAAACTGTCACAGCTTGGCTGGGAAGTTCTCATTCATCTGCCGTATTCAGCAGACATTGCACCTTTGGATTTCCATTTATTTAGGTCTTTACAAAATTCTCTTAATGGAAAAACTTTCAATTCCCTGGAAGACTATAAAAGGTACCTGGAACAGTTCTTTGCTCAAAAAGATAGAAAGTTTTGGGAAGACGGAATTATGAAGCTGCCTGAAAAACGGGAGAAGGTAGTGGAACAAATGCGTGAATACGTTGTTCAATAAAGTTCTTGGTGAAAATGAAAAATGTGTCTTTTATTTTTACTTAAAAACTGAAGGCACTTTTTGGCCAACCCAATACTTATTTTAGTCAAAATGGGCAAGACGAGTTCATTTGAACCAAAATACAATCTGTTGTTGTTGTGAGCTGGGCAGCTCCCAGAAGACAGGACCAATGAAAAGTGAACCAGGAGAAAAGAATGACTGTAAACAAGGTTAGGAAAACTGAAGTTCAACAACCTGGGGAACTCAGCCCTTTGTGGGGAGATGTAGGTGGGAGTCGCACTCAGTTTGGCTGGTTGATGAAGAAACCAACTGGTTATGTTTCACTTAAGAAAAGGGTTCTCAATTAAATGGACCTTGCCTGATGAGTAGGGGCCTCAGCAGATTCAAAACAAAACAAAATATAAAAACAGGTACAGGAGTCTAATTCATGGCTTAGTGATGAAGTTCTGTCTCAGGGTCTCAAGCCTAAAGGATACGGCCAAGGGATCAATCTGGGAAAGTCTGACATGGCAGTAATACTGAGTTTTCATACGAACATGTCCATTTATTTATTTAGGTCTTCTTTTATTTCCTTAGGCAACGCTTTATAGTTTTTAGTGTAAAAATGTTGCAAATTCCATGTCAGGTTTATCTCTAAGATTTTTGAAGATATTTAAAAAATATATTTATAAGATAGTTTTAATAAAAATTATAAATTTTAATAAATTGCAGATTATTCTTTCCTAGTATACAGAAATATAACGGATTTTTGTATGCTCATCTTGCATCCTGTAACACTGCTAAACACATAAATTTTAGCAGCTTTTTAAAGATAATATCACATTTTCTGCAACCATGTAACCCTCAATAAAATACATTTTTACATCTTCTCTTACAATCTAGATGCTTTTTATTTCTTTTTCTTATTGCACTGGCTGGTAACTCCATTATTGGGATCTGTTGAGCTTCTTGCATTGATGAATTTGTAGTTTTCATCAAATGTAAAACTTTTTCAGTATTATTTGTTCAAATAATTTTCCACCCCTGCCTCCTTTGGGATTCCAGTTATACATATATTAGGCCATTTGATGTTGTCCTGTAATTCACTAATGGTCTTTTCATTGTGTTTGATTTCTTTTTTTTCCTATCCACCTTTCATTTTGAAGAGTTATATTGCTATATTTTAAAGTTTACTAATATTTTCTTCTGCAATGTCTAATCTGCTAGTCCCATCCAATGTGTTTTTCATCTCAGACATTACAGGTTTCATCTGATCACATGGAATACAGTTACGATGTTTCAACGCACTTCTCTGCTAATTCTAACATCTGTGTCAGCTTTGGTTTGGTTTCAATTGATTGATTTTTCTCATTTTGGGTCACGCTTTCCTTCTTCTTTACATGCCTGATAATCTCTGATTGGATTCTAGACATTGTAAATTTTGGTGCTGGATATTTTTGTACTCCTATAAATATTTCTGAGCTTTCTTCTCCAGTGCTGCAAAGATACCTGGAAATGGTTTGATCCTTTCTGGTCTTGCTTTTAAGATTTCTTAGGCAGGACCAGAGCTGTGTTTGGTCCGGGGTTAGTAACCCCCACTACAGACCCAGGACACTTCTGTGTACCCTATCCAATAACCCCATGGATTACAAGGTTTTTCAGTCTGGCTGCTGAGAAGAGGCACTGAACCCCACGCTGTGTGAACCTGGGGAACTACTGCCTCCACTTTTTGGGTCCCTGGGCAGTCTCCTTACATGAATGTGCTGGTGAATAATCTGCTAAATACTAGACAAAGAACCTCTGAGGATCTCCAGAGTTCACCCTCTACACAGCTCTCTCCTCTCCATTACTCTGCCTTGATCTCTCTGAACTCTCAGCTCCCTTCACCGCAGGGATCCCTCCAGGTTTCACCTGTGTTCTCCCTCTCTGTGCCACAGCCTGGAAATTCTCTCAGGGCAGTGAGCCGAGCAATCACAGGGCTCACCTTGTTGGTTTTCCATCTCTCAGCCATCACACCTTCGGTTGCCTGATGTCCAGTATCTTGAAAACAATTATTCCATATACTTTGTCCAGTGTTATGGTTGTTTAGATTACCTATCTAGAATTCTCCTTCAACTCTCTCAGTGAGGTTTTCTATTTTTCTGCATGTTCTACTCATTTCTTATAAAGATTATTCCCAGGTATTTAATAAATTTTACTGATATTGTAGAATTTTCGTTCTTTTATAGGACATAAGAAAAAGTAAATTTTCCCTTAACCATTCCTATTTTTTTACTGAAATAAAAAGATAAATATCCATCAAATTTCTACTGTTTATACTGTAACAGAAATTGAACCAGAGGCAGATCATGTAAGGAGACTATTTAGAGTATCCAATTATTCCTCCTGCTGGAACGAGTATTGTGCCTAGCACTAGAAATTTTGGGCATATATATTTTTTGAATATAATTACAAAATATTTTTTATCCCATAGTAGAAAAAATAATTTACAGTAAATATTTTCTGGGGAAAAAAAATGGATACAAATCTGCCTATGACACTTAAGCAACTTTGCTTAATTACTGAACTACTCTCATTTTCCCAGTGTAGCCATCTGTGCCTAAACATGGATATAAGCATCACTATGAACAATACAACATGTGAAACTTACTAAAATTCATTGTTCAGTTTATAACACAAGCAACAAAGAAAATGTTATTTTTAGTCAAAGATGGAAAAGCTGAATTTATATTAAATATTTGCTTTTTTTAGGGTTAGCACTTTCATAACTGATACCAAAGGGTGGAGTTAGGAAACAGCTACCGTTTTTATAGAGTATGTTTTCCAATTTGAGACTTACAGCAGCCTCGTGAAGGTTAACATATGACAGCTGAAGGTGCTTATTGGAAGGAAGCAGATGAAAGAGTAATTTGAAAAAATAGCGTAAGATTTTTAGACAGGTTTTACATCTTGAAAAAAATGATGACAAAATACAATGGATCCTTGATAACCCATCTCAGTGTCTGAAGCCCTCAGTGAACAGAATATAATTTATCACGTCTAACCTAAACCTAAATTTTGCTTCAGAATAACCCATATCTTCCTAACGAGTTTCTGGTGAAATGGTAGTGAAGCATCTACCCTGTTTTAATGGTGCATATATAACGAACCACCTTCTCAATCCTGCTTCAATCAAGCAACAATGCTTTGTCTTCTTGAGGACTATCCAGGGTGTGTCAGGTTAACAGGTAAATTAGCTGGTGCGAAGAGCAATGCAAAAAAGAGCTCAATCTCCTCGCATATTTTTAAGTTGACACCAAAATTTTTCTGTCATATAGAAGTTTAAATAGTTGCATATACAATAATGGCATAGTATATGTTTTGGCATTTTAAAATAAAACTGTCACACACTGTTTTAAATGTATCCAATGGAAGTTAATATAATGATTTTGATATCCACACTTTCTATTGCTTAAAAATGAACTGACAGAGCTTTCATACTGTTTCTTTTTACTCTTTGAACTTGAGTATTAAATCCATTTATCCCACAGAATTTTATTCTAATGTAACATTTTTCTATGCCTGAAAGATACTTATTATTTATTACCCAACATACTTCTCTGAAATAAAAATATACAAATAAATGGTAATTTAAAAAGAATTTCCTTTTGTCAAAATAGTCTAAGCACTTAAAAAAAATTTCATCTGGACTACTTGTGCATTGTAATTATTATTACCACACAGCTAATGAAAACAACATCAATGTATTACGAATTTTGAAAAATAATTATTAAACATTAAAAACTTAGAAAGGAGATATGTCTCTTGAAAGTGGCTGTTTATTTAATTACTTCACATTTTATTGAATGGAAAGTTATTTACTATAAGAATGAACAGAATTGGATAGAAATTTACTACAAAAAGAAAAGAAGGTATTGACCACATATTTGCATACAGTTAATTTAAATCTAATGAGTACACGAAGACATAGACAAGTAGAGAAGAGGCTGATGCGTACCAGCAAGCAAAACACACTGAAGTAATAAAAATGAATATGGATTTAGAATATCAAATGATATCTTTTTGCAAAAGTTAACGAAAGTGTCTTCCGAATGAATGAGAAAATATAAAGCACAAACGTTCCTATAGTGCATGGTCCTTCTACATCAGGAGGGCACATTGATCTGATGAAAGTAAACAGAACTTTTCAGCCCCTCCTCGTTGAGATCTATCACTGAAGCCTCCCCGAGCTCTTTTCACTTCTGGATAGGTGAAACGAAGACAAGTGTGTTTCAGAGAAGAGTATTTCTCAAAGGGCTTTTTATTTCTAACAAATCTTGAAAATTCTAATTCTATTATGTGTAAGTGTGTACACCACAGAGTGCTACACTAAGCTTGCAGCCTGGATAAAACAAGGTGCCTTGCCTGCGGTAATTCCTGCAGATGTTTCTCTGCTTTGTTCTCATAAACGTTCCTTGAGGCACAATATATACTTCGATGATGGATGGAGAATGGAAAAGGGAAGGTTGTTCACAAAAAAATGGTACAGCTCTTGCTGACCACCTATACATCTGAATTAAGAAAACCCCAAGACTGGTCAAAAGATCCCATTTCTAGTGTCATACTCTGTCCTTAAAAGTAGTACGTACAGAGTGAAGGCAAGGAGCTCTTCTATGGGATGTTTAAAAGAGGCTTCTTCGAGCCCAATATTTTAAACTGGGCTTGTCTTGCACCCTGAAGGTGTGGTTTCACAGAAGACTCACTGGGAAAGGTGTGTCCTTCTTTTGTGAAGTGGAAGAAATAACGCAAAGCAGGTATGAAAAGGGAACTGGCAGGTGCCAACACAGAGGCACGTTCTCAGGTAGCTCAATTTCAGAAAACATGCATGTAGAAACTGAAGATCTAGAAAACTATTCCTTTGCCACTCTCCATGGCATATACCCCAGTTTTAAGACCACTGTTATAGATCACCCACATCACTACTTCTTTTTATGAGGAAAAAAAATATGGATTCTTTTGAAACCTCACTTCCTTTCTCCTGGGGCATATGAAATATGGTATCATTTAATTTTTATGAGAACCCTCTAAGGTGGGTTTTATTATACCCATTTTACAGATGGGAGAAGTAAGATCAAGCTGGTTAGATAACTTGTCCAAAGTCAAACAGGTAATAAGTTGAATAGAAGTATCTGAACTCAAGTCATCTGCCATCAAAGCCCACTGCTCGTAATGGTTCTCATTTCTAAGCTCACTTTTTTTTTTTTTGCTTTCTAATACCCCTTCTAACAAACCAATCCCCATGTCATATTATGATAAAATAGAATTTAATAGAACTTATTAACTGATTGCTGGTGGGCCAGAAAATATGCTGTTTTACATACATTAGAGCCTTTTAATGCTCACACCACCACAAATGAGGTTTGATCACTCCCATTTTGCAGATACTGAAAGTGGGGCTAACTGGCTGCTTGCCCGAGGTCATGCCGCTAACACTAATTGGTGGTGAGCTGAGATTCAAACCTAGGTCTGTTTGATTTCAACATGCTCTTAACTATTAGGGTAAATTGTTCTCACAGCAGCAGATCCTCTGACAGTACAGGCCTAATGATGAAAGAGGAGGACACAAACTCCTCTGACTAAACAGGGCAGGTGGATAATGGGACTGGGCAAAGCAAGTGGGGCACAAGGCAGGGACCAGAGAGTGCTGAGAACTGGGTGTCCAGGCCTGTACCCCAGGGCAGCACTGCCAGGGCCAGCTTCTGTGTGGGGCTGCAAACCCAGGAAGCCATGCCTGCTGACTCTTCAAGAGGGACCGAAGAGCAGATTTTTATGTGAAATCTTAAAAACGTTATATGCTGGCAATCAATTAAGAAATATCTACTGTGCATATATCCACACATATTTTTAAACTGATTTTTAAAATACCTGCACCATGTTCCAGGCAGGCTGAATGTGGTTCATGGACCACCATATTATAACTTCTGAGGTAAAGTGTGCATGGTGGGCTGTGCCCCATGTTGAGAAGATCATTACTCTATATAAAATACCTCTAGAGACTTCCCTGGTGGTCCAGTGGTTAAGACTCTGCCCTTCCACTGCAGGGGGCACGGGTTCGATCCCTGGTTGGGGAACTAAGATCCCACGTGCCACGCAGCCAAAAATAAATCAAGAGTGAAGATTACGTTTAAATAAATAAATGAATAAATAAATAAAAATAAAACCTCTCTAGACAGCCAATTCTCTTTCTTATTTCATTTAAATAAGAGCATGGTATTGCTGGTTTCTGCTGATTTGGGGGCCTCTGGGACTGGTTTAGCCAGCTGCTAATTCTCCGTCCCACTCAGAACTGGAGCATCCAGCATAATCCTCCCATAGAACAGGAGGTAAAGAGATACAAAACCAGAAAAGCATCAAGCACTGCAAGGAGGTGATGAGGCTGGGAAGCTGATCCTGATGCCTCCTGGGCGAAGCTGTACCTCAGACGTGACCCGACCTCCCGTTTCCCCCATCTCAGTCCTCTGTACTCAGCCCCCAGTACCTAGCACATGGCAGGTGTTCAATAAATACTCATTTTTGCTGCTCAGTGTAGATGCTGTACTCATGTCCATCCTCCCATAGTTCCACTTTTTCCCATCCCAACTCTGAAAGTTAGCCAGGAAGGTGTTTGTTGACTAATCAGAGCTCCAGAAGCTATGACCTAAAGGTATCTGTTTAAGCATTTACGCTCCTCAGACAGGAACAATACTGGTGGGTGGGGAGGCTGCCACAAGAAATCAAATGTATCAGGCTAAAGCTGTTACTTGCATTCCTCTGTAACTGTAGCTTCTCTGGTCTGGTGATTTCACTAACGGGCTTCCTTTTACAAATATAACGACAAGACTTCCTAAGTGTGAATACAACCTGTATCAGAATAGTGAATCACATACTGATTATATGTTCAAACCTATGCCTTTAATCCTTAACGCATGACAAATTAAATCCAATATTTCCCCCCGCTTGCGCTATTATGGCCAAGAGGCAAATATTCTAAACACATCAAGCTGAAACAGAATCTTATTTTCGAGCAATCAATTACTTATATTCGCTGGTGTAGGTGGTGAGCTCACTGTCATCGTGCATCCACTTGAATTCCAAGGGCCAGCTCCCTTCAGCGAGGCAAGTGAGAACGAGGCGGTTCCCCTCCAGGTGCAGCTGTGGAAGGCCCGGCTCTGTTTTAAAATATGGCACAACGTCATCTGAAATATGAAAGAAAAAAGAGAGAGAAAGGAAAAAAACTGAATGAAGTGCACATGAAAATGTCATTCATCCAATTAATCAATCACTTATTTAAACAGACCTAATTTTAAAAAGCAGAAATGATGGCTATTTGGCCCAATTAAGTAGCAAATTATCCTTGACCCCCTAGAAACCTGCAATACCCTAGACAATATTTCAAAAGGCTGAATGCTCTATGAGAGCACCATGTGAAAGCACCTGACAAGTTCATCCAAGTTATTTCCATTTGTGATTAATACTTACTTATCGCATACTGGGCAATCTCTGCTGATGCAAGCCTTGGTTTTAACTAGGCATTATATTCTTAAAGTCACAATCAAGGGTATATACCTTGGCTCTAAAAGAAAAATATAACCTTCACTTAGTTATAAAAAAAAAAAAGGTAACTAGGATAAGCAAGATTAACATATATACATAAATGACATGAATCACAATCCAGCTTTCATCTCACACACACACTGTCTCTTTCGGTGACATCCAGGGGGCTATCACACTGGAAACCCATGTGTATTCATACAGTGGAACAGCTTGCAGAAACGCGAACGAACCAACTATTGCTACACACAACACCACGGATGGATCTCACAGACAGATGTATGTGTAGTGAGAGAAGCCAGACAGGAAAAAATTACAGCATACGCTTCCATGCAAAAGTTCAGAAAAGTTCAAAACCAGGCGAAACTAGTCTGTGGTGTTAGAGGTCAGTCAGGGTGAGCGTTGTTACCTCTGGGGGATGGGGATGGTGGCAGGTGTGTAACAGGGCAGCTCGTGGAGAGCACATCAAGAACCATTTCTCAATATGGTTACACGGGGCCATTCACTTTGTGAAAATTCAAAGAAAATCATTCTGTATCTGACTTGTGCAATTTTTGTATGATGTTTCCTTAATTTTTAAAAAGTATATGAACATAGGAGACTTACTTCCACTTCTAGCTCTATCATTTTTCTAATAAAATCCCCAGGGCACACCCGCATAAACCGGTCTGTCTATCCTTCAGGCCTCTTACCCTCTGGACTCAGGAATAAACATTCCAGCACACTCTGCTTTTCACTCTTAAGCCAGGCTAAGCCCTTTCTCCCTGGTGGGGTGGGGGGCCTTGCCTGTACTCCTCCCCCACCCTGGGCGCTCCTCCCCAGCTCCCTGCAAGCTGATGCATTCCCATCCTTCAGGTTCACCAAGCTCCTCCCACCAACACGCCCTAACAAACCATGACTTATACCCAGTGGATTCCCATGCACTATCTCAATCACTTCTGAATTTCTAAACCAAAGCCAGGAACAAAGTAAATACTGAACAAATATTCGTTCAATGAATAAATATAATAATAACAAAATTAACAGTAATAGCTAGTGTTCACTGAGTATCTACTATGCCGGAAACTGTTCCAAGTGCTTTGTATTGTATTACTTGATTTAATTTTCACGAAAGCCCTACAAAACAGATGCCATTATTATACCCATTTTACAAATGGGTAAAGAGAGGCATAGGGAAACTAACTTGTTCAAGGCCACCCAGACAGTATGTAGTACAATCATGATTTAAACCCCAGATAATCTGTTCCAGAATCCAGATATCCTATATATTATGACTCTAAATGTCACAGGTTTCTCAATAGAGAAATTTTCTTCTCAAGAATCCCTATCTTAATGGGACTTCCCTGGTGGTCCAGTGGTTAAGACTTCACGCTCCCAACGCAGGGGCCCGGGTTCGATCCCTAGTCAGGGAACTAGATCCCGCATGCGGCAACGAAGATCTCACATGCGGCAACAAAGATCCCGTGTGTCGCAACTAAGACCCCGTGTGTCGCACCTAAGACCCAGCACTGAATGAATGAAAGAATCCTTATCTTAACTTCAAATTTTTGATAAATTTGTAGAATTACTAAACTGGACTTTTAAATTATGTATTTTTCAAATTAATCATCAAATAGTGTATTAACAGCGCCAAAATTGAGACTATGTTTTTACATTAAATTGTACATATAGCTGGTTTCTTCTGTACTGAATATATAGAATTTAAATATAGAGTTTATTTTGCCATTGTGCTGATCACTGTATTCCATTATTGGTATATTGGTAATACAATGTTACCAGTCTCTTACTAGTATTTATCCAAATAAATAAATGTTAAATTGTATATATGAGTGTAGTAAGAGCCTATAATAAGGAGATTTAACCACCTCAATGAGATGCCGGGCAGGAGCTGAGAGCTAAAAGATCAGTAGTTGTCAATACTCCAACAATACCATGTGCAAAGGCCCTGTGGTGGCAGCAAACATGGCGAATAACCTTGGAAAGCACAAAAGACTGAAACACAAGCAGTTCTGTAGGTTCAGAGAGAATGACTGGAAGCAGGGCCTCGCAGGCAAGGCAAACACAAGTCTTCTTTCCACATCATCCCTGTGTGATTTTCAATGGTGCCCACTTCACATTCAAAAGCGTTCTTCTCGTGTGAATGATAAATTATATGACCACCTTATTTCTAGGCCTTGGTCAAAAGTACTGTCAGTATAATTATGATGATGATTAGCTATTATTATAAAAGGACGGCAGAAAAGCTTTGAAGGGGCTATGTAGTTAAACGCTCATTTTGGCTGCAACATGGAGAAGGAATTAAGAGGGGCCAGAGTAGTGGGAATAGACCAGTTAGGAGGTCACTGCAGTAACCCAAGAAAATGCTCTGAAAGGTGACAGTGGGTTGGGTCAAGGTAAGAGTAGTGACCGTGGTGGTGGAGACAGAGAGAAAAGGATGGCTCTAAAACAAGATCTAGGGGGCAAAAAAGACTTAATGATGGACCGAATACGGGGGTAAAGGACTGAGAGGTTCAAGAAGGATTCTTAGATCTCTGACATGCACAACTTTCTGTTCGAGAAACACACCTTGATTCTGTCATCAGCATGGGGAATACAGCAAGAGTAAGACATAGTTCCTGTCCCTTTAGAGGTTAGAGTCTAAGTCTGGCACAGGAATAGAAACGGTAAAGTGTCAGGTGCTGTGACCCCAACCCTAACGCAAAGGCAGGAAGTAGTCACCCCCTGTCCTACCCCAAAAGCTCCAAATGCTTCTGCCACACATCACCTACTCTAAGTTACAATTCAAGTGAATTCTTCGGTTTTGATTGTCAACTGTGTGTCCAATTTCCCTTTTTGCTATGTGCTAAAATCACGCACTCTCATGACCCAAGCAGTCTAATAAAGCTGAACTGTGGTGGATACGGCTTTGACACCTTGGGACTGACTGCGCTACTGGCTTTATTAATGCCCTGCCATTTGCACTGTATTCAACAACAGAAAAAGAAATGCCTTCATATGGCTCCAGTGTCCTACAAGAGTGAGTCACTAAAAAAATAGATCTTCTTGAAAGAAAAAGGCTTCAAGACAGATGCTTAAGAATTTGGATTTGGTTTTACAGTTGACAGAGCATCACCGATTTAATACATGATGGTTCTGAATGTAAATAATACCATAATAATTCAATTTTTCCTAGACTTCATAGTTTACTAAACATGCCTACACCGTGTACAAATTATGCTGGGTATTGTGATCTAGTAGGAAAAACTATTTTCAAAAAGAGTAGTTTCATAGGGCTGGCAAGCCAATACCTTGCTATAGTGTAGAGTCATGGTTGGCACTGACTCTGATGTTAGTTATAGGAAGGAGGGAGGTAACTATGTCAATGTTCTGGAATGCTAAGGGTCTAAGTTAGAATTACTGCCACAAGTATTTTAACATAGATTAGCCAGTGTGCAGAATAACATAGTTAGCTCTCTGAGCCCAGAACTATTTACCACTGAAATATACAGAGTAGATCATGAAATTAAGAGGGCTTAAAGGTAGCAAAACATAAAAGCTCTGGGGAGAGAAAGAGAAACAGAAGGAATAGTATTCAGGTCTGCACAGACCCCTACAAAAGCATGTGATCTTTATATATCTTAAATGGAACAGAAAAGAGTTTGAAAAGATCCATAAAGACAAAAATGATTGAGGTAACTCTGAGATAAGATTATGAGACTCTGACTTGGGGACATGTCAGTGGTCCACCTGATGCTCTTTGAGGTGTATGTGTGTGTGGTTTTCCCAAATAATAACTAATAGGAAAAATGAGCAGAGATTAAGTATGCTTCTGTATTCTTATAATGAACATTCATAGAACCCTGAATGAACTACTAAGAAAAACTGTGAAATTTCCATTTTCACATACAATTAAATAGAACATAAATCATTTATGAAAGAATGAGTCTCGTCTGTCTGGATAATACAGATTTAAGGTCCATCCAAAGGAGAGGAATGGACTTCATGTTTTCTCAAGACAACATCATAATTTTATGATGTATAAGTCACTTCCCTAAATGGATTTTTAAGGTTTTCAGATACAGTGTAAATGGACTTAACTTTACCTGTCCAATATGAAGACAGTCTTCTGCTCATCCAGAAAGGAACCATGACCCATTTGCCACAGGAAAAGTCATTTCCACGGGGAAGCCAGAGGACAAGATGTTCTGAAGCAGGACCACGCCCTGGGGTTCCAGGCTTTCCTACCACGAGGAAGAGTGGCCTTGCCATGCATTTCAATTATCTGCTCCCAGTGGAATACGGAAGATTTATTACCAGATACTCCTTCATGGCAGAATGGATAGGAATCAACTAGTCGGTGCCAGGAAAGTCAAACTTCAAGCGATTCTGGCGAGGCTGCCAATGAGAGAACTTCAGCCATGACAGTCGATAACTGCAATCTCTTCCGTAACTTCCCCTCCATTTTAAAGTGATAACGAGTAAAGAAATAATAATAATCACTTCCACTTAGTAGAAGAATCAACCTACCACAAACAAGGGGGGGTCTAAAGCAGAGGAGCCCCACATGTTCTGGTGACAGTAAGATTTATTAAGCAATCATCATCGGCGCCATCAGTCAGGTGACGGTCCAGCGGGCAGGATTAGGAGTCACAGCACGTGGGGCGCAGTCAGCTGGAGCAGGGCCCTGTGTTACTGAACTCTGCTTTCTTGACAACTGAATCTCCCAGGGCAACTAATCTTTTGGTTTGAACCACTAATCTTCCCTTCAAAACTTCTTTTATATCAAATTCAAACATTTTCATGCCCCAAGCTTATGAATTTACCACTAGCAGAAAGTTTAATTTTTCAAACCCCAGTGAAAAACAAAAGCACAGGGCATAATGCATCATTTGTGAACAGCTATTCTGAAAAATATGGGTAGAAGATTCTTTTCTGGTAAATACAGTCATTCAAATTTCAGCTGCCGGCAGGTCATAATGTACACCCATCGAAGCCAGGAATTTAATCTCACAGTATGCTGTGCTTTTTTCATAATAGTAGTGTTAATCTTTTTAAAACAACTGTTGTGCATTGTAAATGTATTTCTGAGGTTAAATTTAAATGTATGATTAGATATGTTCTCTTACAGTTAAATATGCAAATATGGAAAGGTCTCACTACAGTGCAGAAAGATGATCCTAGAAGATAACAGTCTCAGGACAAAGTCCTCTACGTGCTTTAGGACAAGCCGTTTCAACCTGCACTTCCTGTGACCACCTAATGTAAACCCTTCGGTGGTTAAGCTGAAATGAAGAAGGAAAGGAGGAGACAGAGGAGGAAGAGGAAGAGACGGTGGCTCTATCACCCCAGCTAATTCTCAAGCTTCATTCTTCTAGCTTATCAGAAATATTTGTAAATATTTTCCAGTGATAGACTGTCAAATATAGTAGGATGTACCATCACATTCTGGGGCTAAAAAAGTTAGCCAACTTCTCTGTATGCCACTTTATATAATTCTACTACTGCCCTGTAAAATGAATGAGAATCAGACACTTCAGGGCTAAAGGCAGCTACAACTGAACAAATACATACAGACCCGATTTCAAGCATCATAACCTACTACGGTGACCACGAGGCCCAGGGACCGGGTGCTCTGCAGTTCCCGCTCTCTCTTAAGCACTTCCGACGGGGCAGGACAGGAGGCCGGGGTGTACGCCCGGTTTCCACTCTGCGCTGCAGCACCTCTGAGCAACAAGCAGCCAGACCCTCACCCCTTCCCAGCTGGCGGAGCTTCGCACCGAAGAGGAGGCACAAGACTGAGGCCCACGATGGCTCCTGCCCCACGTCACCAAGGTTCACCATCTTCCCTCAAGCACCTGCTGAGCGTCTCCTGGCTGCTCTGCGGATACAGCTCGTCCCTGCCCTGAGGAGTCACAGCCCAGGGAGCAAGAGGCTAGTCAACGAGCCGAGGGCAATACAGGAGGTGAGAGCACAGAGGCAGGAAGCCATTGCCTGAGAGGGCCCTTGATGAGGTTCAGGACCGAAGACCTCCCCAGCTGAGGGTCCGCATATCAGCCAGGACAGAAGCGGAAGGGGCGCCAGTGCCCAGAGCAACCTGACAGCCTCGGGCTTCACAGGGGCTGAGGCCCCAAGGCCGTAGGGAACCATGAGGGCTCAGGTACCTCTGCGTGCTGCTGCAGCTACACAGTGGCTTCCCAAGGTTTCTGAAGGCTTGTTAAGGAACTGTCTCATCCCTTATGACAAATGAGAATTGTTTTAGATAAATGCACTCCTCCATCCCAACTAAGAAGGGAACTTTTATGAGTCATTTGTTTGTTTGTGCCTGGGCCCGGCTGTGAAAGGCGAGCAGGGCTGCAGGCCGTCCTCGCACGCCTGGAGAGGCCTCTGCGGATGAGGAACGGCCTGGTGGAGTGGCAGCGGCGACTAAGCTTGCTTAGGGACAGAGTTTGGGAAGCCAGGGGACAGGACACCTGAGTACCCTGTAAGAGGAAGGAGAAGACTAACTGTTCATCCCTCTTCCAAGTGTCTGTCCCACTGTCCTCTGGGGGCACCATAATCAGAGGGAGAAAGAAGATCAAACCATGCACCGCATATTCCTAGATCTCATGGTAAAGTCATCATTTTCTATTCAAAAGTTCATCTAGAAAGTGTGGGAAAGTAGCTGGTCTGCAGTGTTCTCTTGGTATTTGGATCTGTGTGTGTGAAAAGAGGAAAGCAAGAGGGGTCCCTAAGATTTCCACTAACAGTACTGTGAACAGCTTGCCAATGCATTTAGTCAGGGGGAAGTCAAACTGATTCTCTCTGTTTTCTCTAAAATCAATGTGAATTAACAGCATATTTAAGGGAACTCATGGGGTGAAACTACCCTCCCAATATTTTCCCCTAAGAAACCATTCAAGCTTTCAGTGAGATTAATCTACAGTGAAGCTGATGGTAGAAACATAAATGGTTGTATTCATGTACTGGTTTGATCCTGCACTGTGCTAATCTATTTCAGCATATAAATTAATAATAAGAGGCAGTGGAATAAAAGCAATTCCCCTATTTCTCCAGACTGCAATAAGCTTCCAGCTCTCCAATATTTTATTTCAAAGTACAATCACACTGAATCGTCATTTCTATGGTTTGCCGTTAAAAAGTATGACCAACCAAAATAAGGAGAAGAGTTATCAGAAGTAACCAACATTTTTCTTGAATATGGTACAATATTTCTCTCAAATATTCTTTCAAATAACCCTGAAACTCCAACTCAGGTTAAATAAAAGGCCAAAAGGTCCAAGAAAAGAAACTCAGATGAGATTTCTTTCCCTGATTAATGCAGACTGCTGAGTTTGTCACATGTGTACTGACATAAAAACTGGGACTCAAAAGATACCTAAATAGTGAAGGTTTAATTTTAGACCAGGAAAATTACATGGGAAAATAACTTCTTAAGAATATCTAAATTCAAATAGATAAGGCCTATTGATTTCAGCGAAGTTACAAACCATAAAGGTTTCTCAAAGAGAAGCACTCGTACATCATAGCAGCTTAGAGCAAGGGCTCAGGAGCCAGACTGCCTAGGCTCAAACCCCAGCTCTACCCTGACCAGCTCTGTGAGCTTGGGTAACTCAACCGCCTACGCTTGAGTTTCCTAATCAACAAAATAATGAAATTATCTCAAAAAGTTTCATTAAAACAAATGCACTGATAATGAATATGAAAGCCACAAAGTGGGAGAAAATATTCTGGTTACATGTATCTTGAGAAGATTTGAAGTCAGATTATATAAAGAATGCCTACTACTCAATGATAAGACAAAGAAAACAAACAAAATGAGCAAAAGACTTGAACATGCACTTCATAAAGGAAGAAATACTAACAGCTAACAAGCACACAGGAAAGTGCTAATATCATCTGACATTAGGGACTATAATGGCTAAATTGAAAAAGACAGACAACACTGAATGTGGGCAAATATGTGTTGCAACTGCAACCATCCTCCTCCATCACCGGTAAGGGTGTAAAAATAGTACAGCCACCTGAGAATAAGGTTTGGCAATTTCTTATAAAATTAAACACCTACTCAATGACCCAGAAATTCCAGGCCTAGATATTTCTTTGAGAGAAAAGAAAGCAAATGTCTACGCAAATAATTTTACATGAATAGTCACAGTGGCAT
The DNA here is from genome assembly GCF_028021215.1 of Eschrichtius robustus. NCBI lineage: Eukaryota > Metazoa > Chordata > Mammalia > Artiodactyla > Eschrichtiidae > Eschrichtius > Eschrichtius robustus. Next base: position 90,566,175 of record NC_090839.1, read on the forward strand.
TAATTATAATACCCTAAACTGAAAACAACAGAGATGACATCAATAAAAATGAACTGATGAACTCAACACCGTGGAGAATAATTTCGCAGACATTAGGCTGGGTGAAAGAAACTCTGCCCATATTATGTGATTCCCTTTATGTGAAATTTAACACAGGCAAACCTAATCTATGTGAAAAGAAATCAGAAAAATGGTTGCCTGCAGGGATAGAGATTGACTGGAATGGACATGAAGAAATTTGATGGAGTGACAGAAATGTTCCATTTCCAGACCGAGGTGGTAGTTGCATGAGTTTATACAGTTGTCAAAACTCATTGAATTGTACACTTAACATCTGTGAATTTCACAGTTTACAAATTTTACCTCAACCAAAAGTCCTTAAGGCATACATGTGCCCACTGTCTCAGAAACAGAGACACTCCTTTGTCAGTCACGGCCTCCAGCTGCTTTACATCAATTACTGGCGTCTACCCGCATGGTCACTGGCACTTTAAGACACACTCTCTTCTACTATTATGCTAATAAGATTGCCCATGTGTTACTGAACTTTTGATTCTATTGCCATTTAACTCTTCAGGTGTATCTTATCTCCCAGTCAGATGGATGAGTCAACAAGATTATAGTTCTATTTCTACTACTAGGACTACTACCTACCAATTATTGAGTATTTGCTGCATACCAAGGAAGACATGTTTTAATAAATAATATCTCAGGTATTCCCACAACAACCCCAACAGATAGGTGGATTTTATGGCCTTAAATTACCTGAACGAAGCTGTTAAACTAGCATGTTTAGGAAATAACGATAATAGCTATTTGTGCTAAGCATGTTAAGTACTATTATTTTCACTGCTTTACAGATGAGGAAACTGAGGCACAGAAGGGTCAAGGATGTGCCCAAGGTACACAGCTGGGAAGTGGCAGAGGCAGGGCTTGTGCCCAGGGAACTTCATGCAAAGTTTGTGCTCTCACCCACTCTGCCTTACAGTCTCCTAAAAAGAGCCAGTTTCTGTCTGTGGGTGTCAGCAGTGGTCAGTGCGCAGAAGGAGGGGGAGGGAAACTGGAGGGGACACAGGAGAGGGCAACAAGAGAAGGATGGAAGGACAGTTGGCTTAAGTTTGGACATACATTCTTGAAAACCAGAAAGATCTCCCCTGTAGACAGGGGGACCTCTTTGCAAGAAGATCTTGGGAAAGGCTGATGGATTCAATTTGAGAATAAGAAGGAAAACCATCATGAGAAGGTGTCTTCAAAGTTGTCTTCAAAATAATCATGTTCTAAACAAGCAGAATTATGAAAAAATGAGCTGAGTACTTTCAGAGCCTCCAAGGTCCCTCAGTAAACAAAGCAAGATTCAAGGAAAGGCGCAGCAGACCCATGGCCATTGCCCACTGGGAACACGTGCCATTCCCAGACCTGAAGGGCAAAAGAAGGGAGGCATGGCCTGGTGGAGACGGTCTACACTGTCCCCGGGTCCTCTACACTCAACAGGGAGGCCCAGGGGCAACGGCTGTCAGGTAGAAATAACTGAAGGCAAATGCCCCTTTCAAAAGCCCTGAGGTGCTGAGAAAAAAGCATTACTACACAAGCATGTTCTTAATGTCAAGAAATAAGCCTTAAGATGAGTAAGACTTCTCAAAATAGTACCTAGACCCTAGCCTGCTGTCACAGATGCTGAATCAACTAAACTACCCTCCCCAACAGTAAGACCGAGGTAGGACTCTCTACTGCAGCCTCACAAAGTTCCAGCTGCAACACTGCTTTCCAGCAATGTTTTACAGACGAGTTCTCTCTCCCTAGGTGCCTGTCTCAACTCCCCAACTGCCTGTGGACGGAAGGCGGGCAGGAGGGAACAGACTCTAGACTGCTCACCCCCATTGGCTACTTTTCACCTTCACCCCAAGGATATTGATAAGCAATGAGTTAAAAACCCCGTGCCAAACCAGCTAGTGTTTCAAAGTACACAGTAAGCAGATGCTTTCAAACTGCCAGATAAAACATCTAAATGGTGGCAACCTAAGCTGTTTCTAGAGGTGCGATTTAGCCAAGTTCTTCTTTGTCTAAAGCAGTGACATTTACCCAAACAGGGCTTCCACAGCAGGAGTCCCCAAGCTCCACCAGCCTGCTATGCATTACACAATGGCATGGAAAGGAATGTCTGGTAGCAGTTCAGAAAGGAAACAGAATACCAAGATAAGTAAACAGAGGATAAAATCCAGCTTAGGAAAAAATAAAATAACCTTCACTGGGCAGAATTCATCAGCAGCAATATACAAACAGCATCATGAAAATGGCGCAAGAATGACCAGGAGGTAGAGAGAAAGAAAAGGAGAGTAAGTGGAGTTATAATTATCTGGACTATTAACAGCCTTAAAATAGAAGGCAGTTTCTCAGATTTGCAAAGCTTGAACCTTGAACGCTCCTCCTCATTTTGCAAGGATTCTGTTATTCTCAAATGTTTGCATGTAAGGGGGAGGGGAGGGGGGGATGGCAATTATATTTAAAATGGCATGTAATCTTTTTACAACAGATAGCTGACATTTTATAGTGAGACATCATTTTGATTTCAAACTGTTGGGTGATTCTTATAATGACTTGAGGAGCTCTAAGGAAATAAAGTATCAGCAGGTGGTCAGTCAAATACTAAGTTCCTCACTCCACAGGCAGTAATCAGGTTGAAATACTTCCTCCATTACTTCCAAAAATAGAGCAGATAGTGATACACAGGCCTTCCCAGTTTCAAAACTATAATTTCCACAAATGGTAAAAATACACTCACTTGTTTCTATATGAAACCATCAATAGACTTGTTTGTAATCTGTGTCAGGGCATCTAAGAAAAATAGCTTTGGGGGGAAATTCATTTAAATCGTTGCCTCTCAAACTTTGGACCCCAAATCTGATACTAAATCTGATCCTGATATGCCTACAAATGTTTGAGAATCAACCATTTAAAGGTTTCTCTCCCTTTGCACAAATTTTGCAAACATTTAAAAATTGAGCTTCATGTTTCAAATTTTTAAAAAACCCAGCAATATACATACATCCCAGCATGCCCATATGCGTGTGAGCACGGACACACACACACACACACACACACACACACACACACCCGCCCCAGATGGATGCAGAGATTACAAATAGCTTCCAGCGCTGTGGCCTCATCATGAACATGCACCCTTTTTTATCCATCAGCGCACAGTAGGCCCACTGCAAATTCTACCAAGAAATATACACCAAAAAGGCATTCAGTGCATGTTCTTTCAACAGAGGAAGCCCCAGCCATTACTGTGACTTGTTTTTCTGAATGTCAGTACGAGCAGCCAGTGCAAAATACTTCTTTAATTTTATGACTTTCACAACGTGCCCAATGCCAAGGCCTCTGGGCAAACACATAAAGGACGTCCAGAAAGGAATTAATAATGGTAAGGCTTCCCCTAGGTGGTCAGGGATCCTCCCCATGTCAATCAGATGAAAGCACTGAATTAACAGCCAGGTCCTGCCATACCCGGCAGGCTCAGAACAGTTTAAAAAGGGTCTACTGGGAGGTTTCAAAAACTTAGGTCCTGGCACTCAGTATTATGACGCTGCAAAAGGAAAAGGGTAATCTTTACGGTAATTGCCAACTAAAATATAAAAACCTTAAGGATAAAGGTCAAGACTTTGAATTGCCTGTAAGTTGGTCTGAGCTGCCTTCCTCAGAACTGTACAACCCTAAAGTCAAAATATTAAAATACAGAGCTCTAACTTTAAAAAAATAACCAAATGTGATTAAAGAATGATTATAATACAACCATGGTTCTCAACTTTGGAAGTACATTATAATCACCTGGGGAGTTTTAAAAAAATGCCCATACCCAGGCCACACCCCAGACCAATTAAATCTGAATGTCTGGGAGTGGGGCCCAGGCATCAGCATTTTCCAAGCTTCCCTTGTGATTTTATTGTGCAGCTGAGGCTGAGAACAGTTTAAAGGAAGTGAAGGATATCACACACCATTATCTGACACTAGCAGTCTTCCCCAAAATATGTTTAGACTTTCAATTTTAATTAATAGAACTCCGTTGCTCAAAGCAAGAAATCACTGTGATTTAGTGATTTCAAACTTATTAATATTCATTTTTTAGAAGCTAAACAGAATAGTTTAAATTATCAATTCACTTTTTCATTAAATTTGTTTCATTAAATTTCATTAAATTT